>NW_021163041.1:1200000-1800000 GCF_004324835.1 Dendronephthya gigantea | reverse complement strand
GAAAATAAAAGGAGTAAAATTACGGATACCATCTTTTAAAAATTTTGAAGAAAAAGCGCTACCAAATATCCTCTAACTTCATTAAGTGCATAAATGTTAAATTGATTTTAATTAATTCTACTTTTGGCCCTCGACAGTTATGCTGCTTGAATACACTTCAGAAGCTTTTCAAAATTGCTAGGGAACTAAACTCTTTTGTTCTTTGACAACCAAGTGGACAGCCGCTTGTGAAATTCCGAGGTTGTTTTTTCACCAATCCTGTGTGCATAAGGTGTTTTCACTCATTTCCATTAGAGATCAAGCCGGCATATAGTCATGCATGGCAGCTACCGTTAACAGTATACCATGTTATGATATAAGAACCTACGTACGGGTGCGCAACCGCATTGCATGGAGCGTTTAGCCTGTTTTGCATGTGTTTTCCACTAGCGATATTTTTCGCGCAAAGCGAATAAAAATAAAATGCCGCTTTGTATGAAAAGATTCCAATTATTTTTGAGGGTATTGAACACCCTGAACATGGGATTTCATTTGCAGCATGACATACCTCATTCAAGACACTTCGAAGTCGTCGGTAATGTTCAGATTCCGATTTTATACAAATAGCTTGTGAAGCCTGTAAAATTACATATATTATTCCAGGTTACTCAGCTACTGGTGAGTTTTAAACATATATAAAAATTAAAACAAAACATGTTGTTTTTATTATTCACGCGGCTTGTGGCCTTGAAGCAACCTTGAGCTATTACATTTTTATCACTAAGGTGAACATGCAACATGACATATACTTGACATTTTGATTAGCGGGTATTTTGTAACGTTATATATAATTTCCATATTGCATAAACTCACAATCATCATCACATATCTCAGAAACAAAGAAAAACGCGAAAGATCTCTAAAATATGTTCGACTACCATGCACCTGATGAATGCTTTAAAATGAATAAATACGGAACCTTTGTTATCTTAGAAGTTTTTGTAACAGCGTTTCTTTATTGAAAAGTGGCGCTGCCATGACGACTTTAGTAGCAAGTAAAAAATATCACGTAACATCGAGTTTGCATTAGCTAAATAACAGCTCTAGTGATATAATATAATTAATTAAAGTACGTAAAACGGTAAGTACATGCATGGGTTATAAATTTGCTAGCCAATAATCACCAGCTCATAGAATACCAGTTCGTGGAAGCAAGAAGAAAGCGTACGTATAACAAAAGGTATTTAATTAATTTTTGATTATGTTGTGCAGCATATCTTATGTTATGTTGTTTTATTATTTTATTGTCGTTCTTCCTTAGCCGAAAGCAATGGTATAATTAAAATATACCAAGCCGAACCTTTCACTGCAAATACGTTCCAATATAAACAATGAACATTGTGGCAGAGTTTTCTAATAACTTCGCATCAAATGTTCGACCTATATAAGGGCCTTAACAACATACATGTACACATATGTACATCTGGCTATTTTTTAGCTTCGTAAAAAGGCAATGAAGTTAGCTTTGGTTGGATGTCTGTTGTTGGTGCTCTGGTTAGGTCAATCTCAAGCTCGGTAACCTTAACAATTCGTTTAGTTTTTAGCCAGAGATAAATTTCTTTACCGTTATCATGTCAACAAATATTTTTACATATAAATTACTCTTATATTAATTTATGGCACTCGTTTATAGCTTTGCATATCTGTATCGTTTTATTTCTATTTTCATGCAGTAGACCATGTGTACCGCCAGCTTGTGGGCTCCAACTCAATGAAAAACCGAGGGAAAATAGCCATATCAAGCGGGGAAAAATATGGAGGTTATATTTCACACAATGATATACACCCATGCATGCATATATATATATACACTATTCTTGAGTTTTTCTCCTCAAACCACATTTCCCGCAAATTTGCAGGATGTTAAAATTCAATGGACAACGACTGGAATTGAATAAAAATCTGGGGCCTGTTAACTTGGAAAAAAGGTATATTTATATACATTAATTCTTTTTGTAAAACTACACTTGACTACAGTAGTACTTTTTGAACATGTTCTGTGATTGGTTTGTTTTCGCGTTAGTTTCTTTTATCCTATACAAAATCATGATAAATATAATATCATTGTTGTCTAACATGGATTTGTCCGAAGCCATTTCTATTGAATCCCCCCTCTGTATAACAACCTTCGTCCGCGGATTAAAACGGACCGACTTCAGGAAAAAAGCAAATACGGTCGTTTTTTCCCTGCACAGACAATGTCCCCCGCCGTGTAGCGGATGAAATGAAAATGGTAATAAATCCTGTCTGGCTATGAGAGGTGATTTGACTTTTAAAAAACGAGCGCATAAATCTCCAAGCTATTCATAGCGGATAAATCAATTAATTTAATTTTTCACTAATCTTGTGTTGTTTTAGGTTATCGTGAACTCAAAAATTAGAGAAGATATAGAAATGTTTAAGCAGTGTTTTAGTTGTAGTCATGCATGCAAACGTATATGACAATGTATCCTAATCACCAGTGTCATACTATAATAATAGAAATAATAATATAGCTGTAACTGATCGTTTTATTTCTGTTCGAACATGTAGGCCAACTTCAGACTCCCGATATAGCCCCTCCCGTGATCTACAGGGTGTCCCAAAAAATGCCCCTCTATTGAAATCAAGCCTTTGTTAGAATCTTAATATCATAATCTTAATATTATGATAAACCCAATTGAAAGCAAGGCATTTTATTTAAATGCCTCAACCTATATAATAACTATGCTATGCCACACTACCCCATTGATCATGCATTCAAATTCTAAGAAAAGCTTCATTTCAATAGGGGGGGGGGCTTTTTTGGGGACACCCTGTATATTTACTTGTAAATTTCTTTATCGTTATTATGTCAACAAATATTTTTACATATAAATTACTCCTGCTTTATGGCACTCGTTTATAGCTTTGCATATCTGTATCTTTTTATTTTTATTTTCATGCACTAGACAATGTGAACCGCCAGGTTGTAGGTTGCAACTCAATGAAAAACGAGAAAATGAGAGGTGATTTGACTTTTAAAAAAAGAGCGCATAAATCTCCAAACTAAATAATAAATTAATTAATTTAATTTTTCACAAATCTTGTATTGTTTTAGGTTATCGTGAACTCAAAAACAAGAGAAGATATAGAACTGTTTAAGCAGTGTTTTAGTTGTAGTCATGCATGCAAACGTATATGACAATGCATCCTAATCACCAGTGTAATACTATAATAATAAAAATAATAATATACTCATCAGCGGCGTTTCCTATAGCTGATCGTTTTATTTCTGTTCGAACATGTAAACCAACCTCAGACTCCCGATATAGCCCCTCCCATGATCTACATACAGGGTGTCCCAAAAAAGTCCCCTCTATTGAAATCAAGCCTTTGTCAGAATCTGATTACCTTAAGATTATGATAAACCCAATTGAAAGCAAGACGCTTTATTTGAATGCCTCAACCTAATAACTATGCTATGCGACACCGCGGAAATTGGTATAGGCTTAGCCGCAATTCTCGATACTTAGACGTCAAACTTGGTGAGAAAAAAGATTTATAAATATTCAAGAAAATATGTCTTGCACAAAAGATTTGAAGCTTGCTCACGGTAAAAACGAATCGTCTGAATTAATAACCTTGTGTATACTTTAAGCCTCAAAATAGCCATTTCACAGCGGTCAGATGTGTATGATGAGCTGTCAAAAGATTGCAGAATGCGTATTCAGAAGAAAAATTGAACTTTTTTAAGATATTCAAAAGGTTTCTCTTTGATAGGGTGATACAGAAATGCACAATTGTGAACCAGCGATTAGATTTTCGGGTTGAAACGTCTTAAACACCAATTTCTGCGGTGTCATGCTATGCCACACTACCCCATTCTCAATCTCAAGCTCGGTATAACCTTACCCGAGACCTTACCAATTCGCTTAGTTTTTAGCACGAGATAAATTTCTTTATCGTTATTATGTCAACAAATATTTTTAGATATATATAAATTACTCCTGTTTTATGGCACTCGTTTATAGCTTTGCATATCTGTATATTTTTATTTTTATTTTCATGCACTAGACAATGTGAACCGCCAGGTTGTAGGTTCCAACTCAATGAAAAACCGTTGAAAAATAGCGATATCAAGCGTGGAAAAATGTGGAGGTTATATTTCACACAATGATATATGTACACCCATGCAATTATGATACAATAAATGCAATTGCACACTGGATTTTTTTGTCTACGCCTTTATGTAATTAATCATAGTAAACTTGACAGGTTACATTTTATAACCGCTTTGTTATAGACCAGCTTTATTTTCGAAGTGAGAATTATGGGCTGAAAAGAAAAAGGTTTGCGTTACAATATTGTGGAAACGAACTAATAAAATAAATCTTGAAAGCTTTTAATTGTTCTCTAGAAATTTAAGAATTAGTGCAGAGGTGAGAAATTAATTAAAAGATCAAGACATTTGCCGCCATCACCGAGACGACTACTTTATTCTTTCTGATATCGTTCTTCATGTTTTTTAAAGATTTTCAACTGGTTTAATTTTTCTCTAGAAAAGGACATCATTTGTGAAGTGAAAAAAATAAGCAATATGACATAAAAATACTTACCAACAGCAAAGATATGGCAATGGACAATCACCTGGACATCTCTCTGCCCAAGAAGGACACACCACAGGTTCAAATCCGCAAAAACCGTTAGACCCACAGCGGAATTCTGTAAGATTGAAACATACAGAAAGTATATGAGAGATTTTTATGTAGCTATTTGGGGTTCGGAAATACCGCTGCTTTCTTAGGGCTTCCCGTTATATGTATTTCAAGTTCACAAAAAAATCTTTGTAAAATGCAATTTAACCTTTATTACCACTTTCATTTCAAAATTTTCAATAATTATTCGAAACACAGACTTCCTACGAAGACCGACTAAATAGCCTCACATCCTAATACCGTTAAATTACCTTCTGCAGATTCACTTGTTGATTCACTTGCAGAATCACTACGGCCATTAACCGCAGAAAATGCCACAAAAATAATCAGCAACAGGCAAACATTCATACGGATCTCCATTTGTTGGGAGAATATAATTACCTAGAAATTAATAACACATAGATGAAAAGAATCAATAAATGGAAACTCATGCAGGATTGGAAACATTTATGCGATTAAGGCGGGTTGTCTTAATTGGTAGGATATATAGACCTAGGGTTTACGTTGAATGCAGGAATTGTTGTAGCTCTTTGAAATAATTTCAAATTGAAATAGTGGAATATTTACATTGATTAGTTAAAATCCTTAAGACTTTAATTTTCAAATAAAAATTACGCTATTGATCAGACAAGCATTTCGCATCGATTTTCCAGTATAATCATACATGTTCAAATATAAAATAGAAAATGGAAAATTTAATTTTTAGACGATTATATCAGATCACCAAGTAACTAAGAAACTGGAAACTATTCGAATAAATATCCTAACTATTTCAACACAAGATGATGCTTACCTCAGTTTGTAGTCTGAAACGTAAAGATTTTAAAACTTCGAGTTGTGTTGTTGACCCGAATATATGCTATTCGTGGGACTAAAAATGTCAAAAATAATGCAGTTTGACACTTCTGAAAAGGATATATCTGTTTTCAGATGAATATTTAGATTACTCTGTCGGATACGAGTGTCTCGACTGTTAATCAACGATATCGATAAGTAACGTTCTTTCCGATGGCCGCCATATTAACGAACTTGCCTGCATGAGTAATATCATACCTAATAAAAACATACCTATAGATTTAAAAGTATTTAGTATAAACCTAGTAATAGATAGGTAGTATTTTTCTTTATTTTCTTTCGTAAAAGTTTGCAGATATTCAAAACCATGGATTACCAGCTGAAAGTTGAAACTTGTCACTTCTAACATTGTGGCATATTTTAATCGCGTGACCTGGCGCGTCCTTCCTGGGGAATAAGTTATCAAAATTTAATATTTCTGTTTATTTTTGTTCTGTGTTTCCAAGTTCTCAGTAAATGCTATAGTCTATACTGAAACAAATAGGCCAACACATCCTCGTGGTCTAATTGGTATTATTGGAGTGAGCGGGAAAAAATACATTTAAGTCGTGATCAGAATGCTTTTATATTTACCATTGCACCTATTGTACTTACATCATATCTCTTATATCATGCTGTCCACAAATACCCCTTTGTCCTTTAGCAAATCTATTAATCGAACTCTTATGGTTATTAAACCTTAACCTAAATTGGCTATGGCAGGTGATTTGACTTTTAAAAAAAGAGCGCATAAATCTCCAAGCAATTTATAGCGGATAAATTAATTAATTTAATTTTTCACTAATCTTGTGTTGTTTTAGGTTATCGTGAACTCAAAAACAAGAGAAGATATAGAACTGTTTAAGCAGTGTTTTAGTTGTAGTCATGCATGCAAACGTATATGACATCCTAATCACCAGTGTAATACTATAATAATAAAAATAATAATATACTCATCAGCGGCGTTTTCCTGTTCGAACATGTAAACCAACCTCAGACTCCCGATATAGCCCCTCCCGTGATCTACACGGTGTCCCAAAAAAGTCCCCTCTATTGAAATCAAGCCTTTGTCAGAATCTGATTGCCTTAATATTATGATAAACCAAATTGAAAGCAAGACGCTTCATTTAAATGCCTCAACCTAATAACTATACTATGCCACACTACCCCATTGATCATGCATTCAAATTCCAACAAAAGCTTCATTTCAATAGGGGGGGACTTTTTTGGGGGACACCCTGTATATTTACTTGTTATTCAGAGGAGAATATTATTAACTCAGCATTCATGCGCGATAGCAAAGAACTAACTAAAATTAGTTTATTGCGTTGTATTCAGCTATTGTATAGAGGTCAGCTGAAAAACGCGATTTTTCTCCGCTGAACTCTATTTAATACCGTGACAGGCGAAATTGCATCCATATATATGGGATACCACTACGTGTTATTCAAGATCGAATTATTTTCTCCGCAAGACAATGGGATTGCCTTTTTTTCTCTAAAACGTATATAATATATGTTTTACCTGAGTAAGGTATAACACGTCCTTAAATTGTTTCACAGGTTCCGTTGAATTTGGAATTCTAAAATGCATCTTAATTTCGTTTAACATTTCCTCGTTTCCTAAAATTTAAGAAAGTCATACATTGGTGCTGCTTGGAACTAAAAGAGCCTTATCAAAATATAAACAAGCATATACTTTTTACGTAATCCGCAATCCGCCTCGATACTTTTAGACTGGTTTTCTCATGTCGTAATTCTTTGTTATCAGTGCGCAGTCGACGTACGAAAACTGTGTTACAGCGACTTATAAGAAACGTGCATGTATTTGAGAACTCAATATGTTTACCTGAGCCATGATGTTGTCTGTGCATCATGATTGGGCTAAAATATGACCAATCTTCCTTCACGGTAACGCTGGAAAGCGTCTGAAACTGAGGCAAAGATTGAAGACCGTACTCTGAAGCAAATCTTGGTTGAGGATATCCCCGGATGTCCAGGCAATCCATTGTGTAATTGTAGTAATGGACTAGAATTATGTTTAACGTAATCATTAGTAAGATCCCTGCCGGGGGTATTGGTATATGGGGGAAATCCCCCCCCCCCCAATGTAGAGGCAAAATGCCCTGGGTACGAAGTTGATTAGTTAACGAAATTCTACAGTACGCGTTTAAACAACTTGTTTTATCTTGCTCGTACTTGGTCTAGATGGTTTTAAACAGTTCATTAAGGAGACCCAATTGGTTGTCTATCTGATGTTCGTCGCAACGCGATACATTACCGCTATATACATTGGAAACATATCTATATATATACTGGCTTACCATCCCCATAAAAATCACTGTTTGGATTGCTGGAAATCCATCCTTCTTTCTCTGTTTGTAAACCATTTGATGGTGATGACGAGACAAAAGGACGGGTGTTATCAAGTCCTAACACGGTGCTTCTTATCGTATCAATAAAAAGCTTGAAGAAAAGGAAATAAATATCAGATCACACGACAGTTTGTCTTTAAAATTGTTATTGTTTCGGCCATATTGAAGCGATTTCTGCATTTCTGCCAATTCTAGTAACCTCTCATATCTCTTTCTTCGCTATATTTCTACTTCAAACAGGAAATGGAACCAAAATGTTCGAGGGTTTTCTTTACCAAATTTTCTCCTTTTCAAATTCTTCATTTGTTTTAATATTTTCGTATATTACATAATCTTTTCTTCACATTCATGCTAACTTACTAGCTTTGTTCATACCCGTGCAAACTTATATACACCCTCATCGCCTCGCATGACCCGTTATCGTGGAAAACACGCAATCAGATTTTGAGACATTAATAAATAAAATTTTAAAGTATTTTAACTATACTAGATCTCAAAAGAATGATTTTACTGTGTTATTCTGTTCTGTGTACTATACTATGCTTAACTTTAAAATGGTTCATTTCACTGTTTATTAGAGAGAGTACAAAGAGGAATAATACCTTGATGTAACTTTCTTTATAGAACGTGAGATTCTTCACCCCATACCTAAAATTGGTTTAGAATAAATAAGTGTATGTCCGTTCATTGTAGTCAAACGAACACGAGATTGACAATCTAGAACAGTAAGGTGCGTTTGTCGTCACGCTGAGACGTAGCCTCAGAATGATCGGAGTTAACCTAGGTAACTTGTGCATTAGATTTATTTAAGTATCTACCATGATATATTATTTACCAATTTTGTGAAACACTTGATTCTATCTCATTATTTCCACTCCAGACCAGAACGGAAGGATGGTACTGCAATCTTTGTATCTGATGAAAATGAAACAGAGTTTCAAAACAAATATCATATGCATGACGATCGATATTTGATAACTGATCAATATATACCTGATGCGTAACTTCTTTTCGAACAGAATTCAAGAAAGCTTCGTCTGCAGGGTAATAATCACATGCAAACATGAATTCTTGCCATATCAGTAAACTACAAAAACCGTAAAATTTCTTTTTACTTGATTGATAACATAGCTATAAGAAGTCATTTCGCCATATCAACGATGGAGCGACTCGTATACAAAAAAAAATATGCGCACCCCAGTTCATCAGCAATATTGTAAAATGAGTCATGCTGGTATATTCCACCGCCCCAGTTTCTTACAATATTCATGTTGGCATCCACAGATGACTGCAATATATTGCGTATGATGTCATCACTGACTCGATCTTCAAATGCATCTATAACCAAAACTTCGTTTCTGTGCTAAATGGCTTTGTACAATCAAATAGCATGCACTGAAATTATAAGTTGGTAAATGTGCACCTATAAAACCTGTTTGATATAAACTCTTCTGCGGTTTTCGAAACTTTTCTGCGGTTAGGTAATTGGAACCATATTGCAGTTTTTATACAGTTATAGGTTAATCTGAATTAAATCAACTAGGGGAAAAGGTTAGGATGTTAGGTTTTTGTGGGCAAAAGGGGAACGTTATAGGGTTAGGATATATAATGTAAAATAAAAATCGATAAACAAATGTTTCAGGGATGTTTCATCGATAAAAAATGTTTCAATACTGATCATAGCTAAACAAACCTGCTGGTATCCAGTTTGCGCCTTTCATAAACATGGCAACATCATTGACTTTATAATAGAAACTGAGACCTTAAAATTAAAATATATAAAAACAAGACAGTTGTCATGCGCCATGAGTGATACATGACTATATCACAGGATATAGAGAATATAATTATGGTAAAGTGATAAGGTTGTGCAGTATGATATCGATACATCATTTTCGCTGTTTTCTATGTAAGGTATTGTACAGTGGTATATGCTGCGCTAGCCGTAGCCTTTTCTCCATAGGGTGTTAGACGAAAACGATTATTATTTTTTCTATACCTCCAGGTATTTTTTCCTGAACAAGCTGAACTTCCCGGAAACCAATCCGTACAGTTTTATTGGAAATTTCAGACGACTGCGCATCTCGATAAGTTACCTAAATATAAAAGTTCTTTATGTAGCATCTCTTTTACAAAGGTAAAATTTTCTGCAGAAAAATCTTTTTCGGCTCAGTGATAATCAGGTCGCTTTGGACATTCAGCCGAGATAAATTTTTCAAGTACTATTTCTCTCGTCATTCATATGATGAGAAACCCAAATATTTATACAATGAAATAATACAATGAAAATACCTCCGCAATAATATTTGTAAAGCTATGCGTACACCGCGAATGTCCATTATCGATCCTAATAACTTAGCATTCATTTTGACGTCTCTCGAATGACTGTATTGTAAAAGTGCTGGTTTATTTATCACTCGAAATCGTTTGCAATCTTTCGAAAAGTACTTTTAGTACAACAGCACATTGAAAGTAAGACATATGAATTAGTTCTCCCCTAAATATCCATTATAGAACTTAAAATGATAACTTACAGTAAGAATGTAAAGGGACTGGGTTCCATAACCTCTGGGCCACCATGTCTTTACATCATGCTTATCATTCAACAGAGTTATGGTTGGTAAAGATATCTGAGTTTCACCAGGCATCTTACAATGAAGCATAGCCTCACTGGTAACACCAAAATGAGGTAGTGTTGCAACCATAATACCCATGCTTCCTTCTGATTCACAATCAGTGATCACCGTCACCTTTAAATACCATGATTCGCCACTGGTATTTGCTACAGATTGGGTTAAGTTAATCCATGAATATACAGTATGGTCTTTATGTTACAAACTTCACTGAAGGTTATTAATCAGTATGAATGACCATAGATTACAAAATTTCCGAATTTACCATTTTTATGCCATTAAATGTTAAAGCATACAAATAATTGCTTTTTATTATCATTGCATAATTTTTTATGTTTCTTAACTATATTATAGATTCATGTTTCCATTAAATCATTGAAAAAGTTATGAAGATTCTTATGTTATGGATACCTTTGGTTGTGTCGACTAAGATATCTTTAATTAACACACTGTCAAAAGCTTGGATAGAAATATTTTTCCTGCAAAATAGTCATAAAAAGATTTAGAAGAAAAGAAAACATAGGATGAATTACATTCCCAATGATTTTAGGTTTCTTCAATATTTTTGTCTTATGCCTATCAGTCCCATAACTAATGTTTCATGGAGAGATGGTTTCTTCCAAAATATCATAAAATATCCTGGCCGATAGTTGAAATAGGGCATTTGAAAGAAATGCCAGATAGCTTGAAGGAAGAGACTACAGAGTATCTTATCTTGACCATTATGGAACTGTTCTTGTAGAATTTATTAAATATGGAACTAGTTGGTAGCCTTTTTTGTGCTAGAATTGATCTGCAATCTTTGTTAGTATTTGTTTATGTTATGTGTATTACTTACCATATTCCTTGACTTGCAAATGCTGGTCCCCAATCCTAAAGGTTATTCAAAGAGAAGGCCAGTTAGTAAAGAAAATCTTTTAAAGCAATGTCCTTACTAAAGTGGTGTCCATACCATGTCCAAGTATCCAATTACTTATAAAGAGGTGTCAAGATGTATTCAAGAGAGAGATATATCAGCTGACTAAAAGGATTCCCATGCCCATATTTATTTATATTAAAAAGTGCTCTTGCTCGGTTGCAGCTAGGTTACTTACCCAACTGAAAGAACATTGTTTTTTCCTTATTAGATTGACATGACATTCCCCATGCTGCACAGGTGGAGGACAATCAGGTGGAATTGTGTAATTATATTGTTCACTCCTATTAGCACTGTATGTTACAGCAGAAGTGAATTTAACAGTTATTGTATTACTACCAGGTTTTAATGCCTCCTTTATACTCCATATATATCTTTGAAACATGTTGGTACTAAGCCCAACTGGGACATCATTAATATAAACATCAGCAAAAGTGTCCAATCCTTCGCAGACAAGCAGTATACTTGTCTTACTCAACAATGTATTTTTCACTAAATCAAAAACAAGTTGGTAAAACATGGTGAAGAAAATGTAAGCGTTTTCCTACTATATATTATATTATCAGACACTAATACACACCATAGAATGTTCTTGAATATGTCCAGTCGTCATAATCAATCCATCGGTATAACTCATCATTATTTCGGAAATACGGATCATCAATGACTTTAGCCTTAAAAAGAGCAGTATGAACGTAACCAGGAATCAAGGCTTCCTTAACAATTATACTCCCATTGTGATTTTGTAATTTCCACTTTCCGCTTAGGTCCAAGTGTTCTCCATCGGCATAATTAGAATATGTATACAGTATGTTGAGAAGAAAAAAGGACGTTTTCAAATACGTCAAAGATTGAAAATTAAACATAATGATTTGTATTCAGTATGACACTAGGACCAACGGTGTATAAAGCCCAGATTTGTGCGGCGTTAGGAGGTAAAGTTTTATTTGACCATTGATTGACCAAATCTGACTCTCGTTCGGCTGCCAAATCTCACCCCCCCCCTCTGATATTGCTCAGTGTCCCCCCGAACCACAACCAATCTCGTGCGATCCTTCAGGGGAAGCCAGAATCCGTCAAAATCAACCTACCCTAAAGGCTAGTTTCCACTCCGGAAAAATGGGGGGGAGTTCTTCCTATAGCAACTGTACGTCCTTTCGCCAAGTGCTGGGTTAGCTTGTAATTTTGTATATCGCAACTGGTTCGCCAGTCTTCGGCATTGCTGTCAGCTAGTAGTAGCATAGAGCTCGATGACCTCTTTTGGGTTCAAATATTTTTTTGCGTTCTTTTCAAATAATTCTTTTACATACAAAAAAACACTGTTATTAAACATATATCTCCAGTCTCAGCTGCGGTAGCCCGGCGGCGTTGATGAAATTCAAGATATAGCAGACTTGCAAATTCGAGATATGCCCGCACTGATGAATTTTTTATTATTCCTGTCGCATCTAATGCATTTCCGATGCTTGAAGTGGAAGACATTAGTCGTTCGTTAGAAAAGGAGAAAGCCAACTAAAAACAACCAAGGTTTGCTGATACAACCAAAGTGAAAGAAGGTACCCTGGGAGTAACTCAGAAAAGGTTCCAGTAAAACTTATGGTGACTCACAAGAATTCGTCACCACGCATTATAACTAAGAGAAGGCAGCAGAATTACAAAATTATCTTTAAAGCTTGCATTGTTTAATTTTGTTTACTTCTAATAGTTAAATCACAGTCACGTTATCTCATACATTTCTATCAAAATTAATTTAATCCTCATCTCAGCGATCATGACCACTAGCATGAAAACTTCAAACTAAAACCAGAAAATCTCAATGTTAAAATATACAATATTTTATCCATTGCCACACCTTATCATTCACAACTAGACATTTATGTCATTTAGACCAGTAATTGATTAAAAACGGGTAATTTTTGCGGAAATCTTTCTCCTGCCCCAAAATGACCTGATGAAGTGCAAATAAGATGACGTCGTTACAAGAACAAAAAAATACGGTCTACTTACTCTTGCAACCATAAAGCTCTATGCGAAAACAAGGTCTATATATCCATTTCTTTGGATAAAGTCTCACATATCTTGCAACAATCGTCGGACATAATGCATTATACTGTACAGACCATCCATCCCAATTACCCGGCAAGCCCTAGAATAGGAGCAAATCATTGTCGATCCAAAGAAGATGAATAGAATAAATAATGCCTCCAAACGCCTCCATAGGCAAGGAGCTTGTGGGGGGCGGATTTTATTGTTTTTAACATCAGGAAAACTTTCTTAAGCTTTTATTCCTGAAAATACTTCAGTTGGACTTTTTCCAAATTATAATCAATTACTACGTTTTCTAGAAATAAAGACTAATTGATGCAAGTATACTGCATAGTAATTTGCAAATGGTGAATGATTCCAGCTGACCTGCGTGCCACTGTATGCTCTGCTTGTGGACAGGTAAGAGAACCAACCGCTGTACGAAGATTGTTTATACTTCAAGTCATATTCTGGTGTATATTCATCCCAAAATAAGCCTCGATGTCCCTGTGTAGCGATTCCAGTAATCCTCACAAGTTTACCAAGATCAATCTTGACATAACATATTGTAGTGAGTGGATATAATTAATCTAAATAAACGAAACGCATCATATTTTGAAATTTACCTCAATCCATGAGCCAGCTCCTGTCTTTGGACACCAGGCACCCATGTTTGACCTCGAAGGCCTCCCATGAAGCCTGGCGGCACTGGCTGTATACAAAGAATACTGACTACTAGCTTTAATGGCACTGTCAGGTATGCTATGTGTCTGAAGACCCAAAGCAGTCAGACAACTTGAGGTTGATGTTGTTGATGAACATTTATAGAGAGCATTTATTTGGTATTTATCCACAGGGGATAACTGGCCAGTTTCACCAAGTTTGATATGGGCTCCAGCTCTTGCCTGGATTGTGATTAGATTAGGTTTCTTAGCAAACGCATGCCGTGGTAAGTGCATGATGGACGTTATATCATACGGAGACTTGAGGTGATCGATTTGGCCATGGGGATACTTTTGAAAGTTGTGAGCCATACCTGGAATGACAAATAAAGAGAAGTATAATATAAAATAAAAAAGAAAGTTAAAACTGGCTTTACGGTTCAGTAATTGTGTCCATATTATCTCCAGGCCCGGGTCCACTGATATGTAGACGGATATATCTGCAATAAAGGGACTTTATAAAATGCAACGCCATTATCTTAAATCAATAACGCATTGATAGTCCTTTCTAATAGTCGTTAGCCTTCAAATCTTTAGTTTTATTGCTCTGCAGGCAGCATTTTTTGAAGGATTGAAAAAATCACTATCCGATGGATAGCGCGGTATTCAGTGTTAGTCCAATCATCCTCTGAGTTATATATATTATATGTATAAAGTAACTATAAAAGAATATATATTAGACATTACTAATAGATAATATAACGAGAAAACCTCAGTCTTAAATTTCAAGTACGGATCGAGTACTTCTTGAAGTAGGTAGTCAGAGTGTAGCATTATACTGTGGTTATATATATGCATGCAGCCAAAGATACAAGACAGTATGAATTATACAAAAACATCCCGACCTTGTTCGATATTATTATCATAAACAATTATGTAAAAATCTCTGTCGGTCCTTGAACTTGTGTGAAAGAAACCAAGAGTGTGCACCATTTCGTGTAAAGCTATGCCAACTGCTTCACACCCGCTACCCAAAGATATTAACTGTTCTTGCGGTAAATTTATATTTTTTTGTTTTTGTCTTCCCACATGCGAATAGCACCTGACAAAAAAAACGGAAATTTGTATACAATCATAATAAGGATTTGAAATTTTGATATGTAACTGAACTGATACATATAGCAGGGAAGGAGGTAGAAAGAGATAATTTAGCACATGGCACAGCATAAAACACGTACGCAGTGATTATAGCTATGAAATACAACATAAAATGATATATAGCTATTCTACGAGTCATTATTCTATAGGCCTTAGTTGTCTTTGACATTTGTTTTCAATTATTAGGTACATCTCTCGTATTGATTTTGGTAAGACATCCTTGCCTTATTTGCAAATCCAGTAAATCGATGTCATTAAAGGAATACCAAATGATTTTCCGTGCAGGATTGCGTGATCCATGCACGCGGGATGTTGCGAGACTTTCGGAAAGCGTGAAAATACACGAGCCGTAGGCGAGTGTATTTTCACGCTTTCCGAAAGTCGAGCAACATCCCAAGTGCATGGATCACGCAATCCTGCACGGAAAATCATTTGGTAATTGTTTTATAAAATAACTGTAGTGAAACAACGGTTAACTTTATTAAAATTAAATTTCGCGTGCAGGATTGTCTAAAACGCGTGCAGGATTGTCTGATCCTGCACGGCTATTGACCAATCACATTGCGTGTTTCACTATAGTTATTATATAATAATCATTACTAATCTTGCGGAAGACCTCCATCTTCCGGCCTACTATATTTATCTCCAGGCATTAGCTGTGAATTAAACGCTTAGCTGAAAGCATGTATGAAGCTTAATAAATGACACGATACTAATAAATGAAATGATATACGATTAGGCATGAATTAAACTTGTCTTAAGACTCGGAATTCATCCAGTTATCATTGCAGGTGTATTTCGCAATTATCTGGCGGACAATATACAAATTAAAACTTGAGCCTAAGTTGATATTAGTAGTAAATATAGGCTGTAGAAAGCCCTAAAAGTTGTTTATCCGTTAGATAATAATATGTGTGTTTAATGCTAAATGGTCTAAGTCAGTTAAAGTACTGGAGCTTAAGATGTGATTAAGGAATAATCATATCGTGTGGGAAAAGCTATGAGATGCCTAGATTAAGGCCGCGTTCTGCAGTCTTTATGCAATCAGAAGATGAAAGAAAATTACACGAACAGTAATGTATCTACATAATTTTTCGGTAAGTATACGAGGAAGGCGGATAGCTTGTCCTACGTTGCTATGCCTATGGGGGTCAGCAAGATATTTTTAGTTCGCTTATCGTGAATGCATGAATGATGAACTCTATAATTATACACATGCAGGGTGTCTATACCAAAGAGGAGATGATACTTAAAGATATAGTTGCTGAGCACAAGAATATAACACTATACACTGAGGCTAGTAGTTCTCCAATCTCTATTTCAAACTGATACGTAGGAAAAACGAGGGTTCAAAGACATTCACCCCATTTATATAATGACCCTGAAAGCGAAGGCCGCCAAATTTAACATGATTCCTGTACGTGAGTATAAGCCTATACTGCACCCTTTTCATTTCACGTCTTACTGTATTCTTATGCAATGAAATATTTTTGCAGCGAACCAAACATCATGACGACATTACCACTGATTAATATTCCCTACAATCGAAAGAAGAAGAAGAGAACAGCTCATCATCTTCCATGCATATGTTTTGGAAGTTCACAATACAGAATAGCTCATGAGTCTTGTGACGATAGTAAATTGAGAGAGTCATTTATTAATCCGAAGAAACAAGCACCAAAGCCACAGAAATCCCGCCTTGCAAAGCCAACTATCGGTGAATTAAATCTCTCTGATAAACAAAACAAATATGGCAATTTAGGTAATTGTACGAAAACAAAGAACTCAGAATTGAGTTTGCTATTGATGTGTCAGAAAGTTGAACATATAAGAAAGATACAAGAGAGATGCTGTGTGGAGAAACCAGCCCATTATAGTTTCAATATTCCCGCATTTCCAGCCAGAGAGGAATTCGTATTTCGTAATCGTTATCGGCATACTTTCTTGAAAACTGCCAGCACGACATTTGAAAAAAACGCGTCCTTTAGGAAAGGACAACCTTTCACTACAAGAAAATGGGACAAATAAATAAATATTCTCAGGTTATATATATTTTCAATCATCCTAATCTTCACTAAACACAGGGTAAAAAGAAAAAATATATTTCTCGTATCCAGCAAGTCAGCGATGGTCAGTGGGAGACACTCGCGTCTGAGCATTTCTGTTACGCATAACCTGCATGCATGCGTGTCTATATTTAAACTGAAGATGGCCGATTGTTACTGTCGAAGAATTTCCCCAAAAGAAACATTGTTGGTGGGCTTGCAAAGGCCACTTGTCGCGTTTTCGCATTTGGCACTTTTTTAATTATATACAATTATAAGAATTATCGATTGCTCAGTTTGAAAATCTGAGTCGGCTTTGTATGAATAATGTTTATTTTCAGCTTGAGGTCGTACTATCAAATTTTCCGACTGCCAAATATTGAAAATATCAATGACGTGCCTATCACAGTCAGGCGCCATCATTTTTCACTGGTGTTTGTTTTATTGATCTCTAAAAGTCCTCTTAATAACAAATGTTTATTATTGAATTAACAATTCGGCAGGTAGACTCAACTGTTCTATTGACAAAAAATATAATCTAGCCAATAGAGAGTTACTTGCAGCGAATAATAATTTCTAAGTAAACACAGTCGGGTGATTGAATTTTAAATGTGAATACTGAGACTGAGTAAAATTCTTGGGTGAACCGGCCGCGCAGTTTGGTTTGTTTGGGATTTGACGAAGTTGTGAGATTCATTTTGTTCAATTTTACGAGCTGTTGTTCTAACCTGCATGGTAATCCTGGATTCCTGGTTATTGAATAATCAATTAAGAGGCAACCTATTGAGTGACATGTTGTCCTCAAACTGTCAATTGATCGGAATATAAACTCTTATTTCGAGAAGAGCAGCTGGCTAACACAATAGCTCTCAGCATTATTTCAAAAATACTTTTGTCAATTTTAATTTGTCGTATCTAACGAAAATCTACAGTTAGGCGTCGCTACATCGTATTATCAGAATGTTTTGTCATTGTTTCACCACCTCCTCAAGGGCAGAAATCAAACGATAATGGAGGATCTAGAACTGACTGGAACGTGTCCTCTGATAACGCAGACAGGAAGTAATGAATATCTACTGCCAACACAAAGACATCGAGGGCAGCTGAATAGAACCAAAGCGACACAAAGCAATTGCAACCTAAATTCAATGAAACGTGGAAACAAGAAAAACTTTAAAATAACGGATAAAATCCTGAGTTTATACAACACATCTTTTGAACGAGAAATACCGCTGAAACGGGCGCGGAGTATCGCAAAAAATGACCACGAGAATTCTTGTTTGCAAAGTGAGACAATTCTTGATTTTCCCATCTTGAAACACAGTGATTCCGTGAAATTTGAGAAAACGCGCATATTTCAACTTTCGAGCCATTCAATGAATGATGACACTTTGAAAAGAAGCGAGCATAAACATGTAGAGTTAAGTCCACTGACGTTAACGCCGGTGACCAGCGATAATTCTTCGCTTTTACATACGCCTTGTGTCTCGCAGATGAAAAGTTTAAAAACGTTGGATAAAATACGTCCCTGTCATCCTCAGTTTGCTAAAGAAATTAAAGTTAATCCAGAGGAGGCGCTCAAGATTAACTCGTTAATCTTGGCAGAACGATTAAAAGCGCAATTAACGCCGACAAGAAATATTATTTTTCCCTCAATAGAAAATACCAGGCAGTATAACACAGACACACCTAAATACTGGTGGAAATATCTTAACGAAAAATTTGCCCAAAAAATGTCGACGCATTTACCATGTTTCCATAAAGCCAACAAAGAATGTAAGCTTTGTGAACTGAATTCTGAGCGTGATAAGGAAATAAAAGACACATTGCACATAGATTTGAAACGTTTGACTGAGGTTCACAGTAAAGATTGGTCGTCTTATGGACATTATACGAGAGTTCACAGATTAAAATACACGAAACGGCAAAACAATTTACTGAAAAGTAAAGAAAACCAAGTAGAAGTCGATGAAGATTATTTGAGTGTTGACGTGGATAAGTTGATGAGTATATACGAACAGAAGCCAGATGGCATGCCGGGATCAAGAGTAGCGAACGGAAACACTCGCATCCAACTGCACGATGACGCTGATATTAGAAATGATAGTCCGCGGACGGAATTTGACGATTATGAAATGCCCTGTTATACTCGGAATCATCACGCAGAAGAAATTTTCGGATGCCAAGACAAACATGTTTCTCTTCAACGTCCCGCAACAACAAAGCTTCGATCATGTGTAAACTTTACGAGCAGAAAAACGTGCTTTACAAATGCTTCGTAATCATAAGGAACACGTCTGTGAAAGTAAGGCATTTGAATACCCCCGTCAATACTCTATGCATATATATCAGGCTCACGTCTATAATAAACTCACGTCATGTGACTAGACTACCTGAAAAGTGTCAATTGTAAGAACATAGTTGATTTCAAAAGGTTTGCGTGAACCTTCACTTCACTGGTACATGGGCACTTCAAGCGCTTCATCATTGACCAATCGAAATTCCTTTTTTATACTGTTATAACTTTATAGTAGAACTTACCCCTTTCCCTTGATGAACTTCACGTAATGGGTTTCATTAATTCTTGGTTTGAATTGAATGCACGTGCTCGCGTGTAGTTTTGCCATAGCCTGACGTATTATTGATCGCGCATAACTAGCTGAAAAAAACGACAATTTCTCATTAACTACAGGTCAGTGAAGAGTATTTAATAAATAATAATTTAGTTTTTATATAATCTCATACACCAATATTCCGCGAATTTATTTTTGACAGAATGGAAAGATGTGCCTCAAATCTTGGCTTTCATTTTTTTAAATAGGGGATATCGATTGCATTTTACCTCAAGTGAGGCTTTGCATGAGCGGATTTTTCATATAGCCAGGAAATGCTACAGTTTACAATTACAGGAAGTTTCAATACGCTTAAACACGGAATTTTCAGAACTTGTGCAATTATTTTTCAGGGCCTTGACTGAAAATAGTAACTTAAAGAGGTTGGGATTTAGGGTCCGAGGGTACTTCTTTAATGAATCTCTTGTGATTTTCTAGTCTGTGCATGATTTGATTTCCTGCGTTTCAGAGGGAAATTATATATACGTTGTTTACTGCATGGCTGCGAGGTTCGAATAGAAATGTTTTTCCGAGGTGTCGCAAGGAAACAACCCGAGGCCGCAGGCCGAGAGACGTATTCAAACCGAGGGGAAATATTTTTCTATCCCGACCAAAACGATAAATAACGTATTCATTTTTTTACAAAAAGCGGCGTTCGGTTGTATTATCATTGTGTAGTCAGTATGGTCAGATTCAGCAATGGCGACAAAACATAAACAATCAAATCCTCATTTGTTTAATTTACTAAAATTCACTTCAATTTATCGTGATAATCATTTGGCCTATATATTTTAAAATAAAAAAGTCAAAAGTTAAAAATGAAAAAGCAAATAAATCTTTAGAAAAACAAAACAAATACGCTCGAGCCTCGAGCATAAAATATAGGATTCCGAACCGGGGCCAGATATCCTAAAATTCTGCCTGCTGCTACAGCCAATCAGATTGCAGGAAAGGCTAGGATTCCGCCCGATTTGAAAAAAAATTGGTGTATTCTATCTAAACAGACCAAGATTCTTCTGAACGTGGTTATTTTGCTAATATTTGCACTCACATTTAAGGGACTTCACTGAGGGGAGGTAAAAAGCAATTCTCTCTGGAAAGGAAATCGAAAATGAAAAAAAAGGGCCCTGCATGCTATTTTCGACAAGACATGATACTGGATTAAATATACTGGATTAAAAAATTCTGGGTCCTAGATTATACATACATAGTCGGCTGCTGTAAACATACGGCACAACTCCTTTAGGCCATAGTTTCACTACATTGGTCACAGCACCTCGTTTGGTTTCCGCTGTTTCATGAGTGGTGATCATATTAAAAACTGTCTGGTCAATGATCATATCACCTTCAAGAAAGTCTAACAAAATATAAATTCAAAGTTAATGCTCAATATAATGCTTAGGTTTCATTTTTGCCTAAAATAACAAATACTTTATGAACCACTCCCTCCTTCACAAAACGTGGCGCGTGATTACCCCTCTCATTCTTCGTGCTGATAATGATAGGGATTTTGTTAATAAAATACAAATATTATTTGTTTCGTGGCTTAAGATCAGTCTTCGTCTTCGAAGGCATAATCTTAACAATGCTATAAAACTTATTCTGTCATAAAACACGTGAAGAAGATTGTAATTGTGTAGTCGTAAATTCGGTCGAGCAAAGCAGGTCAGAAAATGGCCGAACGTCGATAGACGTGGAACCCACAACGGTTGTGCCGGTTACGCCATGCACATGCACTACCCGTGTGTCGACGAGCAATCATATTGAGATAAATTGTATCCTCAAACAATGCTAGTATTGACAAACAGCATTCAATGAAATGAATTTAATGAAAACATGTTCTCTTTAGAAAGTGCCGAAATGTATTCATGATTTGATCCAATTTCGCATCTAAAGAATTGAATTTAAACGTTACACCATTTTTTGTACGCTATTGATACAATAGACGTTATTGCTTTGTGAAATACTGACTGTTATGGATACATTTAATTGAATTGCACTTGTGTTTTCTTTTAATTTGTCAACAGACAACAATTAGTAAAATTTGTTTAATTCATTAAACTGTTTTCGTGTAATAAAGCCGCACGCCTATCGTAATTAAAGTAGTAATTATAATGTAGCGCTTCTTTAACTGCCTCTAATTATCTTGTACCATCGAAATTTTGTTGGAGTATTAATAAAATCCCTTTGATATCATTTTTAGATTTATTGGGAACATTCAACTATCATTAACTATAATCGCTAATCACTGTAAACTCGAAAACCAAAACGACCCTCAATGGGTCGTCCTGGGCTCGAACTTGACCCATAGATGCACCATTCGGGGGTCGTTTTCAATAGGCTAAGGTTTGGCCCCAGAAAGACTTTTGAGCTGTCACTTTGAATATTTTGACTTTACATTGTACGAATTGTATGTTAGAATGTAATTTTGAGGCTTCGTGTGTTTGAAAGTGTATAGTGTCGCCTGTGTCGGTGATCTCTGTGGGACTAAACAAGAGTCAAGGGCCCGTTTGGACGAAATCAATATACGCTGTCAGTGGGTTGAAATTCGGTCAACACAGCTTTTTTACATATTAATGGTCACTCAGTTCAATTCATTCTTAGTACTATAGCCTATAGTAATTAGTATGATGAATAGTTGAATGGGATGTCTAATTGTAACTGAAGATTTTTACAGAAATTGCTATACCCGTATACGCCCTAATTATATAAAGTAGAATTATTATTGTCTTTTGTTCTATATACTTACCATTCTCAGTCTCAATCTTAGTCGTGCGTGTATCTGTAAAATGAGTTCCAGCAACTGGTACAGCTCGGCCATGATTGATGGTTTGAATAACAAATACTAATACAACAAACGAAATCCTGTGAAACATGTTGAAGTTGAAAATTGATTTTGTCTCTTTCGCGACATGAAAGCTTCACGAGTATTTCCAATTAAGTGAAGTAGTAAAGCGTTCGAAGAAGATATATTGTGTTTAATGCAGCTGAGCAATCACATCACATATGCCCTTCATTCAAAAAATAAACATTATTATACAGAGATGTACAATTATTTAAAACTAAAAATATCACATCTTTTTAATTATATGTAAAGATAATTCGTACGATATATTCCCTCGAATGACGCCTATGAATCATGATGTGGGCTGCAGATCGGGGAGATAACTCCTACCTAACCCATTTATTCTTTTTTTCAACAGCCTCGACACACCAATACGAATTCTACTATTCTTCTATTCTACTTTTTCCTATCCTAAGATTCTATCATAATTTTATGTATACTATATACGCATCGCAAAGAATTTACTTAAATTGTTGAAAAATGTTCTGATTATATAGTGACAGCATACGTTGTACTTTTAAATCCTTCTGGATATTCGTTTGCAATCTTTAGTGTCAAAGTCGCTCATCTTATTCCCACGGATTATCGCAAAGTATTCGTCATTGAATTAGCCTTTCTCAGCATGACGTTTTTGAGGTTTAAATGGTTTTAAAAAATTATAACAATCTGAAAAGAATTTTTTTAAAATCATCAGATCATTTGAAGAATAAATGCAGGCAAAAAATAAAGATAGTCGAGTTCTTACGCTCTTGGGCGGCATATAACCATATTCGTTATCTTGAGAAAGGCTAATTCGCCGCTCCAAATAAGGCGCCATTCAAAGTTTCAAACATAAGAGATATTGAATACGACAGGAAATGGCCTTCGCGTTTCCTGGAAGGGCGGGGCTAAAATTACATGACACAATTTTTGTTTTGTCACCAAGCCTCATATTTTCCTGTTTAAGTAAAAAAAGTATTGTCGCAAAAGACTTCCACCCAGATTGTTTTGTAAAGGGAACTATAGGGAACGCCTTTCCTCTCATCTTATCTCTGAAAAAGTTCCCGTTGAAATTTACTTCATTACCGCTACTGTTCGCTGGCTATTATTCTATATCGCTGATCTACTTCATCCGTTCTTTGAATCTCTCTAATATATGCATGTAATTATAGATGTTTATACCTTTTGCATTATACGTATATACATTATACAAACTACAAAGCAACTCATTCATCGTTCGGACACACAAAAACCCACGGCACAGGTAGAAGTTGGTTAGTGTGATGCCCTTAATCAATTAAACTATTAAATAGAATTTTAAAATTAATCTCTTCTGGTATATATAGGTTTTCATCTTCATTGAATCTTAGCTCTCCTATGTAACACTTCTTGGTATACAGCCTGGAAGGAAACAGGAACGTGCATCCTCCTCACCTACCCTATGCAGGTGCTGGCACTATATCAGCCGGAGTTTTTTCGAGCAAGTTTCACATGCACGAGTGTGATTTAGCATATCAATAGAAACAAGGTCACGAGACCTAGACATGGCTTCGTGCAAGAGACAAGGAAAGAGACCTAGTCTTCAAGACATGGCTTCGTGTTAGATATGTTATTGTTCTCTCCTTATATAATTATCTTACTCGTGTAAACCAACGTGTGAACTACATAGTAATTACTGTATAATTGCATGAACGATCAATGATCATCCTTGGCAGCCATTGGAATTAAAATATAGAAAAGCTGAATTTGAACAGAAAACGGGATTTACATGTACAAATATTAATATGCCTAACATACCTAATTATAAATAAATTCAAATTGATAATAAAATAAAACTGTCACAATATAACTCTTTTACACAAAGAGCTATAATTTGAATTTTTCTAGGCTGTTATTGTTGACGATTAATTTAAAGTTTTGTTTGGAAGGACACGTCTCTAAAAATTGCACGAAGCTTAGTTGAGTAAAATGTTCAAGATGGAGAAATCACTGACATTCCCATTTACGGTCTATTAGTTGTTAAAATACACATTCAGATCCCAGAAAGGCAGAATTCTACACAGAAAGTCATCTCCATTGTTTTTTGCGTAAGCCTTTTCTCAAGATTTGTTGCTTCGTGTTTCTGTTCAATGGTTTTTAAATATTTACATTCCATGGTTGAAAAGTTGTCCCAATCTAGACTTTATTCAGCTATAGTCACGGGTGACAAATTAAAAGAACAAAACAGAACAATGGAGAAAAAATATACTTTTTCTCTCTTTTACCGAAATCATGCAGCAGCTGCTATAAAGATCTCGAAATGTTTGCAGACTTGTCAACGTTTAGGCAGTCTTTGTATAACCTCCGCGTTATGGAGGCGGAAACTGTAACTTGAGGGTTAGACAATTTCATGCGTGATCTCCGTATAATACTACGAATATGTAATTTTAAATTCTATAATTCATTTGGAAGAAGACTATATATATAATATGGCTACAGTAGTAGTCTATTTACAATTTGCTTCCATATAAGTAATGCTTAATTCAATATATAATTCAACATTAAATGATAAAGTCAAGATATTGGTGCATTCATTTTTAAAGACTGCATTTTTTGTTCGTTAGAGTGGTTAGAACATCCCGACTGAGGAGCACACGTTTTGATTGGCCGACCTAAAGCCCACAACTAAAATTTACTTTAATTGTTTCGTGTGCGGTGTCTTGATCAAAGACAAATACGGTTTTTCTGCCGACCGATTTTATCGAAGAATATCAGTTTTGATATTGACTTATTGTCTCTCAGCCCACCGACTAGAACCATATATAGATATGTATGTATGATACGGATAGAAACTGAACTGAAAAAGGATCCTTATAAGAAAAATTGATAAGCAACATTTTCACACAGTGAAATTATCCAAATATCAAATTTTAACTCATTAAGCCTGCATGGCCTCCTTTCACCGACAGTCGGCGATGGCAATTGTCAGCGGTCAATAATGAATGAAGTGCTTTTTCATCTCTTTATTTTTTCTTAAATAGAGAGCTTAAATTATGGGCGAAACAGCAAACGCCAGACGAAGACAAATTTTAGGCTCAAAGGTAATAAAGATATAAAGCCAGGATATGCACAATATTTGACTTTATGTATAATCAATGTTTTCACATATAAGAAAGAAAATATTTAACGAAGAAGTTGAACAAAAAATCTGGCAAGAAATTTCGGCCTTGCTGTTTGCAGACAACGCGAAGCTGAAACTCCCTAATAATAATATATAGAGCTCCCTGATATATACTTTCTAACAATACATCGCCGACTGTCGGTGACATATGAGAACTGGGTAAGCAGGCTTAAGATTTACAAACTCTTTTCATTAAAAAAACTTTCTCGTTGATCACTAATTAAAAATATATATATATATCGCGTAGTGCGCTAGCTCCAGTGCTCCTAGCTGCACAAGACAAAAATCATCAATCGTAATCGCGAACAAATTGGATTTCGTTGATGTTTCACGAGTAAGAATGTTTCCTGTATTTTAAAACAGCAATTTGTTCCCATATTTATAGTGTAACTTTCGTCAGGCCTAAGGCTTAGTCCAGATTATGATACTGAGTTTGAATAATTTAATTGATTCCCTAGCTCTTGCTAAAGTACCAAGCAATAAATGCCAAAAGACAAATGCAATATTTTAACAAAAATGGTACAATCTAAACAAATGATTACTCCTCTGTATACCAATTTCTCATTTAACATGCATGCACAGTAAATTTCGCGCAGATTGATAGTCCACACCACGTTCTCAGACTGAGGAATAGCGATTGGTTTCAGCTGGTGATGCATGGTTTTGACAAAACTCACGAGGAAGGTAGGCGCTCGTGCATTGCATGTTCAATGAATTTTGTTTTTTCTTTCTATGCTAATTAAAATAAAATAGGCCACATAAAATGGTACCGTGCAACCGGCTTACAGAGAGTTATAACATCGTGGTGCTGACAGAAATTTGAATGAAAATCTACCATTAGAGCAAACAATCAAAATCAACAGATTGTCCACAATATAGTTGTGTTATTCTAAAACAATATATAGAATTATTAATAATCCACGAGTCCGGATAATATACTTTTATAAAACTATATGGGCTCTTGTAACTCGTAAAAGCGAGCTAAAAGTTGTAAATGTATATTTATATATATGCATGTAGCTATATGCATTTTAATGTATATACGCACTTGTCTAAAGACAGTAAAGACTGTTTTTAAATAATGGCGCACATGCTTAGCCTTAAAAATACATATACATATATATAGTGTAACACTTAGAGTGGTATTCTACATAATTATGCACAGTTGGTCGGTCAATTGTTCATCTGTTTTATATAGTTATCTTTCTTTACTCTTCACACGAGTAAACACTGAGAACGAGGATGTTGAAACGTAAGGAAGTGAATACAACGAATTGAAACTTCCTGAACTTTAGTTAACAAATATTAAGCAGGTCTCTCTCAGCTAGAGCTTTGAATTAACCAAATTTTAGCAACATTTAACCGTTGGGCAACCGCGACTGTAGAAGACATATTATAAGACATAAACAACAAAGTTGATCAATGATTGAAGTGACTATCGACTTACTATACGTAATCCCTATACTGTAAACTATATAGGCTCTCAGCCCTATTGTGATGGCTACTTGTGGATTAACAAGTATATGTTGATACTCAGAGCTTCATCGTTTATCCCTCATTTCTTTACCGCTGCACCACAACGAACTGTCATATACATGCACCAAGCCTACTGCTATATATATTCAGTAACATCCTGTTCTTCAGTAACATTTTTTACCAATATTATACGGTTAAACGCCCTCAAACGTCTCCACAATTGTACGTACACCTTACATTGAACGTACATAAAAACAAGTCCACCAGTAAAACCAATAGCCACAACAACAAGCTTAGTCCAAAACGGCCAATTCAAATTTCCTTCGCGTATCTCTTGCGCTGTGCGTTCGATTAAAACCCAAAGTGACCAAACGACACATGTGATAGCAATGACATGAAATGAAACGGAACACAAAATTTTTCTTCTTTCGCTGTGGGTCATCTTCAGAGATTGCCACTGTCGGCAAAAAAAAACACGAAAACGTCAAAACGGATTTTATGCTCAGGCGCTATTAGCTGCTCGCAACAGTGTCTTAACATGCAGGATTTAAGCTTCTGTAATAACTACAAGTCAAGCAATTGATATCAGATACTTCACCTCCAGGAAAGGTCTAGTTCTTCATTTCAAACTAAGTCCTTACATGGGGACTATGGGAACGTACATATTGTGGAACACTAGGTACTGGGTTGATGTTTACATACCTTTCTAAAGGGTTTTACTTTGGCCTCCATTACGAACTTGTACTGGCACAACTCACATTTCTTTATATCAGAACTTTTGATCCACTTTTGAAGGCAACTTTGATGAACAAACATCAAAGTTCCTGAGCACAGACACGGCCTAATTAAGGTTTGGTCGTTACTTTCAGTCCGCTCACAGTGACAAATCCTGCAAAATTCACCTGCTGATGATACTGTCGATATGCAAGATACGCTTCGTTTGATATCTGTCACACAGCTATCGGAACCATGAAAATTTATAACATGCATTTTATCACTTCCACCGGCAGAGTCTGATAATCTTGGTACTTCATCAGAATGCACTGTATCATCATCATCACATACAGGGAGAAATTCTTGCTCTTCACTTGCCTAAATGGGTGAAACAAAATAAACTTACCATTACTGTGAGCATTAGGGTATTTTACAGCATGAAGAAAACAACTGAATGATATCTATAGCAGACATGAAAGTCAAATGTAAAAATTTATACAGGAAAAGATGGTAGTCTTTAGGAATGAAAAAGGAAAAAAATTCCAGAAGCAAGTGAGTTACTCTGAGTTCTAGAAATGTGCCTGTTGTGCTATGTGGAGTAAACTGCCCACTTTTGTATAGCATATTAAGCAGCTGGTGGCTATACATTAATTGTAATGTATAGTGTATTCATTTTTTTAATGCAATACAAATGAAGATAGAAAAAAGCAAAATCTAAAGTCAAAATAAAAGCCAGTGCGAACACACGCAGCACACACACAATAGAATATAAATTATATTCTGAATTTCCTGCATGAGTAGTTCAAACAATTATAAGCATGGTTGGTTATGTGCCAAACATCCTGAAGCACAAGTGCTTTTGTCATACAAAATAGTTATTTCTGGTATATGACAAATGTTTTAACTCAACAGCTTATGTTATAAATGATACATACAACCAACATAACAGATAAGAAAATATTACATCTAAAATGAATTAAAACTACTTGCTGATCAATGCGACATCTTGATAAAAAATATATTGGTTTTAAAACAGTGAGAAATTAAGAAAAATTGCACATCCATTAAATTTCAGGCTATCCATCTTTCAAGCAATTGTGCAATGACCTGTCCAAGAGGTCTATTGGTATTGTTCAAGTGTTGCATTTATCACACAAAGAACCATGCATTCCAATATACTGTAAGATTGAATTTTATAGTTTAAAGAAGTCTAAAATGACTTTCAAGGCAATAAATAAAATAGCATTGTTCAAATTGCCTCCTAATGGTTGGAAATATAGGCCCTACAAAATACATCAGTTTACTAGGTTTCAAAGTTTCAAATTATATGCTCAGAAAAGATGCTGAGCTAGTATTCTTTTTAACCCCTGCTGCATGCTATTGTGTTGACCTATCATGTAGCACAAGTCTGAACGTATATTGGGATAGATTGTGTCATTGTATAGACTACACATCAAATGTGAGAACCGAAAAGCCCCATTGGTAATGCCTCATGTGTAAAACTGTGCTATTTGTGTAACATAAGATGAAAAATAGACCAATCAATCATAACAAAACAGGAACAATATATTGAAAATGACAATTACACATATGAAGAAAATGAGATTAAATAACCAGTTGTATAGAAGACATAAATATGCCAGAGAAATCAATGAATTAGAGAAAACTGCATCTAGGATAAAGAAAATTCTCACATTTACTGTCCATCATAACTACCATTGTAGCCAAATTGCATGCTGGAAATTCATTTTTCATACCCAACAGATTGGAAAATGAGAATTAAGTTGAGTGTTGAAATGTCTGAACAAAGTTTCCAAATAGGCTGTCAACAAGAATTTCAACACTTGTAATCAAAATATTTCAATTATAAAAATTCAAGCTCTGTGTCCTATTTCTGGTTATAATGATAGCAATAAATTTAAATTCTCTTTTTATCATGGTTTGCCACAGTTGTTTTAAAATGAATTTCCCTTACAGTTTATCCTACCACATCATAGTATATATCTTTAGGTTTCTATTTTCTTCAGTTCCTCAAAGGATATTTATCTGGTGCTGAGAACATGTTAGGTAAGAGAATCAAAAGAATACAGTTTTAGCTTGACCCTTATGTACTTACAATGAATGAAGCAGTTTTAACTTGGCCGATATATTATTGTAAGCATTCGACTACATTCAACAAGAATGTAGTTGTTGTAACAAATGAATCATACATATTGAGTATTGTTTCTGAATGATCCAGGAATAATGTTTAGAGATAAATTGATCTTTTCTACTATTGCTAATGGACTACACGAACGAATCCAAAGTATAAAGTATAGTAATAAACATCCAATGGCTTATTTTTCAACTACATAACATTTCCTGCAGTTATTTTTTGGTTCTTCAGTCTGTTTTTTATATTATTATATACGTCACCAATGCGGGTCGTCTTTTAATAGCAGGATATGAACCCCAACTAATAATGCTAGCCTTTGACTTTGTTTTGTTTGCCTGGAAAGATTAGCGCAATACATACTTTGAACTCTAAAATATTTAAGTTATTTTGAAATTGTCAATTTATTGTAACAGTTTGATAAAATGGCAGAATTGAAAGGCTATTTCTTATCATTTTTAAATTACGTAACAATATGCCATTTACAAACAGTTTTGCTTCATATATACTTTTCGTCCACGACTCAACAAAACAGTATTTAAAAAGATATTTTAATTACTACATTATGGTTTTCATTATGTCATGATGATAATAGCATGAAATAAAAGAGGACTAACAGAACCAACATGGGAATTTTGAAGACCCTAAAAGGCGACGAGAAGAAATTGACAATACGTGCTGGCCAACATTTGTAGCAAAATGAAAGAATATCGCCATAATGAAAACATCAAAATGACGGGCAATAATTCTGCTTCCGTTGCTGTCTTCAGTCAAAGCATATTTTTCGATTCAATGCCCTTGAATTAAGTAATTCATTTCATCCTCGCTACAAAAACGCTACAAACGTTGGTAAATGTATGTTGCGGACGTGAACGAATATTTGATACAGATATTACGCATATTGGAGTAACAACATGAACGTCGATTTAAAGTCCATATATATTCCTTTACAAAACGCCATTAATTTACCGTCGCTGTGACGCAAAATTTGAGAGGCATTAAAAATTTAAGTAATTCTAACGAGTAGCTGTTTGCTGTAACTTAAAATTTCGCTTTACGTTAAAGATATTACGCTGGAGTCTTTCACTCAACTGCCCGGTAGTAAGCGGTAAACAAAACCTCTGGGATGGCAAAATGTTGTGGCGATAAGTAACGAATTATTAGTTAATAAATTTACAACTCCATTCAAAGAAAACACAAACCTGTTCCACAGAATCTTTATCAACAATGGGCTCTACATGAACAGATTGGACGGGCATATTCGTCGTCATTTACAAAGTCCCTCGCACACAAATCAATCAAATGCACCGCACGACGTTTCCCTCTTTCACATCAAACCAAGTCCAACCGAACAAACAACGCTCAGGAATCCGCTCCCAAGCTTTTTGAACACTATAAGTTGAAATAAAAGCCAAACGACGAGAAAATCCCTAATGATTCTTGGTCATACAACTGAAGTTGAGCCATGAAAGGTTCCCAAAGTGACAACAATGTCGATCAAAATAATGAAAATGGCCGCTGTCGAGGGTGGCCACTGTAAAAACACATCTGTCCACCGACCAATCAGATTGCAGCAAAAACAATCGATTAGGATAAATAAACCATGTGACTTGGCAAGCAATAACACTTCAGCCAGAGCTTGGCAAAGCTAATGTTGTTGAGACTGTCTTTGCGAATATGTCATTTTGAGGGGTGAGGAGTGCAAGCCAACTTTTTCTTTAATAACCCGAAAATGGTTGTTCAACGAGCGTCTCTTATGTCATATCATCAACGACGTACCCAGTATTATATAAAAGTCAACTTTTTCTTTAATAACCCGAAAATGGTTGTTCAACGGGAGTCTCTTATGTCATATCATCATCAACGACGTACCCAGTATTATATAATTAAGGATTTGTGACCTCGACTTACACTACAGTCAATTTATCGGCACGGCTAAAATTGGTACCCGTACCCAATTTTATTAGAGTTCAGGCTACCAAAACAAAGGCCGAGCACAGATGAAATGGGCAGGGTACCTATTTTAGCCTTGCCGTTAATCGTTGGGTGAATGATGATTATCATGCAAAACAATAATTTAGGATATCATGCCATGCGGCCACATGGTTTAGCCAAAAGAAAATGCCCTGAGAACGAGATTCTGCTTTGGCTTGAATGTAATCGGGAAATATGAGACCGACAAGCCAAACTTGCTATATATCATCATCCTATAATGTCATTATGTGCGTCACCCCTTGATGCGATATTTGTGCGTCACCGTTTGGAACAACAACTATTTTATCTAACATTGGGAAAAGGGTGTTACACCCTACTCTAGTTATTGAGAATCCCCATCCCACTCGGTCATTACGGACTGGACTATATATATAGGGATGAGCGGAATATAATTATAAAAAATATTTAAACGGTGGCTTTATGAATGTATTTTTCGCAGATGTTCTGTTAGAAGAACATCAATATTATGATAGTACCATTGCAGTACAAATAATACTATTGCACTTAAAATTCCCATGGCATAATACAGAAGCAAATTCTCTGTATCAGCGGCCAGTGGGAGTGCCGTAATAATTGATAACAAAAGAAGACTTCACCTCACCAGCCCTCACCTGATTACAAATAGTCCAAATAATGGACCGTCTGAAAATAGTTTTTCAAATTCGAGTCAAAAGTCAAAGTCTTGAAATTAACATTTAAATTTGATTTTTCAAAGTCTTGAAATTAACATTTAAATTTGATTCACCCAGTATCTGGTAACCATTACTGTTCATATATAACCGACTTTCTCACACATGTATACCAGGTGTTTAACGGGTATTTTTAGCAGGAGCCATCTGCTGCCATTAGGGCGGCTACACATGGGCCTATACATTCATTAGGTATATTATAAGTCAGCAAAACGGACTAGAGCATCTATCTATCTATTAATCTATATACATATATGATATAAACCAGATATTCTTAACCCGATTATTTATACATAACCTAGTAAAAGTCACGTTTTTAGGACAAGTACGTTAGTTCAACACGATAAAAAACTGCGGCTTTGTATGCGTGGTTCCCATTCAGTCGTAAGTGTTGTGAAGGTGCACGTATGTTGGTTGAAGTGTCGTGTGATAGAATTCGAATATTTCTATGTGGGCCTATGTGCATCATCATTGCTGTGCACTCACTACAATGACCGATTGGAATACAGAAATAAAGACAAATTTACATCCGCACTTTGCCGGTGAAAATGACTTGTTCACACAGTTACGAACTTACGACAAAATGGAACCATGCAGGTTTAATTAACAATAATTAACCGGGCTCGGAGCTGCTGCACACGTATTGTATCATAATTTGGTGAGACCTCTGGTCTAACTTAGCAAAACCTCTTGACTCAAAGGTCTTGTAAATTGCAATTCAATATCATAAAAAATCGAGTCATGACGTGCACACATTATATTTAGTAATTTTAACTGTCTTATCATTAAAACTCGTAGACGAAACAATCGGCAAAACATTTTATTTTTCAGGGGCTGCGCAATACATCCAGTCTTGACTTGTCACATTCTTTATTTTCTAACTGGTGTGGGCATGCAGTAGTGTACATGTACACACACGTAAAGCCCACCCTGACCCAAGCCCAGTTTAATGATTCCTGTTGTTGCAGTGTCGCTGATTATTTTTGGCACATGCATGAAAAGACGAAGCAAATAATGGCCTGCCTATAGTCCGTCAATATCAGTATATCAAGCGTAGCCTTGTTTGAAAAACACGCCAGGATTTTATCACTGGATGTTATTATTAATGGAGACTGGTTGCCTTCCGAGTTGGCCACGCCAAAGTCGCCATTGCCACTACAAGCCTCAAGGCTAGTATATTTCAAATAATGAATTTACTATGGATATATACTTCAACCATAGCACACGACATGCAATGACAATTTGAATTCTTTTTAAGTGGCCAAAAGTCAAACTCCGTTTCATTATCCTCTGGAAATAGTAATTTTGCCTTTAGGCTATTATATTGCCCCTTTAGCAATGTTCCGCTTTTTTCTGGCGATATCACAGCGCTCAAAAGATTCACCATAAAGATTCACACAATCGGTCTGAGAACATTTCAACAGATGACATCAACTTGTGTTTAAATTATTACATGTGAGTAAGAAATTAAAGCACATGTTACCGCTGAATATTGGTATAGGTCAAGAATATAGAGGGTATTTGCGGGACACGAGGGAATAAGGTGGAATCCGTTTCTATATTACAACAAATTTGCATAGAGGAAAACGCGCTTAAAAAAATAACCAGGAAATGAAGACCGAACACTGGCTACTTTTAACTTTTATAAGTGAATAATTGCTGAAATTTAGAAGTGAACAGGAAAAGGAAGGACTCTGCGCGGCCTTTGATTAGGTCTTTTGTGTGGTCTTTGTGGCGACGCCTGAAAGTGGCGACATTCTTATCATATCCACACTTACCAAATGATATATTACCTCATGTGGTCTATTGGCAAAATTGATAAGTAAAGCTTTTTATTCATATGTAAGCGCAGAAAGAATACTCAGACTTGCTTTTTGCTTGGCGTGACGTGAGTTTACACCACGCACTCTTATCATATTCGTGTAAGCCTACCACTAAAAGAAACACTTTCTCACACGCATACTTGTTTTAAGAGCACCCCAGTCCCCTCCCGCTCCTTATTTAATGTTTTACTGAGTAGGAATATTTCTATTTAAACGTTGTTATTCACTACCAGCATTGGGAGAAGAGTTAGAATCACAAGTTCATAAATGGATTATAAATTTTGCCAACATTGCATGTAGCCACGGAAGGAAGAACAGTTTTTGCCGATTAAGACATTGGGTCACCCTGGTTAAATAAAGCTTATCTATACGCCTTGCGTAATTAATGATACATGAATTTCCAGTTTCAAAATACAATCAGTCTGACGAGATATTTTATTATTTTTTAATGATAGCACAATTCGATTCCTCTTTTTTGACATAGCTCAAAAATATCAAAACATCCTCAAAATAGCTCAAAAATATTAAAACATCCCGCCTGCTGCTAAATCACGTTCCTGTTTGTGGGTGTGGGATTACGACAATAATATAAATCAAACTACACATAGTGAATTGTGTTTCCTGTTTTTTCGATATGCGAGGCGAAAGATATAGAAAAACAATGCAATTACCGTTGTTTGTGAACATTGGATTTCAGGTTTAGGGTAATAAAGTTGTTTGTTTCGTTAATTTATTTCATATATTTTAAATATTCACCCCGTGGAATGCGAAGCAACCAGAGGTCGGGATTTCGCAAACCTACGCACACACCCTCTTGACCACTCTTGACCATAAATGCGTAATCCACTTTTTTTTACCAAATTTCGCACGAGGAAATCTGAATGACTTTGCGGAAGTGTAATATCAGTAAAGTAGTCAGCATGGCCCTTGCATTAGTCTCGTCCACAGGCTCCAACGAGTGGCGGGACAGGGACAACACAGCTGTTTAAAGCGCCGAGGCTTGGCATGCCATAAATCAGAAATGCAGCAAAATCCAAAGATTAATATACATAAACATTAATAACATACCATTAACAAATGAATTGTTTTGATAAATCAAGTACACTGTTTTAATCCATACAAGGTATAAAAAATATAAGAGTCTAGTCAACTATAGTTTATAGTTATGTCACGAATATGGTCACAGAACTTACGATGAAAACTTACGAAACACTACCATGTAATATAAATACTGTATAAAGTCACTAAAGTGCAACTGATTTATAACTCCGTGTCTCCGTTAGAGCGAGCGTAAGTCTGGTAAAACAGTGGAAAAGATGATGTACACAGCCATTCTTAGAAGACAAATCAAGGTCTAAAATTATCAGGATGGGTATATTCTTTTCACTACTCGATGCCATGACTAAATGTTTACTTCTCGCATGTTCTTTACTCCATATGGTTGAGCCGTCAAGCACTTGTTTAAAACAAGCTTTTCAAAAAATACAACGAACTCTTATTATTTTAGTTAGTCAGTAGTTTGTTCTTCTTTTTGACTATCACTGGCTGCTGCTACAACCTGGCCATTTTCGGTCTCACCTAATTCCATGGACTGCGCATGCTCATCAACAGGATTAGCTTCTAAAATATTGTTCTTGGTTGGATGAGCCTCATCGTACTCCGCACTACTCACTTGCACCTCGTTGTTTTCCTCCAGTATGGCCCCTTCATCCTCATCTGCTTGCTCAGTATCTTGTTGGAGTAAATCTTCGCTTGTGTTGATATCAGACTCAGTTAAACAACTCACAGTTTCATCCGACACCAGTTGACCAGCATAAGAATCTGTTTCGTTCACTTCGGACTTGCACGTCATGAAGATGGCTTGTTGGGAGGATGTGTCAGAGTTGGTGACGGAGTTTTCTTGTGCTTGTTCTTCACTATGTAGTAGTTGTTCAACCATCACACTAGCAGCAACATGAACTAAGGTTGAGGAATCTACTGTCTCCGTCTCACCGTCGTTTTCATTGCTTGAAGACACCGCACCAGCACCTGCGAGGATACTTTCATCGTTTGCAGGAACAGAAACGACCTCAAACTGCTGATCATGGGCTGTAATACTAACCATAAGCTCACATGGTTCATCTTTCTCTTTTTCCAAATGAACACGTTTGACGTGCTTTGTTAAAGAAGATTTCTCCTTAAAGGACTTGCTACAATACTGACATTCGTAAGGTCTGTCATCACTATGCGTCAATTGATGTCGTCGAACATTGTAAGGACTAGCAAAGTCTTTGTTGCAGATGTTACACACGTGCAAAGCAACTTGACTTGGCTCTTTGGGTTTACATTCTTTCTTCTCGCATGTCAACAGATGCTTACGAAGCTCAATCTTACTTGGGAATATTTCTTCACAGTACTTGCACTGGATCACCATGGTAGCTTGCTTCTCTGGTTTGTTGGGCCCACAAACTTTCTTCATGTGTTTTCGTAAATGCGAAAGTCGGCCGAACGTATGATCGCAGTACTCACATTTGAACGGTCGTTTATGTTCGTGACGCGTTCGGACATGCATCGTTAATGTCGAGTCATGTCGGAATGCTGTACCACAGCTAAAATTATAAGAACATATACTATAAGATAAATTTGCTAAGTGTTACTTTAGTTCGCTTCCCCAGATTAATCAGACCTCAATTCTGCCTTCGCTTTGAAAAAATGTCCCAATCATGACACCTATATAAGTGATATTTTTGTGAGTCATTTAGCTATCTAACCGAAACATAAGTAATCCGTTTCCATGCCTTTTTAGCTGCTATATATCAAAATTGCGGTAAAACAATATTGGCAAACACCCGATGAATTCTAAGCCAAATTCTATGACGATACTCGCGGAAAATGTTGCGAGATTTTTCCTGGAGGTTTTCTTGAGGTATAAAAACAGTCACGTGGAATGAAACTCGTTAGCTAAAAACTGCTCGAATGAAGCGATTGTTTGTAGTTGATCGTTCAGCATGAATTATTTCAATCGACAAAAACGAAAGTACATTGTATTCTTGTAATACAGTCGAAAATTAAGTGAATTAGTTAAAATTTAACTGGTTACTCCCCTTGTCAGTTTTCTATGTCATTATAGTTCGGCCAAGGAAGAGAACGACATTATTTTTTTACATGAAAGTCGCTACACGCACAACGAATATGAAGAAAACAAAGTCTGGTCGAACTTTGCTAATACAAGTCAAGGTCGACTTCAGAACCGAAATCCTGAGTAACGGGGGTTAGTTTTAATACTAACCTTAACCCATCCTGCGATACGCCATTAACCCATTCTACAATAGGTCAATATATTTCAAGGACAAGGATTTTTGAACTTACTGTTTACAAACGTAAGGTTTCTCGCCAGTGTGAATACGTTGATGAACGATAAGTTGATGAAGACGACGGAAGAAACGGTTGCACTCATCACATTTGAACTTTTTGATGTCTAAAAAATGTGTTTGTTATACGATACAGTTTCTGTAATTAGTTTATTATGTTTATAGGTTATGGTTGAAGTTGACCAACACAAAATACACAAAATTTAGAAAGCGTTTGCTTTGCATTAATAATAATGAAAAGGTTTTGTTTCTGGTAACCGATTGCATGCAATATTTTGAAAAATCAAAGTCATCACTTAGAAATCAAGCTTAAGTTGTTAAAATTTGGTAAAATATTAAAAATCGAGACCCTAGCGTAGTAAACAAAATTGAAAAAAAAATCGATTCCGAATTGGATTATTTTTTGGGACACCCTGTTACACAATATATTAAACCGACTTACCAGTGTGGATCTGTAAGTGCTTCTTTAGATCAGATGGATACTTGAATGCTTTGTTACACTGTTCGCATACACGTGGCCCGTTGCTGAGACGTCGTTTTCCAGTCGTATTCAATAGCGGACCTGGAGGGAGAAAAAAATAAGAAATCAATATAGCGGGTGTCGTACATGAGATTGATTGTACTACCGTTCCTAAAAAAATGATATTGGAATTACAGTATAACTATATGAATAAATATATAATTTCATTAACTATATACTACCAGGTGTGGAAGTAATAGCCTCTTGTAAAACACCTTTGTCATTTTCTACAGCAGCTGCAGCTGTGGCTAATTCATGATCACTGGATTCACCAAGACCATCGCCATCACTCATACCAGATGTATCAACAACACCTGCTGGATCATCTGGCAAAACAATGACGCTACATTAATTTAAGCATGCAAGGATCTGTATGGTCAATCAAAGAGTGAAAGTTGCAAATTTGATGAGATTTTTACAAATACAATCTTGATGATTACAGCATGCAGTGGTTTTCTTTCCTTTGAGGCACCTAGGTTATGTTATTGAAATCCAACTACTACCATGCATCAATGAACAATTTACCTGGAGCATCTGATGGAACAGCTGCAGTCAAAACTCCTTCTGGTAAAGCCTCTTGATTGACAGTTACAAAAGTTTCTGCATCACCAGATGTTGCCTGCACTAAATTCATACTAGCCACACCAGTACCTGAACCATTTGGTGGTATTACTATTGGAATACTACCACCTTGTGTGACCAAATAGTATGAACCACCAGTTGTGTCAGCTTGTATAGTTGCTGTATTACCATTTGATCCAGCTTGCATACCAGAGACAACATCTTGCAAGATGGTAGCAATTGATAAACCAGACTGAGCTCCAGTACCATCAGGTAATGAGGTGACTATGACATTACCAGCTCCACCAGCAGCACCAGAATTTGCAAACAAATTTGCTAACTGCTCATGTGTTATGGTGACTACATTAGATGTAGTCCCATCAGGTTGAGTAACAGCTATGGCATCAGAATTATCTACCTCCATGGCTATCTCACTACTCTTGCATTCCTCAACCTGACATAGAAAAAAATGGTGTTTGAGTATTTTATCCTCATTGCAGGGACAGCTTCATCTTGATCATCTGCACTGACCGTTGTTTGTTCATCATCACCAGTATTTCCTTGTAGTATTTCCTGCCCAAGTTCCATTGCAACAAGAATAGGTTCCAAGTAAGCCTGCTGTTGATCTTGCTGCACAGGCTCGGGAAATGCTGCATCTGTACTTGTTGTTGCATCATCACTCTTCTCCTCTTCATTCCTCTCTTCACCAGCCTCTGCTTCATGTTCATCATTATTTGCATCTACAAGTGGTGATGTGAAGAAGAAGTTGCTGATTTCTGGCAATGTTTGTGAACTTTGCATAGTAAACAAAGATAATGAAATACAAGTGGAAAGGGCATTTAACTTCCAATTTGTAACAAGGAAAATTCTTGGATCTGCTAATTATGACACTAATACACTCACCACTTACATAATATGACACTAATACACTGACCACTTGTCATATGTCATCTTATATACTAACAAATTTATCAATACATCAATCCCTGCGACTTTATGAATCCAAAACACAGGCAATTCCTCCTTGGAAACAGCAACTCCAGCCCTCTAGTTAAGATTCACACTACACTAGACTAATTTTGCTACAACTTGCAATGCATATTTGCTGTTTTATTCAGATGTTTTAAGATCATGATGTTGAAATATACTGGTAATATTTTGTGATTACCACAAAGGAGCAATTCTTTCCACTATACAAGATGAAACATTTTAATTTTAGAATTAAAATTAGACCAGTTTAGCAGTTTGGCTGCTTAATGGATAGCATGTCATGTTTGCTGTGCAAAAAATGCATTGCAAGTTGCAGTTGGCCCTATTTCCTTTGGCACTTTGCTAGTTTACCACAGATAGCTGTGATCTTTCGTGTTTGCATATGTAATCACTATTGAGAAAACGTCTTCCTAAAAATAAATTCTCTTCTTCCTTTATTAACAGGCATATAACCACAATATTTTGCGATATTTGTGTAATCAATATATGGTCGTTTTTTCAACAGAGATCTTGATTTTAAACACAGCAGAATAGACAGACATGTCATCAAAATTGCTTCTTCTCCAACATGAACGCAACGCCATATTGCTCGACAAATTACGGCATCATGAGAATCGAATAACAGTCAAAGGAATAAACTATTTCATGTCTCGTAAAATAAATTCTAAAGAAACCAAACTAGTGGAAGACGAAGCATACCTGGGGGCTACTTTCTGCTTTCAAAAAAAGGAGGGACTGGGAGCAATGTTAAGAAAATTCTTTTACAAAGGACTGGGGGAAAGACATGTAAAAATGTTTGTCGTTTTCGAAGACTGGGAGCAACCGGAAGATTGTGCGAAGCTGTGATCACAAACGTGCACGAAGTATTTTATCGGTAGTTCTATGAAAGACTTACCAAGATTACTCGTGCTTAAAGTACCCACTGTAGTCGACGAGGCTGCTTCAACTTTCGCAGTAGCAGTTGTACTGGCCGCCTTGTCTAATGGAGCATCACTGGTCTCCGTCGATTCTTCAATATGTTTACTGTCCGCCATTGACCAGTGAATTAAGATTCTAATTCAATAGGATAGTTCTGAAAAGTTTTCTAAACTAACAATGACTATTGCAAAATATATTGTTAAGATATTTTCAATAAAGAAACGAAATGGTTTTACAAAAATGTAAGAAGGCTTTGCCTTTGGCTTTGGAAGTAAACGAGCACGCCAGAGATCACGTGGCACAAGTAATTTTATTGGTTTAAAAACAATGGAAATTTACATATTTCGCTAATTTCAGTGGTCCTTTGAACATCAATATAGTCTCCACAGTGCTTTATTTCCTTTTCTACTGAAATTAAATGCTTAAAATCTTTACACCGAATAAGGTGGTATCAAAGACATATAATTGCTTGGTGCCAAACTAATCAGTATATACTAGTAAATGGTTTTCATTTTTAAAGCTTCAATCTCAGAAATTTGATTGAATCTAAATTTCAATGACCTGCTCTGAAATGTGCAGTATTGCAACTTCCAAGCTAGGCTGTTCCCATTTCTACAACTTAAAACCAGTTTTCAGTGTAGGGTTAAATTCTGCCATGTATGTCCCGCGACATCTCAGCCCTTAGTGCATCAGCTGACATTTATTACAGCCACTGATGTCAGAGGGGGAAGGTAATTTGCCAGCGAAACAGGACTTGTAACTCGTGGAAACAAACATGCAAAGCACCACGAAGTTTAATTGTTTGCATATTCAGAGATTTATACATTGGGATAATGTAAAACAGCTCCTAAAATCAAATTTCTAACAACCTGTGGTATAAGAAAATAACCTCCGAGGCCCGAAATTTCTTTTCTGCCTACATACAGTACAGGCGTAAACCGCCACACATCCCTTCACAAAAGGGAAGAGACTAGCTGAAGTTAAAATTATAAAATAATTGAGCAATTAGAATCTCGTATTTAGTACGAGATGGGTTATCCCACGCCTTAATAGAATGTATTCATTGACCCTAAGTTGCAAATCATACAGGATGTTCCAAAATAAGTACGCTCTATTGAAATCATTCTTTTGTTAAGAGTACTTTTTTGGGACAAATGCACTGTAGAGCAATACCCAAAAGCTGATAAGGCTGATTTTTCATTCTCAGGCAGATCAGTAGATGAGTAGAGTTACCGGGAAGGTTCGCAGCTATGAGTTAATAACATTGCACTTTTTCACAGGAAGTTTATTTGATTCTATTTACTTTTTACATCCAATTGTATCATGTACGAGTTATTAAATAAAAGAAATCATTCGAATTTCTAAGACGAACCAACCAACAAGTCTCCCATTGTTCTTATCAAAATACCACAACACAAAAAGTCTAGTTTAAATATACTGTAGTTCACTGGTCCAACCAATGACTAGCCAAGTGTTCACAATACGTACTATTTTATGATTAACGGCTAGGGAACGCCGGATGTCACGAAGACCAAACAGTCTTCAGTCAACAGAGCCAACATAGATACCCTACAACTGACGATTTCAGTATATACATCAAACATGCTGGTGCATAGATCCACTATGTTGTAGTGTTTTAGATTATCACGAACCATGTCATTCGTGGGAATGGCACGGTTAGTAATCTAATTACATCATGCATGTGTTGCCATATTGATGCAAAACTTGAAAAGAAAATCCATGATTTGATGGTCAGAACTTTACATTTAGTCTTTCACAAAACGTGTAAAATTATAAATTTGACTTAGTCGATAACAACCCTTTGAAGTTATACACCAACACAGCCGACGTCATGTGAAAATCATCTAAGTTTGGATCCTTCACTTTTTCGATACAATTTGGGGCTCTTCGAGGTTCACCCCACAGCTCTTAGCCTTATCCGGCGCCCCAAGCACTTCATGACTTAAGTATACGCTGAAAAAGTATAATACCATATTGATCTAATAATAAAGTTGATTTATATATATAAATCTTATGAGCAATAGTTATCTCGCATTAATCAAAACATCTAATACTTCGGATCTACCATATATAACTTGTACAGTTTATATATATATATATATATATATATATACTATTGTTTTCATGTATGCGATAATGTGATGAATCATATACGATGCCTGAGATAAAACAACATTCACTCAAATGTTGTGTCGTCCAGACAAACTCAGTTCCAATAAAGTTCTTCTGATCACTGATAGACCATTGCATAAAATAACATCTATTCTGTTCTTGTGTTGTACATCAGCTCTAGGAAGAAAAAAACTGTTTTGTATTCGTGGCCTGAAAACTAATAAAATTGGGTACGGGTACCAATTTTAGCTACAGGCTTAATAAATTGAGTGTAGTGTAAACGGGGATTCATTGTCAACTTCAGCAATTTAAGAGGCATGCAGACTGATGAAGTGAGAGATACTTCATCTGCAGCCTTTCTAGACTATTAAAATAAAACATGTTAAATAAAATATGACCTGGGGCCGGTTGTATAAAGAGGTATAGTTAAATTTTAACTATAGTTAGTGACAGAGTTGGCCAATCAGAGACCTAAATTTCTGAGTTGACTACGGTTTAACTACGCAAAATGTAGTTAAGACGGGCCCCAAAAGTGAACTTAAGACCTGATCAAGGTGTACGCGTGATATACAAGTATACAATAGTGACTCCCAAGAATACCGGTGGAGACATTTCTCACCTGTCTATTAAAACTCTAGTTTAGGATTAAAAGAGCCCACAGTCCTTGAGGTTGTTCTTAATGATAACATCTGTAACTGCGTCGAAAACGAACTGAATATTGTTAGTATCTGTTGCACAAGTGAAATGAGTGTAAATCTCTTTCGTATCCTTTCGTTTATTCAGGTTTTCAAACTGTAGTTGAATATACGCCGCAGCTTCTTCGTACGTATTTGAGCCTGAAAAAGTTTTAAGAAAAGTATATTGACTCATAAAACTCGCTATCAACGCGCTATCATGCAAGAACAGTCAATAAAAAAAAACTACAGCGCATATCAAACGTGGCAAAATTATGCATGTAACAATGTGGATGAATTAAAATTACACAAACGATAGCATATGATCCACACCCGACGTTACAACGGCCGAGTGACCATGCATGCATGTATGTAAAAAACGCGGTAAATTTTAAATTTACGGCCACATTTTGGAGTTTTTCTTTTAACATTTGCGAAAAATATTATGTGACCAGATTCAGATGGCCTATTATAGCTATAGTTTTCACCAATGATGTTGTGCACAGCCGGAATATGCTGTCCGACGAATTGTTCTTTGTTCTGCCGGATTATTCTTTGTTCTGAGATTTCACAAAGAAAACATCTGTTCCACGGAGGAAACCAACCGCCTTTAGTCATTGCTTGCAGATTATGATTAAAAATGAATATCTAAGATGGCCGGATAACTTTTGAGCCAAATTGCGAAGGGGAATTGTATTGAGTAACTGAGCCACCGAAAATCTGACCAAGAATCGCTTTCAGAATTAGCTATTTGAAGCTTATTCAAACAGCTTCATGCATACATATAATCATGCAGTGAACTCTGTGTGAACTGGAACGGTAACTCAGTCGCCTTCTTTGAAGCCGATTGAGCACCATTCTTTCTATTGTTTTTGTCAACACGGACAACGATCGCCCCAGCAAAAAAACAATAAAGGGACTGACATGCAGTAGCGTCCAATTCGGCTGTCGCCGCGGCCATGCAGGTGACCCTATACGAGGTACGTCCCAGTCTTCATAGAATTCACTGTTTCCAAGTACTGGAATTACAACAAAAGCTTTTACGACCCTAGACCCAAAGGGTAACATTCATTCGTCAAAATAACTGAACCATACCAGTATATTCTTGGAAGCAGATTGACAAAGGCGACTTTGTGATCTTCTCGGCAAACAGATCTTTCTTGTTCAGGAAAAGTATAATCGAAGTTTCCGTGAACCATTTGTTGTTACAAATTGAATCGAAAAGTTTCATACTTTCCATCATACGGTTCTATAAAATATATATAAATATCGTTGAAGTGAAATTCAACGCCCGGAACTGTAAATTAATTATGATTTTATGGAACTTTTCTCTTTCTTTATAAAAGGTAATAATCTTAATTTTGGACACATTAGGAACAGTTGGTGAATAATATATGTCCTCCGGCAGGAATTGAACCTACGGTTTTGCAAAAATCGATTAAACCGATATTGCAGTGGCGTAGATTCAAATACTGCCGGTAGACCTAGTGAACACTTTTTTCGCGACCGCGCCTGGCTTCTCAACGGTATACTATACATCACGTTTACATAATTTCAAAATTCAAATAGGGTGTCTGAGTGTATATTGATGCCTTTGCATTTGTCAAAAAAACCCCAGCAGGCTCCATGGCAAGCATCTGCGTGCTCGCAGGGTATACCATGTAATTTAACTACAATGTTGCTTGCTCTTCTATTTGATGATGGACAATTTGCAGACTCTTTGTCTTGGCGAAAAAAATTATCTTCCAAGAGAAAGAATTTTAACTGCTTAGTAAAATTGCAGAGGGCGAAATGTTGTAAAATGCGGAAAATATAGGATAAATTCGGAAATTTGTACGCTAGCTTTTTTAGTGTGCGCGGAGGTTACCATGCACTTTTGGGCTGAAAATGGCAAACCTTTCAGTGCGCACTAAAAAGTATATAATTATAAATTTCCGACTTAGCTAGGCCATATTTTCCGCATTTTAAGACATTTTGCCGTGAAGCTCTTGCGATTTATTTATTTCAATACGCCCTTTCATGCTGTTATTGTTTATTCCATTATCTTCCATAGATATGAAATTATCTAACATGCAAATTGCCATGATGAGCATATTGGTTAATGAGAGATACTGTATATTGCAATCCTTTTTAATGCTCACGTCTAAAGTACATATAAATTATTAAAAACCAAATGGACGGATAATAACTTTTAAGGGCTCTAAATATCCCCATTAGAGCAACACTATATTGGACTCTCTCATATCAATGATAGCAATCAAACAATAATTAAAGCGAAATACTTCCGCGAATCAATCAATCGACTTCTTAATTCAGACAGGCACAAGTATTGGAATACAACAAAAGATTTTAGGGGTAAAGACTTCCGAGATATGTTTTTATTTATCGTGCCAGTATAAACATCACTACTGTATTTGAAAAAATCGCTTCCTTTTTAATGACTCGGAGCAACTTTCTGCAACTGCAAATCACATTTAAAAAAAGTTATCCAGGTTTTTGTTGTTGTTGTTGTTGTTGTTGTCCGGATTTCATCAAGGTCTATTTTGTTAGAAAAAGCTCCTTCATCTTGTAGTATGACCATGCACTGAAACTTTCAAATTAACGGACCTGCGCTCGAAATCTCTTGCTATAGACATTTTCAGGTAGTCTATGCGGTAATCATACATAGCTGGCTAAAATACTCACCATTTCATCGTCCTCAGCCAACATTAGATCGTAAGCACTCAGTGCTACACAGAAAATTATGGCAGTCACGCCTTCAAAACAATGAATCCACTTCTTCCTTTCTGACCTTTGTCCACCAACATCAAACATTCTAAAAATTTTTTAATAAACAATAGTACAGCTAGTTCGCCTATATTTGGCATGTTTATTGTGCTATACTCCAGAGGGCGGTTGTTCAAGTTGAACATGTTTTTTCATAATTTTGTGGATCAATGGAAGTCTTATTTTGTAATGTCTTGAAACAAACAGCGGTGCAGAAGCATATAAACCAAAACAGCGGAGTAAAATGTAACCCAGGGTTAGCGCTAACCTAGCTTTGAACAACCGACCCCAGGTGATATAAAAAGGCGGGTAAGAACTGGGACCAGTTGTCAAATAAAAATCCTATTTTCCGTTCAACTGAAAGATATTTCTTGAAAGATACTCGAAAGATACTTTATTTCGGTTTCAAATGACTACGCCAGAAAAAGACGATTAATTGTCGGCTATCAATCACGAATGAAGAACTCTGTTATTCTGAATACATATTCTTCGTCACTATAGCCACCGACAATACATCGCCGACTGTCGGCGACAAATGATATGAAAGGAAGTTCCCTAAGGCTAAGGCAACAAAGAAATAATTCTGCATATATATAAATTATTCAATAGCGGAGATAGGTCGTTAAAAGAACATATCTAATACTAATAATAGCCATTGCCATTCGCTTTGTTTCCATATCACGCCGACTGCCATCGACTCATCAGTGTCTGCAATCATACATGGAGAGTATGATTTCAGAAAGACATTCAGGACTATTTTACCTTAAAAAAATTTTCTGAGAAGCCATAACCGACAATTGAACGCACCGACGTCGTCGTGATATGAAAACATGCAGGTTTAGGGGCTGTTACGATCGTACCGGTTGAAGTGGAAACTGGCCTTTAATATACAAATGATATTTTGTTGTATTTCCCGACACGACGGAGAAAACATTCTATACATCAATGATCAATCAGAATAGAAATACCTGACTTATAAAACAACTCAGAAAAGTGTGGATCAGGGACTCGTGTTCATTTCGCATTCTATAGTTTTTTCCTAATTTTACAATTTTCAACAGTGATTAATAAGTTATAACCATTTCATTTTTTCTTGAATATTCAATCAAACTAGAGCATCTGGAATCTACCGAAAACTAATCGTATCTTATCGGAACGTCCCCCACAGCTGAACATTCGACTTACTTACATAACAATATTACATAACTTTTTGACGAAACCATTAATACTGTATAGAATTCGAAACATTGGAATCGGCTGTTTACAGCAAGCAAGATCGTTGGCGTTGATAACTGAAGCCAAGTGGAGGTTTTGTGCAAAACGACAAGTACAAAAATAAATGATAAGGTGATTGATAAATTTGCAGTGCACCTGCATTTATCAGAACGCTCAAAGGTATCTCATTAAGTCAACTAGTCTAAAGGTAGTTGTGTTAATTATATTCGGTTTATGTCATTAAAATGAAAAACACACTTACTTGAAGTGCAAATCTTTGAAAGTAAAATGTGTCTCCACAATGCCAGTTGTTTTAACTCTTGTTCTTAGCACATCTTGTTCTGTTGGTAAATAATCTTTTGAGCCCAACCGGTCGAGAGCATTGAGGTAACTGAAATGATTAGGCATAACGAAATATTGCAGAAATAGTCAGCATGATTGTTTTAATTAAACAAGTTTGCCATGTTCAGTGTGTTTGGTCTGTGCACAGATTCACCTGTCCTACACAATGTTGTTCAGTTCCCATGCAGCAAATATTGAGAAGTAGATTTATCAGTAAATAGAGGTTAAGGTACCCACTTTATAACCTGTCAAGGCCATGGCTCTACTGTAAAAAATGGAGCAGAAATTCTTGTAAAAAAGGAAACGCTCCAGGAACAATGTTGGATTAACATGTTGAGATGATATGACTTACAAGTAACAAAATGGAATACTTTTGCACCCTTAAACCAGGATATCTTAACCTCTTGAATTTTTGAAAATGCCTGCTATAAGAACCAATCTAATAGTAAAGACATACTATTGTGCAGAATCATTCAGCTGGTATTCCCTTGCTCTTCCAAAGCAAGCTTGTACACCAGAATCACTCCATAGCCGCTTCATTAATGATACTATTTGATCATTAAAATCAACATCATCCATACCACCTGATAGAGCAAATAGATTTCTAGCATCGTCCTATATAAAAAAACAACACCATTAATAAACTTGAACATGCATCATAATAACAATTTACCTTAGCAATTCTTGTTGAGCACTCAGGTTACCATATTATCAGCCCAATATCTACATCAATGAAGCTTAGGTGATAAACTTACAGCTCGGTCTGTCTGAGCAAAATCAATCTTCAACGTTCCCATTGCCCTAATAATGGCAATCATTGATTGTATGGTGTTGCTATATACAACTTGTTTATACTGTAAGCATTCTTCTGGTGAATAACCACTTTCATGAATAATTCTACAGAAAAGAGTATAGTTGTCAATGCACTGTATTACTCAGAATATATCCTACCCTCCCTCTCTAAGAAGAGATTGGGAATTTGTTATCTAGTATTTGTGTGACTGCCCGTGTTGTATATGACACAATATAGTAATGCAACATACTTTTATTCAACATATTTGAATGTTACATGTATAGGAATACTAGTTCTAGTTAGTATAATAAAACTGGAATAGACTTTTTCAGCTTGTATGCAAATTAACCCATTCCAAATAACATGATCTGAATTGGTTACATTTTATTGGCTATGGTCACAACATGTTAATCAATGTTAATGGTCACAATGGGTTAATTTGCATGCAAGCTGAAACAGTCTATTATGTTGGTAAATAGAGTGGAGATTTCCTGAGAGTACACATTCCTACAAATGTTGTGTAATTTGTTTTGTAAACAGGCCTTTGTATTTTATTTTGAAATAAAAAGGGTGCATTTGAATATACACATCCTAGAGGATTTTTAAAGACCTTGTGTAATACGATTGTGTAAAAGATGTAATAAGACTACATACAGTCTGTTCAAGCTGAAGTACTGGCCAGATGTATCAACCATTTTTTAATACAGATACTGTAGCTATTCATTTTGTGCATAATGCAGCCTTGTCTTTTGAAATATGTATTTGTTTTGCAATATTTCAATTATATAATTACTTATTTAATTAAAAAGAGAAAGTTGATAATAAGACAAATCATTTGAATAATGATATAGTCCAGCCAATTCCAGCAAAAATCATATCAATACTTTGAATGGACTACAAATATACACTACTCACTTCATTTGTTTCACAATTGTACTTTTACCGGATTCACCAGCACCTATTAAAAATTTAAATGCATACTATCAATTGAACTTTATTAGTCTAGAAAATAACCATTTTTTCTTAGAGATAGTAGAACAGAATGTGCAGGCCTTTAAATCATTGAAAAATCATAGCCATTTTTTATGCTGGTTTCCCAGTAAAATTCTGACTAGATTCTAGAAAAAGGGACTTTAGTTGAAGCATTGAAGATGCTCTTATGTTTTCAGGTGACTGATTACACCACATTAATATAGTGCTTGTTTTGGAAAATGAAAAACTTCATATGCTCCTCAAATGGACATAATAATTCATAGCTAACATTATCTTTAGAGAAAGATGTTGGTTGAAGTCATAGATAAATTATTCACTGGCAATAAGACTGTATTTGTTTCCCATAACAACTTTGACATCGGCACACATATGTATTTATTTTAATAACTTCAATAGACCAGGGAATTCAACTCAGCAAATTTCCATTTGTAAGTGAAGATACAAAAATTCTTTAGCATAATTGATCTCTAGTGTAATTGATCTCTCTGAGCTTATAAATTGAAACCATGGTGATTACAGTGTATACAAATTAATTTAATATAGTTATTGATATGAACTGTATCTGTTCACCACAATTGTCATATAACCAAGTATTAAATGCAGATAAGTTTATTTAATAGATGATAATATTTTGGGCTGTGGTTGAAGCACATTTGATGACGAGTAATCAAAGATGCTCCCCACACTACTCCTTGGTTATTTTGTAACATATCCATTATTGAGTCAAGCTTGTTTTTTATGGATTTTTAGGATATTAGGGATCCAAGTATGGTGGATCATTTACAATGTTACCATGTAAGCAACAGCAAACTAAGACACTACTTTTAAAGGTTTTTTCTCCATTTTAATCAAAATGTTAAGATAAACCAATAACATATTTATTGCAAATTTGGCAAACCACCTAGTGTGCTTAGTGTAGCCTCTTCAGCAATAACAGCATCGATCTCAATCAGACCTATCATTCGCAATATTATCATCTACAATATCTGTATTTTTAAAGAAATGTTCTTCCAGGCACACAATTCTGATATGAAAAATGACCAGTCTATATCTATTGCATATAATTTTATGCTAAATCTAATCAACTAAAATGATTATTTGAATTTTTAGAGAACAACATATGGTTCCTTGCTGTTTACAATTATTAAACAAAGAACCAATGAGACCACACAAAAATAATTAACTCAGTTTTCTATAGTTATATATATACTGTAACCTAAGAATATTTAATAAAATCTACAAAAGATATAAAAGATAGCATTGTGTATAATAGCATCATTTCGCTGTTTTCCAAAATAATGTACAAATTTGACATAGTTTTTGACCTACAGTAGCTTTAATTTCTAAAAATACTGTATACGAAGCCATAATAGCAAATGAGAACTTATAGGAAGTTATTGAATATATTTTCATATTTTTTTTAACTAATAGCCATCTTAAATAACTATGTTTGTACTTTTCACATCATTTACATTTAACTTGATTTTCAGAAAAAAGTCATACCAAGATGAAATAATCTTATGAAATGAAACTTCAATTCAGCAGTCAATGAAAATTTATTTACTGGTGAAGAGAATCCTCTGTTAAAATGAAAACACACAGTGCCATGCAAAAATGTCATGCTTTATTATGTTGAAGTCTCAGTAGATCAATAATTTATTATCAGACCAAATAAGATGAAATAGACAATGGACTGTACTAAATATAGATTTTCTAAAGTCATGATCAGCAAACTTTAGTGAACACACTGAACAGAAAACCACAAATTTAAATGTACTACGGGGCCAAAAAAACCACACTTTCGCATTTTTTTGTTTCCTAACATGGGAATTAACATATTCAAAGTAAGATTTTTATTAAGCCTAGATAAATATTCCTTCCCGAAACGGCCATGACAACGTTTACAAAAGGAAACATCGAGTTTTCATTAGAGAATTTCATAAAATATCTAAACCATTGAATTCAGAAAATTTGGATTTTTAGTATTCATTTGGCAGCTATGTAAATCGAACGCCAAAATGATGAATTATTGTTACCAAGGGGGAATAATATTGTGTTAAAATAAAGTTTACAAGCCAAGGACATCTGCACAGCCGCCTTTAACAATAAAGTACCTTCAACGCGAAACGACGGGATTTTTATCCCGAAGAAAACAACTCATTTGCCCCAAGCATCACCTACTTACTGTAACGAATTCGAGGTGAAATGAACTATTTTCCTTTCCGCGCTAAAAGTGAAATTTTTGCCTGCAACCAAAATGACAAACAGTGATGCAACATGAGCAATTTGAGTCGTTTGAAATGACAGATGTTTGAAATGCTCGCTTAGTTAGATAAAATACTTCTTCAACATACCACGAGCGAAATCAGTTAAGGAATAACTTTCAAGTGGTATAAAATATTCAAAAGAACGGCTAAGCGAGACGAATGATATTCAGAGTGGGGTGTGACGTCCTAGTGCAAAAAACAACCGCAATTATAGACTTTCCTTTGTCTTGTACAACTGTAGTTCTACAGCAGCGCTTTAATCCTCTATCTACGCGGTTTGTTCATGACATTAGCGACATTATTGGGCTATATATTGTGAAATAAGAGCAAAATTTGCAACAAAATTTTCGGTATATATAAACGCAATATTTCCGACTTTAGATCAATGTTGAAATCATGAGTTGGTCGTAGCGTGAAGTGTTTGAGCCAAACAAACTCCACTTTTCCATATTTCAAAATATATGTTTGTCAGCAAAACACACTTTACGCCACAATAATTTTGTAACCAGATCATTGCCGGATTACTTTGAATTTGACAACAACAGTGGAAGATTAATAGACTGGGTGTTGCACATCAGAAGATCACTGAACCTACGTTTAAGTGAATATTGTTTTGATATATCACGAAAAAACAATTTCAACCTGTATAAAGCATCGAGTTTGATTAAACTTACCTAAAAGTAATAACTTCACTTCTCTTGCGGCCCTCTCGCCGTCGGCACGAAGGTTTTTATCGATCATTTTACTCCGTTCGACGGCAGCTTTGTCCTCCGCGCTGAGTGTGCAACCCATGTTTGAAACACTGTCCTGCAGTAATTTCTAGCGCTAATACGGTTATTTTATACTCTTCACAATTCTAATTCCTAGGTAAGAAAATTTCCCCAACTAATTTGTTGATATTTCAAGCTTATTTTACAAAACACCGCAGTCTCATTCTACCGACTGAGACTACAAAATGAAACTGCTCAATTACGATTGCAATGCTTGTCGGGTATTGCAGTAAAATCAATAGAACAGAATTGTTATCTCCCTCCCCCCCACAGAAGCTGTTAGGAAAGCGAGATAAAACTACCTGTTTGTTCCCAGAGCGTGGCAGTTGGATATTGGCTCTATTTGTATTTGAGGAAATGGCGTTTATCCGGCGGCAGGTAAATACTGTGAAAATATGCAGCGCTCTACTATTAATATCTCTCATTTTTGTTGCAATCTTGTGTGTACGTCTACTAAATCAGGTACGCCGAGCAAATTTTGACCTGGTTACCTTAATCTCTCTCACGCCCAATACGGGCGTTGGTAAAAAGCGAATTGCGAATGTTTGGTTATGATTTGTCATCTAAGTTGATGTAAGGTCAAATTTAAGTACTCTTTCTCCTCTCTTAGTGATCACTAAAATTCGAGATGACTTTATTAAGAATTGAAGGACTTCCACCTCCCGCAGCAGTCATGACACCCCGATCCGTGAGACGTTCCTTCTATTAAAAAGCAAATCATCTCAAAGTGAAATGCATAAACGAATGTATCAATGTAAATACGAAAGGGTATAATGCAACATTCCTCCGCGGTCTTAGTTTGCATTACAGTGTCACTCCAGGGGCAGGGACATCAGTGGGCAGGGAATATAAATCAACAATCGTGGCAAGTAGATAATCACATGTGATCAATGAGAGTGTTCAAGTTTGAACCTTCCTCACAAATCTCATTCAAAGCAAAACTTCCTCACGCGTGGTACCTGCAACTCTGCCCGTGTCAATGTTTTTTCCTGTCAAATTTTTTACTTGTGACCAAATTGTTTTTCCAATCAATTCTATTTTCTTGTGTCAAAATTTTTTTTTGCGTGAAAAATTTTTTTCTTCTGTCAAATTTTTTTTTCTTGTGTCAAAATCTTTTTTGTTCCAAATTTTTTTCTTGTGTCGAAATTTTTTTCCTGTCAATTTTTTTCCTGTGTTAATTTCTTTTCTTGTGTCCAAACATTCAAATACGATTTGGCGTATATTACCTGATTTCTCATGTCATCAATAAGCGCAGAGAAAATACTGGTAGTGCTTTCTCTACAAGGCGAGTTATCACGAGCCAGCACCAGAGCGCAGTTTTTACTGCGAGTAAAGTCCAGCTTTAGGTCGTCGGAGCTCTGCGTCAAAAGAAACAAGAAACAAAAACGTTTTAAAAGCGAACACAAGACAAGGTGAGCACACATGCAATTTACTTCATTGCATAGGAATAGGCGACATGTGCATCCGCCTAAACCTCACGTAAAGATTTTCGTAAAGCAAAAGACATATTACCTGTTCTTCCTTCAACGACAGAGCGGCAGTCATAGACAGAGCGGCAGGCAGAGATACTAAACTTCTCTTCGGTGAAAGGACGGTATCGACTATTATTCAGTCGACATAGAAGTGCATGACTTGTCTTTATGGCTAGCAGACCAGTGCAAAAATGATGCCTCAATTCTGAACTAGAGCTATATCATTTCATCCGTACCTCGTGTTGGAAAACAAAGCCAGGCTATTGGCTAAACACGCCCGCCCTGACAGCGCAATAATGCTTCTGATTAAATAATATTATTATTTTCAATAATATGATTAATTTTCCTCCTAAGCCGGGAAAGAATGCCTGCATGAGCATACAGGTTGTATCACACGAGAACCAAACTTCAATGCGCTATTTTAGGTATATCACTTAATTATTTAACGAGCGCAATTTTTAGATTATTTTTATTACGGGCTGTTCACATGAGCCCGGTTACCGTGATTTAACGAAGTGTAAAATGGACTTTGGGGTATTTTTCGTCTTTGCAAATAGCCACTTTTCGTCTTTTGGCAAGCCATATAAATATAGAATAATTGGATACGCGAAAAAAAGAATTTATTTCGAGTGTTGAGAATGATATCGAGGAGAACGAGTGGAAACTGGTTTTTTTTTAATCGCACATGTGTTGTTATCATGAATAATCGCGCACATGTGCTACTATCGCTTTTCAAAATGGCGGATTCGTCAATAAAACATATTATATATTATATAATAAAACATAATATTGAAACAAATAAACCAGGCTTGTTACCAAGTATAACCGATCGATATTATCAATAAGATACTACATTTCCATAGCCACAGCCCTGGGGAGTTCACCATTTGCAGAGACATGTACTTTCCCGCATGTACGCAGAGCGTACCTATTTTTAAATAGAACAAAAAAATCATATTCATGTTTTATAATAGTTTATTTTGATTCCTAATTTCAAACAGTTCACAAATTTTTTCTACAGTTCACAAATTTTCTCTCCACGTTCAAGCAGCAAATAACTGTTCTATGTAAACTCGTATATAAGTCGATGTATCCAAACTTCGAGTTCTGATGAGTGTGGTCGAAAATCCTACCAAAACAGTGGTTTATGTGAAGTTTATCATCCTACGGAGCGTGGCAAGCAGGCGTTGCAACAATTTTAAGATTAATTTCCTGTCCTTAATTTTAAGTTGTGTGACCAACTCTAAATTAAATTTTTACAGTGTATATCATCAGATAAGGTTAAATAATTATCTTGTGATCATTGTATGGTCAATTTTAAAATAACAGCAGTGTATAAATATCAATTTATTTCTCGTGGTCGGTAAATTTACTGGGTAATTTTACAAAACTCAGCAACAAAACATCAGACAAAAGTGGGAAGTCTTCCAAGCTTTTATTGGTAAATATTTTCGAGTAAACATTAAAATGTTTAATCAACTTTTAGAAATCAAGTCAACATATAGAAGTTGAAGTAAGAATATAGTTAAAAATATCGATAAAGTTTTTCGCCTAAGACTAGGGTATAAATAAATATAGTCATAATAAATGACTTTAGCGACGATACAGCGATTGCATCACGTTGCTTTTGCCCTAATATAATTTGAATATTTTCTAATCGTGTCATTTGATTAAAGGGATGCAAATCACTGGCAATCCTCGCCTATTTTGACAAGATATTCTGAAAATTTCCTTCATTGATTGATCACTCTGCATACTAAGATAATTAAATCAAGGGGCGCAAATTAATTAATACAATATTATCCATTGAAAAATCAAGGATGACTTATTGTCGGGCGCAAAAACTTGTCAAAGCAAAAACTAAAACCTTTTACAACATTACAGAAAATCATTTCTAAAGATACACATTGTTTCTTAATAATAGGTCTCTTGGTCGAGCCAACCTAAGATAAAAAAGAAAAAAGCTTATAAAATATTCAAAGAGTAACATTACAGTACTTCATATAGTTTTCATATGAAAAGTTTATAGTTATATAGTTTTCACGTAGCGCTGGAATTAACGCTGCAAAGGAACCATTAAAACGGCCACACAAATTCGATAAATATTTAAAAATAATTTCAGATACTCACAGCCTTTATGTCTACGTAGAATTGTTTTTCTACACTCGTCGTAAACAAAGATAGCAATACTAAAAGGTATTGCCAGCAACCACCACGTAAACCTGAAAAAATATCAGCCCATGAAATTTTAAAGTCAGTAAATATATAGAATAATATATAGATAATATATAACGCGCATGTCAGGTAAGTATATATTTCATCACCATTAAACGGAATACGATATCGTTCATTACGAAAACCTGGGCATAGATCTTCGTAGTCAAATAAAATTATGATTAAAGTAATGAACCTATGGTAATACTGGAATGCAAAAACTAAAACTTACCGCAATGGGTACATACGCAGACCTTTGTCCATGCCTGGGGTATATGAAAGAAAAGCTGCCAAGGTAGTTTCGAAGAAAATCCCAAATGTAAGCATATGATTCCTAGAGGATTCAAACAAATAAGACATTTAGCATATGACAAAAAATGATGACACTGCAATGTCAAAACTACGGTCATGAATATAGTCATCGTACAATTTGTCATATGTATTAAAATCATTGTATATTTAAACGCAATCATTCCATTTTCATTAATACTAAATAATTATCAGCTAAGCAAACACTGTAGAGGAAGCAAAACTACATGCACGTACTTCATGCCCTGCTGGAACAAAGACAAACGTCTTGTTTTACAGATAATTAGATCAGCCCATTGCACGATAACAATGCTAACAAAAAAGGCTGTGTGACATGTGAATTCCAGTTCTTTCCGTTGTTGGTAGCCCTAGATAAAAACAACGTCACACATGAGCTTTTATTACGTCTAAATGACATTTATACCTTTTTGTTTGAGGTGTATACACATTGCGATTGTCTAACTATTCAATAGAGTATGTAATGTGTTCAAAGTTTTACCCATTCTTGACCGTAACTGTCCTTTAGGGTGTATTCATCTTTGTCGTCCCATTCACTTCTTAAACCAAACAAACGTGATGGAAGAAAGCCATTTTCTGCCATGATCACAAAATATGCAAAGAACCCAGCACAAGCCTATAAAAAAAGCGACTTGACACGTCACGCGAACAAATACGCCTAGTGGAAAACGGGCTTAATACAACGACTGTTTGGAGTTCATCCATTTTGTAAGGATGTTAATTTTGATTCGGTCAAATGCACGATACAAACCTGAATCATTCCGATTTGCCCATACGCCATAGCGATTAACCTGTAGTGAGAAATTTTTAAGAATTAAAATTAAGATCTTTATAATTAAGTTCTTGCTTTGTCAAAAATACAATATTGTTACCGTTGATTCACGAGTCTGTCGTGTTGAGGGTCTCGGGGTAATCTCTTCATGATGTCGTTCTCGGCTTTTTCATAAGCAAGTGAGATAGCAGGAACCTGAAATATAAAACGGTGAACGTTGCGAAATACTATTTTAAATATTAGAAAAATCAGCTTTTTGTTGGTGTATGCATGTCCTCGTAATTTGTGTATGAAACGAAAAGCTAAAAGTTCCGAAGTGACTAAACCAAAGCATTTGTTTCCTTAAAGCTCACAAATCATGCGGTGCGGGTTGTTGTTATTCTTAAAACGTCTTCTGTACAGGTAGAGCACTGAAAAGTTACTATTTGAAATCTTTACCATGTCAGTTCCCAAATCGATGCAAAGGATGGTAACAACACCAAGAGGCAGCGGTACGTTGGCGATGATGTAGAACAAGAACGGAGATATCTCGGGAATATTACTGGTCAATGTATACGCAATAGATTTCTTCAAGTTATCAAAGATCAAACGACCTAAATGTTGATTAAAATGTTATTACATATATATAATACAATTAATCTCAACACTTTGCCTAAATTTCTATAGGTGCCCACATGCAGTATATCATCATACTTTTGGCAAAATACCTTCTTCAACACCAGTAACAATCGATGCAAAATTATCATCCAGAAGAATCATATCTGCAGCTTGTTTGGACACATCAGATCCAGCGATACCCATAGCAACACCTTGGAATTTAATGAATAGCTCAGGTTGCATTCGTCATGAATTCACACAATTAACACTCAAATAAAATCAACAGACATATCATCAAAAACATGCAACATATTCAAAGATATTAGCTTTCTGCTTCGAAAAATAAGAGGTTAGCTATATGGGACACTGACATTTCTTGGATCTTCGACCGAATTTACGGGGGAGTGTACACCCCACCCTAACACCATCACTCTCTGTCCCATTTCAGTTGTCCTTAGCAAATTTTGTTCTTTGACGAGTCAAATGTCATCGACTTTATTATCATACAGGCCACGTAACCTTGGCCATAAGCTCTGCGATCAAATCAACAAAGCCGTACCGATATCAGCCTTTTTCAATGCAGGGGAATCATTCACACCATCACCAGTTACGGCAACAATTTGCCCTTGACGTTGAAAGGCTTCGACAATAACCAATTTTTGTTGTGGAGATGTTCGGGCAAATACAACTTCAGCATGTTTTGAGATCAGTCGATCAAGATCGTTCCCGTCCATGTCCTGAAAAACATCGTCAAATATACAGAAAACTGCGAGCACAAATCTAAACTCGTCGACAAATTATTGAAATCAAGACGTAGCTATAAAAGGGCATTATATCTTATAAGTTACATCGTAACAACAAGAACAACATTTCCCGTGAGAAATGCAGGTCTATAAGTAGTGATGAAGAAGGACCATCTATTACCTTGAGTTTCGAGCCATGAACCACAGCAGCGGTAGCTTCTGTAACCTCATCTTCCGGGATGTTCATACGAGCTGCGATATCTTCAGCAGTTTCAGAGCCTGAGAAAAAATAGACATGAAATGATGAATCTTCAGGATTTATCTGAGATTTATCCGTCGATGTTGCATTACGAGCGAACAGTATTCGCTGACGGTATATCTACTAATGATTTGAAGTAGCCTGCATTCGCGTCATATTTAGCACAACATATTCCATATATATTTTTCACTTCAATGTGCGTTTTCCAAAACATTCCCTTTAATTTCAATGGTTTGAGTGGCGCGTTCTTTGTTTATGCCTAAGCATACAGTTTGTATATGCAAGTAGTTTCCATCAGAAGACAAATTTACCAATGGCCAAGCAAGGTTTGTAAGCCAAGGTGATATGTGTTTGGAACAAATTCTTAGTTAATTCTTACGAGTATAATAGAGCTTGTTATAATGGAATGATTGATTACCTTCAGAAATGATGCCAACTTGACGGGCAATTGCTTTAGCAGTGATAGGATGATCACCAGTAACCATAACAACATTAATTCCAGCACTACGACATTTGTTCACAGCGTCAGGAACAGCAGCTCGTGGTGGATCAATCATGGACATTAAACCAACAAAGCATAGATCAGTTAACGGGAAATTTGGTTCCTAGATAAAAAAGGCATGGTCGCATTAGAGAGCATAGTTTAACGCATTTGCGCGGTGTCTAGTTTTCTTTTAATTCCGAGCTTTTTAGAATTTAGGCAGATATTTACAAAAAAAATTCAGTGTTGATACTTACATCCTCGGCCACAAATTGGAAACCTTTCGGATATTTATCTTCCGGTAAGAAATAATGACAAAATCCCAATACACGTTCTCCAAGACCACCAAGATCCATATATGCTTGTTGGAAGGAATTTTTCAGGTCATCATTAAGTGGCAACTCCTTATCGTCCATCAGGATTGTTGAACAACGATCAAGAATTCTCTCAGGCGCGCCTTTCATGACCAGGAGATATCTGGGATCATCGGTGATTTCGTGAATAGAAACTTGGTATTTGTTGGTGGAATTGAAAGGAATTTCTGCAAGTTTGGGATTCTTTTTACGCATTTGTTCAACGCTACCAATAGAAAGCTCGATACATTTCAGCAATGCAGACTCCGAGGCATCACCGGTAGTCTCTCTACAAATTTAGGAAGAAGGACGCTGATTTTAAAAAATGTTCGAATGGACGTTAAAACTCTACATTGCACTTAATGAATCATTCACCTCTTTAGGATTGGAATTTGGCCTTGGTCAGGTTTGAATTCAGCGCGATTACACAATGCTGCTATTCTCGCAAGATGTGGCCACGTTGTTGATTGCATCTGACAAAAAGAAAGAAATTTAGAACGCAAGCGAAATGTGTAATCTCCATGCACTGACCTTCACTAGATAGTACAGGTCAGTGGTAATCTTTTCGTACGCCTACTGTAAATATAAACAAATCAGCATCGATATTTCCCGTGCTTTCATTTACCTTGTCATGTTTCTTGCCTGATTGATCTTCAGTAGTATCAGCATCAACAATTACACCGTCAAACCACATGTGTGCTAAAAAGCGATACGAATTTTTCTAATTGTGTAAATTAGTAGCAATTACAGTTAGCAGGCACACAGGCGGATTGAAATTATCTTTCTCGTGGAATATAATAGACACGATAATAATTGATAATAATTCGCAAAAGGGAACTGTTTAATTACTACAACAATTCTTACCAACTGTCATACGATTTTGTGTCAGAGTTCCAGTCTTGTCAGAACAGATTGTTGAAGTGCTTCCCAGTGTTTCAACAGCTTCAAGATTCTTAACAAGACAATTCTTCGAAGCCATTCGTTTGGCAGTTAATGTGAGACATACCTAAAACGACTCCAATGTTACTTTACAGGATACTACTTAAATTTCAATAAAAAATTTAAAGGAGCTAGGAGGCAGTTGCTTATATTCTTTTTAAAATTAAAACTTACCGTTACTGTTGCCAAAAGACCCTCAGGCACATTAGCGACAATAATACCGATCAAAAACACGACAGCCTCTAACCAGGTATAGCCCAAAATTAAAGAAATGATAAAAAAGGACACGCCCAAAAATACAGCCACGGAGGTGATAATATGAATAAAATGTTCAATTTCTTTGGCAATCGGAGTTTTTCCGGAGCCCAGTCCACTTGCCAAGTTTGCAATACGTCCCATAACAGTCAAATCACCAGTGCAAACGACGACACCAGTACACGTTCCTTCCACAGCGTTTGTGGAGAAGAACGCAAGGTTTTTCGTCTCCAGAGGATTTTCATTACTGCAATCTGGTCCACGGACTTGAGGTTCGGACTCTCCTGTTAAGGACGAGTTATCAACCTAGTAAAATAGATTAGGGTGGAGATACAGTTTTGCTGCTTTTCTTTATAATAACAAAAAATAATGTGGATCAAGGAATGCATTTCTTTATAGCTAGATGATGGATAAAACCTACAAAGATGTTTGGCATGGAAGGAAAATTAAAATATCCAAAACGGTTGCAATTCAAGTCCAGTGTCCCGAAGGCGACTTTCACAACAATATTTTCGATTTCTCCTAGTATAGTTCATGGCTGTGGCTAAATCGAACGGATAGACATGCGTAGTATACCTTAAAACCTTTTGCTTCAATGACCCTTATATCTGCTGGTAGTCGATCTCCAAACTTCACAAAAACTATATCACCAACGACAAGTTCTTCAGCATTCATCGGCCTCTTCTGACCATCTCTTAACGCAATAGCTTCCTATATTTTGTCAAATGTGGAAATGATTTATAAATATAGTTGAGTTAAGCGAGGACTAAAAAGAGGAAAGAAAGTGTTTAGTGCTCTTTTTCACCTGGGGTATCATCTTTTTGAAACTTTCCATAATACGAGAGCTTTTAGATTCCTAAGAAACAATAAAGCAAGTTTTTTGGTACAGAACATTACAGTAAACGCACAGTTTGTAACAAGCATTATTATTGACATAAAAGCAATTACCTGGTAATATGAGAAACATCCGGTGATTATAACGACGGTAGCTAACACGATCCCCAAATATAACTGTAATGATAAAATATTATAGATCAATGAGAAGTAAGATTTCGGGTCAAGTTTAAATTTTATAAAGAGCTAATGTACCAAGGACAAAAGGGGCCGTTGATTAGATGGTTTGCCCGTAAAATATCTTAAAAAGGAAAAACTTACATTATCATTAGCTGGTTCTTCCTTTTGAGTGGCTTCAAGAGTGTAAGAAAAGAAGCACAGTATGGATCCAATCCATAGAAGTAGTGAAAATCCTCCAAAGAGTTGTTTACAGAATTTCACCCATTCGGGTGTAGTCTTAGGCGGACTAAGAGCATTTGGTCCATCTCTTTCTAATACTTCTGCAGCTTTAGAGGAAGTTAAACCCTGTGGTAAAAAGATGCATTCTTAAGCACTGTGGTAAAAAATGCATTTTGTTGTTTGCAAAAATAAGGCTAGCAGGGCAACATAAAATAAGAGGGAATTGCTTTGGACTTCCTTTCTCCACGGGATCGTTTGCTTTTAAGAGGTGGAGATAATCTGATGAATCTGATTGCATCCTAGTAGAAAGAAAGCCAAAAAGTGCGGAGAGGGGAAGGGATAATTAATATTCCTCAAATATCAGTTATCTGAGAGTTCAAAAGTACTGTATGCGCCAGTAAAGAACACGTGATATACACCGGAAATGACAGTATGTTCCCTACCAAAAAGAAAAGGGCAGGTATGGAGGTAGAAACAGTCACAGCAAGGCAGAATTAGAGAACTGTTAAGCTGTAAAGTATCAGCGGTGACATTAATTAAGTACTGCAACTCTCAGTTTCTTATAAAAGCAATACTGAAGCAAGTTTTCCTGCCTTACGCCCCACTCGAAAATATTTTGAGAAATATACAAACATATAATAATACTATATCCATTTTTTCACATATATAGTTTCATATACATGGTTACTTCTTATATTATATTTTAGAATACAATTGACAATCTGTTACAACGGAAAAGTATAACCACAAATTCCACAATGAAAATAATGGTTGACATCTTGCTTAACTCAAACATAATTTTCATTTTAATGTATCATTCAAAACCATTCCTTTTTTAGGATTGTCCTAAGAGTGTGAGACGTTTGTTGATGCATTATGCTTCTAGAACTACTTTTGCCAATTGAAGAGCATATTGAAGGGTAAAAAAATTCGAAATTTTCTGTCAATGCAGCTATTGAGTTTCGAGTGCACGTTACGTGGGATTTAAAAGGTTCATTTCTGATGGAATTTGGATTTCACAATAATGAATATATTGCTAAAACGCAAATAACCATAACAACAGTGAAATTTAGGGCAAGAAGGCAAGACCAAATATATTGTTGTCATAGAAGTAGACTAGCCTCTATCTGAAACAATATACAGCCAAGTCACTTGAGGTTGGCTTTTGAAAACTATAAATTTTGAATCACTGTTTACATTAACTTAGAAATTTGGTTTCAAAAGAATACCAAGACAATACAGAAGCCCAGGTTGACTTAAACTAAAATGCCAACAAAGTAAATAGATGCTTCATATGATATCAGACATTTATCATATGGTTGCCATGTTTTTGTCATGTAGTTATAAGACATATGTGATATGTCACATTTCTGAGCATCTATGTCCTATACTAAAAAAGAGAAAGCCACTTTTAACCACAGACACGGAACTTGTGAATAAAGTTGACTATTGAGATCAAGACATTTGTATAGTACGCAAAGTGTGAAAGTAGAAATCTACACAGAACTCTCTACATAAGAAAATGTTCAGGTATCTAAAATTTGGCTGAGCAAAAATATATTACAGTACATCGCCAGAAAATTGAAATAGCTCAATTCAAATTTTCACTTCACAATGTGAATATTATTATCTGTGCCCTTTAAATTTTCTATCTGCAAACATTTGGCCACTATGTATATGTGACTAGTACTCAATTGTAATAATAATAATAAGTGGTTAACCAATTACTTTGCAGTACTCTATCAAAGTAAACATTATTAAAACTATCTGTCCACTAGATGTCAGTAGAGTACAACATCTGCATGCATTCCAAAAATTATGAAAGAAACAACATTCCATGAAAGAACCACCATCAAGAAAGAAGTTACATATTTTCAAACATGAATACATGTATGATGCTCATATTGTGAACCCAAAAATTTGAGAATTTATACCGAACTTTTTTGCTAACAGTATCACCATAGCCACTAACTACAAAATTGAGATTCTTGTCCATATGGCCAATTTTGAACAAAAATATTGCTTCTTGCAGGGTATAGGTCCCTTGTGGGCAGTAATCTGGTGATGTTCTATCATAGATAGCCCATTAAAATTGTCATGTTGCATGGACAGTGATGGCTATATGACAATGCAACAGCAATTTTATTGCTACCTATAAATCTGTATGCACACAACAATGAAAAGCACTATAGCCACCTAAGATAAAATACTGCAACATATATTCGGGTATTACGGCTAGTAGTTTATCTTCACGTAAAACCACATGTACATATATATTTATATTCCATGTGGTTAGAATTATATCATTAATAGTTGCACAACTCTGTCTTAGCACATGTTAGTTATGGTAAGGTTAAATCGAAATTAATATTTTGCAAACATTTATATCAGCCTCGCCAACCAAATTTGGTTCATCTCAAGAAATAATTTAGAAAGACAGAGCTCATGCATAGTTATTAAATATTGAAATGGAATATTGAAAGACACCTGTTCACTAACAATATTGGCCACATCTGTCAAATACACACACTCTACAATTTTTACTGAACACATCCAATTTTAGGATTTTCCTAAACAAAAACCTTGGACTTTGAACTATAGGAAATAACATGAATCATATTTCAAACGATTTCACGAAGCATCTATTTATAAATTATAAATGCATTCAGGCGCACTGCAATTAAAAACAAGGATAAGTGCGGTTAGAAAGAAGAATCGTTTTTCAAATTGGCGATTGCAATCGTATATAATACTGCGAACTACAAGTCTTAAAGAAGTTCAAAAATGACATAAAACAAAAGAGACGACAGATATAAACTTGTACATGCATGTTTAGCAGATTACGCTACGGCGAAATGAGTGGAGTCAATCTCGCCTATCAACAAACGAAATGTATGAAATCTGATACCATTGCCATAATAAAAAACTGCCATGAATTTCACCAACCTTCTCATGGAACGAGTATACTGATCAACAAAATTTTGCGGCGACAACAGCAGTTATAATTTACGACCATATGAAATCTATAGCTGCTGTATATGCACACATATGTTTTAGTTTGTATGTTGATTTTAACTATATGGAAAAATTTAAGATTACGAAATCCTATCACTTAACTACACACATTTTAACTTTTTTGTAGCACTTAGGTTTATGAAATCGTTGACGATAAACGTAGAAAAACAAAATCAGCCTGAATAAATACTTCAATATTTTATCAAATTTCTTCGACTCATTTGCCAACGCTATTGAATTCAAGGTTTAACTAAACGTTTTTTCCCAATAACAATACCCACGCTCAAATGGAATATATGGTACGTATTTTGAAGATAATAAAAACTAGTATATTGAAGAAATATATCGTACTTACCGAATCAGGGTTTGTTCCCAGCCGCCTGTAACACTCCTCCAAAGGTATCGTATGCCAATCCTGTCGAACAGATTACAGATAATAAGGAGATAATACAAAGGAAGAAAACACCATGAAAGATGAAACATGTTGACAAATAGTATTATTTATGCTTACAAGCTCTATTTCCTTCTTTAAGTCAGCCAATTCAGCTTTCTTCTTGCCTTTCTTTGACATCTTAGATTTCCGTCTCTGAGCATCATTTTCTCCATGATCTAGCATCGGTGTCGTGGCAACCGTATAGCTTTCCTTATTGCCAAACTATTAAAGAAGTATAACACATATAAATACTATTTATCTATTAAAACAACAAACCAAGACAAAAGAGAAAAAGCAGTAACATACATCGCCTTCCGACGCCATGTTTCGCAACTTTAGCACACACTAGCGGTTTGGCGTCCTGCCGTTTTCACATGCACCACATGTACTAAGTACCAGTCCCTCACAAAAGAATTAGGAGCGGTTTTAGCAGTTATATAACAAGTAATATATAACAAGTTGCATAGTATTAACGTGCACTTTTCATTCTCAATCACGTCTTACGTGAAAAAATGATATCTTAGATAAGCGGAGAGAATAATAATCAGATAATAAAGCAATGAACAATTATATCATGGATTGTTGGAGCTTCAAATAACGCTAACTTGCACAATCTGTGTGATGCTTCATGTATACCACCCGAGTTTTGCTTCGTTTTATCTTATTTTAGAAAAGATGACAAAGTATTAATTCTTACTTGAAATGAAGCGAAGCTGTGGTCGTTTACGAGACCCTTGCTTGCCAAACTGTTCAAAGTAAAAAGACAGACCAAGGCAAACGCGATGGTTTTTATATCACCAATATTGCATATATTGTTATATGAAAAATTTATGGCTTGCCTTGCCCTTGGATTTTGCAACCTTTACTGTTCAGAAAGTTCATAAATTTATTATATATATAGCCCTACAAGTATGATTTCACGACGTGAGCCTTACAGTGAAACACAAGCTGGATCCAGCGCAGTTCCAGTGAATGCATTTTCCTCTCTTATTTTGATCCACCAATTATTTTAAAGCCGCTCGAGTGCATCTCTTACATTAAATTATTCCTATAAGGAAAAATGGTGAAAATACTCCTGTTGAAATATGAGCTCAGTAAATGGCTTAGGTTTAGTGGTACAAGGAAAATCTTCGTAGACGTAAGAATTAAAAACCGGTGAAGCGTCGCCCTTTTTGCCTCGCATAACAACCTAACAGGCACGTTGCAGGATACAAAATGGATGATGTCAATTATGACAAAAACCATAAAACAAAGATTCTTAGGGTCATACACTTGATAAAGAATAAAATTACGAATCACTTTCGAGAGAATTTCTTGTCACGGATATCGCTGACGTGTGAAAATTTGGCAACTTTACCAGGATTGAACTCTTGAAAATATATGTGAAAGAGGTACTAAGTAACCCACAACTACGGGTTTGGTTTATATTTCATTAATGCCAATCGGTGATGAGAACAAGTGAGATGACGAAGGCTTCCAGTTAATTGTAAGCAACCAGTATACCAATGAGAATCGTTAATGAAGTTTTAAGAATGTTTTAAGCTTATCTCGTCAAATTATCCTCACATAGCATCCTACACCACCAAGAAATAAAGAAAGCCTGTAGCTACGTAGAAACTTTTGAGTTTTGTAGGTAGAAACGGGGTGGTGTCGTGACAGCGAAATTCCTTGGTTACGAGGCTAGAAGTTCCGGAAGAGAGAACTAGAGAGACGAAGGAGCAGATTAACAAGAATATAGACTGGGTAAAGAAGATTCCAGTTATTTGAGTAATCTAAATATCGTCAGGAATTTCAATAGGCTCAGTATTACGCTAATTGCTTTCCAACCTGCATGTTGCCTGCTTCCTGTCGACTACCAGACGATGTGTTTTTCTATTTCTATACTCCAGCGAATCGTTTGTATTCCTTAATATATAATTCAGTATAAGAATGTTTCAGGGGATAAAAGATAAGGAGCTAATAATCTAAATTGCGTGTGTCCGGAGAAATCTTTTATTGAAATTTACTTCGTTAAAAAACCGACCACCTACGGCTTAAATGACCTTAACTCAGCATGGCGTATCTTATACTCGGTTCGTTTTTCTTCAGCTATTTGCGTATGAATATGGAAACTTCAGTCGTATAGTCTCTAAGCATTGTTAACAATGACTATGGAATGAGTAAAATGATAAGAACACGGGCTAACTTAATCATATTCAGTGCACACACTCTCAGAGCTGTTTATTTTTCTGAAACAAGGTTTTTATTCCACGTCCATGTCACGACTATACTCAACTTACGTAAGTTCATCGTATCATCACAACCCATATCCTGTGATATTTTTAAAACGTTTTTATACTCAATTCCAACATTGTGGAATGCAGAAAATCGTTGCCTGAGTAACCAACTGACGCACATTTAGCCGGAAACTCAGTCAAAAAAGAGTCTCTATGAAACAAAAATGAAAAACGTAAGATGAAGTAATGATGGCTAAATGTTCCAGAAATAAACCGAGGGAATTTAATATATATGAGCTTTTTAAATTATTCTCTTATCGCTCCTCCTTCCTAATAGGCCACACCCTATTTCTTTCACGCACGCAACGGCGGCAACATGTGTGCATACTGATAAGCTCATGCAGTAATATATAAAGTACACTGTGCGTTCCCAAAGCATCGCCTCCCATGATGAAACATAAACCGCCTCATAATCAATGATATTCCACAATATTAGCCAACATCAAAATATAAAATGCTCAAGTCCCAAAGGGTTCCGGTGGAGGAGCCTAGGTCTTGACTGCGGTCACTGTTGCAACCATTATTTGCCATGGACATGCAAGCAAAACCATAGTTGAATGTAAAAATTCAAGTACATGAACTTTCTTTTCGAACGATGAACTCATTTGAGCAGATTTTCCTGCACAAATGTCGAATATACTGTTGCTCGCTTGTTTCATACGCCCTTTTAATATACTATAATACAAAAGCCTGGTTTTCATCGTGCTCGCAGACAGTCGGCGATGCTCTGCCGAGCATTTTATGCATCGGTAACAAACGAAAACAGAGATCGCCGATTGTCTGCGAGTGATGAAAACAGGCTTAGTACTACAACCGGCCTTTGGTCGTATGCGGCCGACAAAGTTACTGAATGGCATACTAAGTAAGTCAACGTTACCCAAAAAGTGCTCGATTTTATCGGTCACAAGAGCAACTTCCAGCAGATAAAAATCCAGCTAATCATGATCAAGAAAATTGGAAAAAATTCTCATTTGGGACTTAATACACATTGATTTAAATAATTCACATAAGATCTAACATGCATGTACTCCACAGTTTCCATGACACCCTGTCATTATGACAATACGAATCACACTTGAATGGGGAAATGCCATGTCAGTATCATGCAGAGGTCTAGACTAAGATTGACGATTGTGCAACACTGTGCGAGATTGAATTTGAGTAAAACATCAGCCGCATTTAATGCCATTTATACTCCGTGAGATGCTTGAGAGAAGAATCACTAGGTTAACAGGCTAATATATTAATCAAATTAGCTTCATTTTAATTGTGTTTGGTAATTGGTATACGACCAGCATTGCATAACTAGAGTAGGTAATTACGGGGACCTATGTAAAACAATTGTTCATATATCCATGATTGCTTACAAATATGCAGGAATGCAATCTTACACTCCTGATAAATGCAACAAAAGCTAACATTTCTCAATTTTTTTCTCTATACATGTACAAGAACGTCATCAGGTTACTATGGTGAATATTAACATCCTAAAGGAGTGTTGTATTGTCACAAGTAATCAGTATCATCAGTATCATATACATGAGATACCGCGGCAGAAACCGGGGAACAAAGTCCAAGCAAGTAAAGGTGGACTACGCACCGAGCTATATAATAATTTCGTCAAAATCTTTAGAATAAGTGAAAAAGCTCATCGAGGTGGACCTGGTTTCCATGTAGTAATTGTCGTCGACATGCATGTTAAGGTGGTTGATGTTATGGAATGCTGATTGCTACGTGCATGCATGTGTGCAGTCAACAATGACCAATTTAACTCAGAAAATTAAGGTTACCGATTTCTAATTTCACATTGATGGCATGACTTCGACAAAATCGAAACACAAGTAACATGAAAGGACGTGAATGATGGGCTTGCAGCATGGATAGTACAAACACTGTGGCTTGTACACAGGCTCCAACAAGCTGGTGGTAAACTAGCATGCAGATTTAATTAAAGAGACGTTTCTGAATAATACAAAATTTATTACATTTTCTTGTTAACAGAAATAATTACATAAACAATTACATCACAAAAAGAAAAAAGCAAATGCTAGTAAAAATCGATGAAACATAATAAACGTTTAAAATATTCATTCCAATCTTACGACCAATATACATCGTGATATTTTTGCAGAGCCTCGTTAAAGAATTTACCCGAGGTGAGACTCAAGCGTATACAAGATTGATGGTATACCAGCACTGAGTGTTATTGCAGTTACTGTGCATGGTAATTACTTTTAACACATATATAAGTACGGAGTTTATCACTAAAAGAGCCTCGTTAAATAATTTACCCGAGGTGAGATTCAAGCGTATACTACGAGATTGGTGGTATACCAGCAAGTGTTATTGCTGCAACTGTGCATGGTAACTACTTTTAACACATATATAAGTACGGAGTTTATCACTGCGATTAATTTATCTTAGGAGTTTATCACTGTGATTAATGTAACACGGTTTTCAATCTATAAACGGACTGCTGTTCAGAGCTCAGTGTTGAATATGTCTAACTTGTTTCCTGATGGTCATACACTGATCACGGTCTAGGAATATTGTGTTGGCTTTTGTATTGATATCATCTTCCAAAGTGGCTTTCTGTTGAGAGAGATTCTCCAGTTGTCGTTGTGATTCAGCCATACGCTGTCTCAGCCGATCTACCGATGCATTGATCTCACCCACCTCAGACACAAGACGATACTGGGGAGCATCAGCACATAACTCGATACCAGGTCTACGTGAACGTTTATCCAAGCGAGTATGGGCAAGCTTAAGAGGATTTTCTTTCTCTGCGATCGCCATCTTAAGGTTATCAATGTTGTTTTGCATCGCGTTCATTTCATCAATTACCTGAAAATTAATTTGTAATGAGTCTAATTAGAGAGAGTAACGATCAACCCAATTTGTAACAATCCTTCTCTCTAATTCACCCCGGTTTTAAAAGGGTGTGAAAAGAATAGGTCTCCGAGGGATAATAGAGAATACCAATTTCTCTATTCAAAAAATCTTTAACAACACTAAACTTATCTTACCCTTGCTAGTTCACGTTCAAGTTTCCTCTTCGCTTCCATTGTTTCTTCAATACGTTTATCAAACATGTTATTAACATTCTCATACAAGCCACGGAGATCAGCAAAACTTTGCATTAAGATGCTGTTGATTTCGCTTCGTAGTGCTACAGATGCTTTGCGTTCACGTTCTGCCTTTGCGATATTGTTGGTAGAGAAGGCTTCCCATTCATCAACCGTAGACGAGCTGAACATCGAAAAATTACATTTAGTGTTGTAAAAAAATGAATGAACACATGAAAATAAATGAGCTCATCCATTCTAAAATGCCACGGTGCGTGGGCCATTTCTAATCCAATCTAATACATTTTGAACTTGAACTTACTTAGGTTGAATACAAACAGCATGAGGTGCATAATATAATCCTTTGGAATGATTGTTTAGGCCGCGAGCATGAGTATCTATGGACAATGCCGTGAACTTGCCAGAAATGTCATTTTCCAACATCGTCTTGATGTTTCTCAATGTCCTGAAAACAAAAAGAACCCGTATGTTAATAGGTAACACGAGCCACCTGGATGCATACAACTCCGTCGTGGAAATCTTGGAGAACTAAAATATCCTCGGTCCCAGGGAATGTGCGCGACCCGTAAACCAGAAACCGCAAACCAGAAGCGTGTATTAGAGTCGTTTTTTCGTGTTTGCTTTTAGGCGTTGAATGATTCAAAAGATAGAAAAGAAATTTTAACTGAATTCGAACAAATATTATTTCAGGCTCTTTAAAATACCAAATTAAAATAATTCCTATAGACTAAGAGGACTAAGTATAGTATTTTAGAATCACATTCTACTAAAAGAAATTTAAACACCGGCCCCAGCTCAAGTTTAAAAGCATGTTTTATTCTTTTTGTTGTGGATGCTTGTTTCCCTAACAACGCACTGCCAAAAATTTAAAATATTTGGAAATTTTTTTAACCATACCAGAGCATATTCATTGCTTGTTCCAATGTTTTTCTTAAAAGTGCTTGGAAATCTTCAATGGTCTTTATTTCCTGGCAATGAAGATAAATGAAGAAAAATTCTCAAATTCTCGCGTTTAAGGCATTTTTTTAGAAAATTGGCAAATTAAAAACGTGAAAGCTGTATCATCGCCGTCTTTATAACTGAATCATTTATGGAGTTGCTTTTTGATAATACATAAGTAACACGTTCTTATTACCTTGTTTAATATTTCCTCAACATGATCAAACACCAAGTCAATTTTCACACGTCTTGTCCGGTAGTCCAAATTCTGTCTTGTCACATTAAGCGGTTGTTCAGTGGCTGCTAACGCTCTCTCCAAACGACCAATGAACTGTTGTAGCATCTTAATTTCTTCAACGATTTCTCTGTGCTCTCGATTTAATTCTTCTTTCCAGAAGTTGACATCAGTGATCCTGCCATCTAACTTGTTGTTCACATCAAGTTGAGTACGGTTGGTTCTTATGGCAGTTTCTGTACGCAGTCGGGCGCATTCATCTCTCAGCCGTTCTGCTGTGGCTCGTTCCTTTTCACCGTTGCTAACATTGTGCGTGTTGGATGTCCTCCATTGGTTAGGAGTATACATTGAATTTTTGTGAACAAAACTTGAAGTTGGTAGGGAAGTTATAGGAGTTGTTGCATGCAAAGCAGTACCAACTGGGAAGCCACTTGAAGATCCCGTGAGGAACGGAGGAGCTGGGTTAGCCGAAGAGTTAACTTGAGGTCCAAAACGACTGTAATCATTGATATACGTTGTCTTGTATTGATCACTCGTACCCAGGAATGGAGGAGGATTGAATGTAGAGTTCGTTAAGTAGTGTGATGTCTCTAAGTGCGACATTTTTGCGAACTGGAAGACGTTAGAAATGAAAATGGTACCACAAGCCTATATATGCTTTCCTCCTGTGTTTGTTATCTCTGTGTTGTTTCCCAGGAGATTTCACACTTTTATACTAAGATTTTCTGTAGTAACGGTTGTTAGCGTAAACAAAACGGTTACACGGTTATTTCACTTCCGTTTTTTGTGTGGTTTTTACCAGAAACCACAGACCATTGCCTGGCGTCAATAAAGAAACATAATTTAAACCATTACTGAAGAGCTGTCTGTCGTTAAACCTGTGCTTTAAGGCAATATAATACCTTAATAATATGCATTTTTCATTGTTTTTTGTTATATATTTCATTATTTCAAGTTTTTCTTATAAGCATAAAATACCCAAATTTACTTCTACGAGAATTTAATTTACTTCTTAACAGAAGCCATCAATTGCATGGATGTTTTACGATATATTTTACGAATGGTAAAATGCCCTCCATGAAAGCCTTTTTCAAATTATGATAGTCTTGCTCTAATTTTTGTTTTAATTATACATATATTTTAGGAAAAATAATGAATTTATGTCCGGATTACGGCAAAAATAATTATTGCTTTATTTTGTGGAAAGATCATGCTCTGCATCAATATTTGCTTCATCTTTCCATCAGTATTATCTCACATTACTATACTTACTATTGAGTTGAAGTATGAAGTCTGAAACTTATATATATAGAGAGAATAAAATAAAAGTTTGATAAAGCTATTTAAGAAATGAAATGGCTTGTTTGGAGGTTATTAATTATTTAGGGTAATCCACTGTGAAACAGGTGTCAAGAATAGCAATTGCCTGGCAACGCAGGTAATCTAATTTTAGTCAGTAGTTTAATAAGATGACAAGAGATTGAGGATAATATTTAGCAATAAACGCGGCCTCAAGTTTCTAGCGTAGAAAGCCCTCCGACTACCATAGTTCCATGACCCGTCGTTTTCTCGGTGACTTTTTGTATGTCTCAATAGTGTTTCACACTGTTGCCATTAAGAAATTCGGACCGTCAGGGCTTTTTCGTTTTGAATAAATTTATTAGTGACTTCTTATATTACGATATAATTAGAGAGAGTGTTAGAGACGCTTTTTATGTCGACGATGACGTCACTTGATTAATCTTTTGTCCAAATGAAAGTTGCGATTTTGTCACACTTGCCAGGTAACAAATCATCAGGAGATCCTACATTTCAAAAGACTTCATCTTAGTGTATCGTTAAAGCAAACTTGTGATTTACTTGTATATTTCACAAGGGATACAATGATTTGAAGATAATTTTCAGATTATTCCGAGTTCACGGAGAGTATCAAAAACTAACAATGAACGTCAAAATTCTTCTGTTTGCAAAGTCGCCCACGACATGCACAACGCTATTCTAAAACTAGCATCTCATTCATTGGCTGAATTCGTCTTAAACTTTGCACCGCTCTCCGATTTGTGAATTTCAACATTTATAAGTACTTGCCCCTCTGGTGAAACTCAAACAAGTTGGTGAAACTTGATTTAAAGTTGCTGGATGTTATTGTGCTTTTTACATGGCACGTTTCAAGAATCAATCTCTCACCTGCATATTATTATTCATCATTGCTTCAAATTCTTGAGACTTTATTTGCGGTACAGAGTCAACAAGATTCATCAACATTCTACCAACAGTACTGTTAGCTGGTATATCACCTGCCTGCATAGGTAAATTACTTGTGTCAATATATAATACACATGTACGTACTACAACACCTCGATATAATTATATATGACGCTCAAAATATTTTCTTATAATAACCAAGTTTATCTAATATATTTATACTGATAAAATGCAAAAGAAAATGTGCAAATATTTCGCCAGCGAACTATTTCTTTGCAAGTGGATATCCAGCCATATTATTGATGTACCCCGTAGTTGTCCACCACACGTGTCTCCTGCAGTCAACCACATGCATAAAAATATAATATCTGCGACGTACTTACCAGAACATCGTCCACATACTTTAATAAAAGATCAAGCATTTTGGATATTTTATCTGTCGACCTATTAAAAAAAAAACTCCCATCATGTCTACTGATCATAATAATACCTGACTGGTTGACAAAAATCCCCACCTGACCCCACAATTGTTTAACTCGTATTTCTGCGAAACGTCGTTTACAACGTTCTTGAATGTGCTTCATAACGTTTTCATGATGTTTTTTACACTTCTATTCAAATGTTGAACACAGTATCATAAAAAATTATCCATTTGTAGAATTTTTACTTACTGTAATATATTTTGTAAATCCGACGGTAATGATATGTTTTTTGTTGGAGACGTTGTAGTTCTTTTCAACCAATCAACTGAAAAAAGCACAACGCAAATCAGCCCATCGTAAAACCCAACTCGCACGATCGCATATAATCAATATCAACACAAAAGTGTTTTGGATGTAAACCTTGCAGTCAGCTTGCAAATTGGTCAGTGCATGTGAAAGTGAGCCTGTAAAAGAACCTACTGCAGTAATACACATTAGACTATAGAATTAAATGCTTATTTCACACAGTGCACATTGCAAGATTGTTGAGATGGATTTTTATCTTCTTTAGTTTATTTGAGAGTGTGAACAGAGAGTAAGAGAGGATATGGTATTAATATTATATTCATACTTCCAACTTTTTCAGCTCCGCTGTTTGATATTGAGTACTCAAGTGGACAAAATAATATTCCTTCTGTTGTTTTCTCTGGGACACCAATATTCGAACTAAAAGTACATGTAAAGTAGCAGTTTATCCTTGTTGTAATCATTATATAATATATACCTTGGAACTGAAACAACTGACAATGAAAAAGTCACATTGGAAGTCACATTTACCTAGCCTAGCATGCATCTCATAACATTTCTTAATACAATTTTAAAAATTAACTATAAATTTTTGTATGTCTCTGAAATGCTGCAAGGACATCATGTCATGCAAGATAAAGGTAGAACCAGAACAACAATAAAAAATAATTACCTCACATATGCTTTAATCCCCAATGTTTTTGTTTGTAATGTGGTATCAAGGATAAGATGAACTGGATTAGCAGTTTCTCTTGAGTAAAAATCATGTATCAAGACAGAATGCTCTGTTACATCAACACCGGTGGCATACCTAGGCAGAATTTTCAAAAATATTTTACATACATAATGCATATTGCAAACACATCAAAAGCATTAAAATTTCACATCAATGTAGATTTTAAGATGGGCAACAAATGCTTATTTTGAACCATAGGAGTGCAATTTACTTGGACATTCGCATGCCATATTCATTGCACAAAATGCAATCCATGCCTTAAACAAATGCTGTCTTGTTTAAGATTTAGATGTTGAAAAAATTTAATGGAAACTGGTTTACCATCCAACAATTTGTGCAGCACTATTTGCCTTTTTGTGTAGTTCATACATATTCTTAGCATATTCCATATCAACTGCTACCTACATAAACAAGATGAGATTAAAAGTTTTACCACTTATTTTACCACTTTTACAAATTTTGCCAGATCAGTAAAATAAAGTTTTAGTTTCCCTGGATAGGAAACCCATTAAATGGTAATAGAAATGTGGGTCTCTTCTGTCAGATATGTTGGTGATTTTACAATACACTTCTACTCACTATTTGACTATGTACAGGCACTCAGGCAGTAAACTTGCATTACGAAGCAACCCAGTCTTAACTCACCTCCGGCCATGCTGGGACACAAGAACAAAGTAAGGGGGGAATATTTTGATGGAAGAATATTAACATATCACATATGCTATGAATATTTGCAAAAAATCAGCAATCAAACTTCCATTACTGTTTTTAGGGGAGGGGGTATCTTCTACTTTATATTTATTATTTTTTGAAATCCTGTGGTGAATTCTACACTTTCCAGTCCCCAGCTCTCTGCTTTTAAGACTAGTATGTTTTTAAACTGAAGGCACGATGTGTCAATATTCGGGAATTTCAATGTTAAAAGATTGCTTACGTTTTCCATTATTTCGACCTAATTAATAGACTAAATTTACTTGTATATACAGTCTTCACATCTTCCTAAGTACAAGTCTACAAGACCTACCTCATCTTTTGATTCGTTATGTGGTACACAAAAACAACTTTTAATTTCAACAATATTTTTATCAATAGATCCTAAGAGTGTCCCAATTACTCTTTTTGCATCTTCGTTCCTCCTTTCATAACTATCAACGATTGAAAATAACACAACAGGATGAATAACCACTTTACACACGGCCATCTTCTTATAAAATTTCAGTACACGTTTTAATTTTTAACACTGATCTCAAACAATGAAACTGTTACTGGATAAAATGGCAATAGTCACTGATAACGCTATGTATGCAATCACCCTTTTTTCGTAGAAAAATAATTTTTTAATACTATATTTTCTGTGAAAAGGAGAATTTAGAACTGTTTAAATTCGCCCGGTTCAGGTTTTCACAGTAAAATGGATGAAAAACAGCCACAAAGCGTGAGCGGTGTGCGAAAAGCAAAATGAAGTTGTTAAACATATGATGACATTTTTTCTTATTTTCAGAAAATGCGAAGTCACTGTTATTAAATAAAAAGTGGACGATGTTCACTTGTTTTTAGAATTTTTTTCTACGAAGTATTCGTTAGTATTTATGATGGTGATGGCTAATGGAACCAATAAAATGATAAAGATAAAGCTTCTAAGAAGGCAGGCAGAAGATGCCGTTATTGAATGTTTCTGCAATTTGGAGGAATCGGATATCCAAAGCCTAGGCGTTGTCCAAATACATATATTCCAATTCGACTACTCATTACACATAGTCAAATACGCATTAGACGTTAAGGCTTTTTTCATAATGAAATGATAAAACTAATTAAATTTAGTATGTAAAAACAGAAAAATAAAACAGTACTTTTAAAACAGTTTTCGAATGGATTTTACAAATTTACGCAGGCAGAGCAGCCGGCAGTCCAAAACTGTCCAATTAAGTCCAGTACTAGTGCCCAGTCTTTTAATAGCGTTAATAAACTGAATTTACTAAATTCAAAATGGCGTCAGAGGATGAAATAAAAGTTAACGATGGAAATGAAACAAATGAAACAGACAACAAAGATGCAGAAGAAATTCTGTTGCCAACTTCGAAAAGGTCCAGAGGAATAACTAAGGACCCGAATTTCGCTGTTGTTTGTTCGTTTATAAAGATATTTGGGCCATTGTTGCACTTTAAAGAACTTTCTATTGAAACATTGCAACAGTTCTTTGATAGTCCGACACAAGGTATTATGGTATTACCGTATATTAGCATACTCTATTGAAAGCTCGTTTGGACTTTTGGATTCGTTAATTATCCGTTGCTAGAACCTATTTTCCATTCATTATCTATTCAGCAAAATTAATCCTAAATTCTTATTCACGTGAAACCATCCCGAAAGCTATAATTCTAACCTTAATAAATGAGCAGCTGGTAGAAACTGAAAAAAAGGGGTAAAAAAATAAGAGGGGATGAAAGGTTTGAACCCAGGTTGTATGCCTGTGAGATGAGCACCTACACCACTGTACTATTTAGCTTGATTCACTTGAAATACCATGAAATAGTTATATCCTGACCTGACAATGAGAATATGGAAGCAAGAAAAGGTCTCTGCTCATAATTTTTTATGATAATCTGATGGTCTGGAAAAATTGCCATAGAAATAATAGTTTAAATACACTTTAATAAGTACATTGTGCAATTGCATATCTTAAAGTGTATGTTTAAATATAACCAGGGAGCAGCATGACAGTGTGTTCAAATCAATTAAGTGGTATAACAACTATTTATAATAGACAAGAAAACTTCTCAACATTTCAATCTAAGGGCTTTAGTCAGTCCGAAAGGCCCATGGTTGTCTATTTTGAGCAGTTGTTATACCAGACTGGAAAACAATATAGTGAACCATTACCATTTTATAGCAACTGTAATTTCAAACTCATTTGTGTAGATAATCAGGAAGATATTCAGGCTCTTTTTATAAAATTATTAAGAAGAGCTGGATGGAGAGTAGTCCCTGAAAAGTGGGAAAAAGGCCTACTCAAGGTTGGAACATGTTTATTTTGTTACAGTAGTTGACTGATTGTACACGCATACATATTGCAAGTGTGTGGTCACCTTTCCACCATGCATGGTCTTGGTCTTCATCTTTTAATTTTATGTATATATGTATGCATAATATTCCTTGCTTTACAGTTTGTTAAAGAATTTCATGAAACGATTGCCTGGGACTTGGAGCAGTTTGGGTTCAGAGAACTTTCTGGTGAAGCTAAATTGGCAATACTAAAAGTAGGCAGAATAAGATTATTTACCAGGAAATGTTTAGACTTTAGAGATCATGGTAGTCTGTATATTTTTTTCATTTTAGGATTTATTGGAGTCTCAGTTTGATAATAATGATAAATTCAAGAGTGCAGTAAACTGTGAGCTAAGTCAAGTTGATCTGAGACCTCAGCCAGTGGGCAGTGACATTGATGGCCTAATTTATTGGTTTCATGAGGTAACTTAAAATTGATGACAGTATTAAGGGTTTTGGCTACATGAAGCAAGACATTGTGATAGAAAAAACCCCAGCAGCTTCTAGGCAAATAAATAGACATATATTTGGAGATAATAATATAGGAGAGTCCAAAATGAAAAATACATTGATTATGCAGGATGAACTCCTACAAATAAGATTATATTCAACTGAGGAAGATGAACTGGATTGTGAAGCATGGAAGGTCCTGGCATGGTTAGCAAATTCTTGTATTTGATATTTCTACAGTTAGTTCATAACTAAGGGGGAGGGGGGTTCAGGGTGTTGCATGATCTTTGAAAAGTGAACGTATATGATATGGCATTATACGATAACAGGGCTGCCCCCACTTGCCTCTCCAAGGGAGGAGTAGCACAAACAATTGATCTCTAGTGATTGTGTAATGCCCAGCCTCCTCTGCAAGCATCTCTTAGGTATTAAATTATATTAGGCATGGGTTAGTTAATTTAATACATAAGAGATGAGTCTAGCTGCTGAGGAGGCTATGTAATGCCACTGAATTGAATGTTAAAACATGAACTGGTTGTTGAAGTTGAACTCTATACTTGGAATATGTATTAGTGAGCTATTTTATCTAGTGAAGTGGAAGAGATCGTGAATGTTGTGGAATTTCTTGAAAAAAAAGCAGAAAACAACCCTAAAGACGTTGCCCAAGAAAAGAAAAATGAAAGACGTGCCCAACGTGCTTCTCAAGTTACAAAAGCAAAGAAAAAGAAAGGTACTAATATTTTTATTGAAGGATGAACAATTACAGAAAATAAATATATCTTATTGTAAGCCATTCAGGAAATATTCCATTCCATTCCAAGTCTGGTACACATATGCACAGATGAGGTTAATATGATCATTAGGAAAGACCAAGAGGGAACATAAACGACCGCACTTAACTTGCAGGTAGAAAGTCGAAAAAACAAGCAGAAAGCAATGAATCAGCAGCAAGCGATGAGAGTGATATAGATGATGACAATCCTTGTGCAAGATGTTATTCCAGTGTTCATCCAGAGATGGTAGGAGGATCAACTATTTAGAACAATTTTTTCCATCTTAGCATGTAAAACACATCTAAAAAGTCATTCAACGTTTTGAATGTTAAATATGTCAACTATTCAAAAGTGTTTATTTTGCAGATCTTGCTTTGCGACAAATGTGACGCTGCTTATCATACAGCATGTTTGAGACCTCCAATCATGAGCATACCAGCTGGTGATTGGTTTTGTCCATTTTGTAACACGGTAGGTTACATGAAATAACCGCATTTAACACTGTCTCCATGTTGTATGTGTTATGCTGTGGTTACGTTTTCTGGACAAACATTTACGCACATTTGACAAAAGCAATTGTGTAACTTTTCAGGTTGTGCGCGTCTCGCTGTCCATAACATGTAAAACATTTGAAAATCCTGAAATCTGCTACACATGCAGTGCTACGTATCTTCTAGGCTTCTAGCACAATGAAGAATGCATTAATCAGAGTCAGATTGCCTCTGGCTCTGTCCATATGCATCCCCGACCCCGAAACAGCCCTTTTTTTATGTCACCCAAAAGACTGTTCCCATGCACGCAGCTCTGTATTCCGTTTACGGAGAGAAGATGTGTATGAGTGTCTTAAGGCCGCTACATGTTGCAGAAAGGAATTGAAATTAGAACTTTGATTCTAGCATGCGTACATGCGTAAAATCCGTAGATTTTTAGCAGGATGAAACTTTATGATATACCGTCGCAGGCATATGTTGTGAACCAGGCTTATATATAAGCTATCTATAGTTGGTTTTGCAAGTATCGACAGTTCAGACTTCAGATCTATCACCGATCCAACAGCCACCTACACGTGATCAAACTAAAAAAATTTTTAGAAATTAAGAACATCTTACATTTGTGTACCCGTAATAATTAATAACTGTTACAATAGAGATTCTGTTATATTCTAGCTGTTGTTGATTGAGACACTTAAGAAGATCTACTCCAGGATATCCACTCGTATAAAAGCTCGCAGCAGAGCAGCTAACAGGTGTGTGCGTGAGCCATTTTGATTGCGGATGTTAGATAGTTAGATAGCTGAGTTCACCAACGAAAACTTTTGATATGAATATTTTAGAATTTCCGCGTGCACTACCCTGCCTGATAGTATTCTAATCTACTTTAAATTGTGCAGTAATCAGATATAAACACCGATGGACACAATTCCAATACTAGAAAGGAAACGGAAGAGGCGTCAGCTTTAAATAATTTAGTGCGCATGCTCAGATATAAGTCTCCCGATTTTCTGCCAACAAGTGTTGAAATGGCTAGGTGCATAAATTTTAATAATCCCTTTTAGTTTATGTGATGAGAACAAGGTCTTTGTTAGAATTTCAAAGGTCCTCATTAAAAAGTGTGTACCACAATCACGAGAACAGACTGGAAGGACGTTAATAAATACAGCTATGCTGTTGTAGTTGTAGCTCACATGCCACGACACTGTCTGCTAGTTAATCAGGCTGTGTTGCCAGAAAAAATGGGGAGCTAAGATCAAAATCCAGTAATAGAAACAATAGTCAATCATTGTGACAACTTGTGCCGACAACTGGAGAAATTTTAGTATTACAAAAAAGATGTCTCTTAACGAGACCGAGACAAAACGTGCAAAACGTGAATACATGCAAACGTTTCAAAGACAGCTCGTAAATCGAGTCTATCCTCCTCGCAACAACTAGAAGGTATTCCTTTACTAATTTCTTTCATTTAGAAAAAACCCATGTGGCATAAATCTGTCCAACATTCGACAGTCGGGAAGAGTGAGAAAAACGGTCGACTACACATTCTCCGAATTTGATCAGGAAATCATGGAGGCCGTAGATAGAGATGGGAAAAAGAAACAAGATGTAGCAAGCTCAGTTGTTGCTATACGTGGCAGCAGACAATCAAAACGACGTCGAATGCTTTACAACGACAGCGATTCCGATTCTAATTACGATCCTGGCAGTCCTATAGTTGAACACGAAATCCCAAAGCATCCCCAAAGACACGTCTACTTAAGACGTCATGAAAATGGCGTTGAAACTGGTAATAAAGATGATGTGAAATTAGACCAACAAGAGGTGCTAATGAAAGAGGATCCTGATGCCTTGCAAACAGATGATGTTGAATATGACAACGTAGCTGTTGAGCAAAGCAAGTCGATTGATGCAAGATTTGATGCAAGTTCTGATGCAAGTTCTGATGCAGTTGGTGCAAATATTAATCAGAATGGTGACGCTAATTCGAATGAAGATATTGATAATATAAGTGAATTAACCCATAGCTTAGTGGATGGCCAAGAATCCGTAAATACACTTGATTACCAATGCAGTGTGTCTTTGAACGAACCGAAAAATGCTGTAATATCATCAACTAACAACACCCAATATCAGACGCCCGCTGAAACTGTTGTTGATGTCGGTACAATCGTAAACGGCAAAGAATGTACGACTGCTGAGCCAAATTGTAACATAATATTAAACAGCCCAGACATTAATTTAATTGCAGAGGGGAATAAGCAACTAGACGAAAGTCAGAAAAATCTAGACCAGCTTTATGGATCTATTGCATGACATGATACATCTACAATATTGTTTTTTACTTATATCTTTAATAATGGGATATACATTTTATTCGCAGAACGTTACGTATACTTCATGTACAAATTCATACACGTTTCATAAATATATTATTGCTCTATTAGAGTTAGTGTAAAATGTATTTAGAAATAAATAAATATTAATTTTGAATCTTTGCTCAACGGACAATTTTTTAATATTCGGTGCTCAAATAGAAATTCATCTTTTATGGAAACTTTAGTTCACACTGTTCCAGAATCTAGATATTAGAATAATGATCTACTGTTCTGGAAGGCTACAGAACATTGTCATTTAACGGATGGTGTTTAATGGTGTGTGCATTGCGCAATTTTGGTTTAATAAACAGTACATTTCCGTGCAGCCGTGAATATGGCATTACTCGGACGTGCATTCACTACAAACTCGCCCTATACATCGTATCAATATTTGCTGATAACTCTAATTAGTCATGTGGTCATACCTAAATTACTCGGTCGCAACACAATGTTTCTTATCCTTGTAGCGGTGATACACAAATCGTGTTGTTGCATGTCCGACTCGATTTTTTATTACAATATTACATGCTCTCTTATATCTGACATTACATATTCCCTTGTCTTTTTTATTTCGCACGGACACTTCGCCGAACTATCATAGGCTATACTGTACTAGTGCTGTGTGACTGTGTCTTGGATGCTGAATGTGTCAAACTACGCCATGCAATAAATTATCTAGTTTACGGCGGTGTCTGATATCAAGATATGTGAAGTGCCGTTGATTTTTCTATACATCAGGAAAATCAATGCCCATGCACTTTACATACTTTTGTCCCATTTCCACCAAAAAAAATTTTGGCCTGGGCTTCTTGCTGATAGATTAATAGTATATTATTTTTGTACTTATGACACAAAATTAAATGAAAATTTTGTGGCAGTGGTTATGTAAATCGGTTATGTATCGCCATAACAACGAGAATATTTAATACTTAAGACCCCTGCGGCAAAAGGGTACTTGCCTTTAGTTTAGACGTTTGAAGAACTAAATTGACATTATATTTTTGAAATATGCTCAGGATGTAGGTTATAATCGTAGAATTACGACGAATCTTTAATGTTTTAACTTCTAAACCTGGTATACTATCAAATTCCCTATGTCATGTCATGTCACTCATGTGTATACAAGTAATACAATAGATGTCTCGCGGAAATCACATGAACGTTGCGTCATTGGTAATTTTGTTTCTTGTGTCATCATTACAATAAGGACAATAAGCCAGTATAAAAGAAAAGCCAGTTGAAAGCTTCTCTTAGTTTAGTCGGAGTGTGTGTTATACAAGTAATAGAACATTTTAAAAAACTTTAGTGGAACCAGAAACTCAAACCACATATAAGTGGTTAAATTGGGCTGCAATTCTAGTTTAGTATTTTCGTCAATATCATTCGACATCAGTACATGTCAAAGCCAAATATCTTGGTGGCAATTGACGCGAAGGATGCATTCCATCCTGGAGAAAGAGTACGAGGAGCAGTCGTTATTCAACTGAACGAATCCATAGAAGCGAAAGCCGTAGTTTTGAAGTTTCTTGGCAAAGCGCATTGGCATGATGACGATGACAGCGTGGCTTGTCATGGCCGAGGATATCTTTTCAACAATGAAATCGCGTTAGACAACCCACAATTACAGAAACGTGAATCTGAGATCATTCTAGACAGTGGTCAGCATACCTATCCTTTCGAGTTTATTCTACCCCCAGAGCTCCCAACTTCCTATCGCCACAACTATGACGGGAAACATTGGAATGCCTCAGTCACATACACCATTGAAGCGGTTATCGAGAGGAAATTCTATGAACGAAACAATTCTTATTCTCTGGAAATCCGTGTTCAGGATGTACGCAACCTGAACCTCGTACCAGATATGAATGAATACAGCGAAGTTATAAGTAAGAAAAATGTGCGCTCGTTCTTTATTTATAGCTATGGTTCATCTCATGTCAAGTTATCTGTACCAAAACGAGGTTACTACCTGGGAGATGTTATCGAAGCGACTGTGGAAATTGACCATACTGCATTCAGCAATCAAACCAAAGAAGTGACACTCGAGCTCGTACGTGACACAATATACTTGGACGTCAAGGATAACCCGGTAAAAACTGCAAGTTTAACAATCAAGAAAAGTTTACTAAAGGAAACACTGCAGGCAAACACATTTTATAAATGTTCTGATATCATCTCAGTTCCCATGGATCTCACACCTGATTTGTATGTTAAAGATAGTCTGCAGATTAAATATTTTCTTTTGCTCACTGTTCGACAGTGGACAGCACGGAACATTGTTTGCCGTCTTCCACTCACCATTGCCGGGTTAGATAGTGAACGCCTGTATCCGTCATTTGACAATAAAAAACCATTGAAAGCGGCATGTAAATAGCTTTTAATCATCTATAATTGTTCTATATTCTATATGGCTCAGCCACTGTGTGTTTTAGAATAGTGTGAATTGTGAAATCATAATTCTTCACACGAATAAAACTTGATTTAACTTCCCGATTGTTTGGAAAGGGAGTTTGTGGTGCAACTTCTAGACCATATAGGCAGCTCGGTCAATGCGGTTACGTCTTACATAAGCAACAGTGAATTTATCAGTATAGATAAAAATGTATGGGTTACAAATATGAGGATACAGCTAATGTTTCTGAAGTGACACAACTGTGGTGACATCTAATGTAAGTTAGCAGTCATGCTTTCCGCGTGTGAATTTTGCTGCAGAAACGTTTTGAAACAATTTGCAGGACATTGGCATTCGGATAACAATGTTCCCTAGTTTGCCCCTGGTTTACGTCGAGCTTTTCTTACTTTGCTAATGCTTTCGCATTTAATAGAAGACCTTTTCTAATACATAATACAGATATTTTATTCACAGTTTGTTGAGCAGAATCATCAATAGATACAATTTATATTAACTATACAGTCAATAGAAAATCGCCTTCTTTATGTACATATCCACGTTTGGACGTTTATTACTTTTATACATATATATACTAAATACTACTATATATACACACTCTTTCACAAAAAGTCACCAAATATCAACCTTATATGTAGTCTGCATGTTTAATATCTTCAACGAAGTGATACTATCATAGGCTACTATGAAATAAAGTGTTTAGTGTGGTTTATAACTCTTGTTTTTGCAGTCTATTGGGAGATAGATGAAAGTACAAAAGTATAATTTCACAGACATTTAGAAACTATTCTATATAATGACTACAATATTTTGATTTTTGGAGCGAAATTCCTCAAGGAGCCTCCCGATCGTTATAATCCACACGCTAAATATGTTAATTGCATTAATCTAAGATCTAATATGTACATTTTTTTACTGTACAAGAAAATACGGGTAATTTTCATATATGAATCATGAATCATCTGTATTGCCAGTTTCGAAGACCTTCGTAAATATCATCCGTACTAGATGCATGTACGTCATCATCGTCCAAATCCAATAAATCATCATATTTTCTATAAATATCAATAATGGGCTTATTATGAAAATCTATGTGTCTCTATGAAAATGTATGTGTCTTGCATGTAGACTTGTGGCGGCTCTATTACCGTGAGCTATCTTGCAGTTCCACCCTAGCGTTTGCGAAACAAACGATTCGCTACGATGCGGATGAAGTGGAAACAACTTTGTCTTTGTTTTAAAATTGTGACAAATCACAAATTCGCGAATTTTCTGAAAATTTGAACAATTCGAGGGCGTCGTAAGCGTCCCTAACTTACAATGCGTTTCAAGGCGTAGTCAAGTAGATTAATGAGTAGCCAAGGTTTGTCGGTACGTCGCAGCAATAAAGACCTTATATATAAGACTGACGTTGATGGAAAACTGCTAACCGCAAACGAAAATAGCCTCCTCTGCAGGCATCTCTTATGTATTTATATTAGGCATTTATATTTGGCTTGAATCACATTTGAAAGTATACCCTACAGATTTTCGACAGCATACTTCACATTTCAAATTTCAAGGAAAATGTTTTCAACTTCAAGACAACTAATAATAGTTGATGCATCTATATGATTGCCGTTAGTTGTAAACGTCAATCTTGAAACGGCCAATGAAGCCTGAATGTCCATATATTGCAAGCAAACATCAAAAACAAAAATTTAAAGGAATGCAACTGATTCTCAAACGACTGACGACAACTTCGCACGCCAGGGTGGCTCGTGCTGGGTCGGACTGACGACATATAGAGGTGGATTTCCACTGTCCCACGGGCCGGGCGTACAGGGCTGTAAGAGTTCTAAACCCTGTTATAATTATATATATCTAGTTTTTTCAGTGTAATTTAAATAACTTTAAACTTTTACGTACGTGCGTGCGTGCGTGTGCGTACACGCACTACCTGCAAATAACACGACAAGGGAAATCCTGCCTCTTACGCCGCTGACCATACAGAAGTCATTAAACTGGGTGCATATTCATATAGAGATATATATTGCCTTGACGATAGCGAACATTGCATTAAAACTAGAATCACGGAATGAAATATTGTCGTAGTTGAAGTGATTATATTTTACGAATACTAACCCGTCATCACTTGCGCCCTCCTCTGCTATTAATAATCCGTATTCCTCCAGACAAAACTTTTCCCAATCCGATGGCACACGTTCCTCTGGATCAGACTTCAATAGGAAAACAAACGTCAATCGATTAATATATATTTTCGTTTGTCAGTGCAAATATATATATACTTTAAGTACATTAAAATTACTCTTTCTGCTATTGCATGTGTGTTGAATAATAGCTATAGCGTATATGGGAAACATGCGGGGTTTCCACAATAGAAGGAGATTTCCTTCAAAATGACAACCACTAGGGAGGGAGGAATGCGTCTTATAATAGGATATATTATACATTCTTTTCAAAAGTTCTTTGTCTCTCTTTTGTCATTACTATTTCCCTGGAAACCCTGGAAACATGTGTGTGTATAAGAGCTTCTTCAGAGCCATTTACGTAATTGCATGTGTGATAAATCTTAGCTTATTTTCTATCCAACTATAGCTAAATACGTTCACAAACTTGAGGGGATGTTTTAATACCTCAATAATAAATACAACAAATATATCATATATATATATATATATATATATATATATATATATATATATATATATATATATATATATATATATATATATATAAACAATATAATACATATTGTATAATGGTTTATTATAGGTTACCTTTAAAGAAGCGAATGGATCTCTTTGTTCATATTCAACGTATTTATCCAGATTCAAAAATGTATTAAAAAAGATATGAGCAAGTCCACAGCGCTTGAGATCTCCCAAACTAACTTTTCCTTCTTCTTTAGGCTTAACTAAATCAAGAACTGAGCATATGCAGTCTTCAAAAGACATTGCTTCAATTCCCAGGGCCTCCATCTTCGCTACTTGATCTTCATAAAAATACTCCAGTTCATATAGAGATATGATTCCATCACCATCGAGATCCATACACCGAAACCAATATTCAATGCTGTAAAACAAACCAGGATGATTTATTTTATCGTTAAATCAGTTAAAGAAACTGTATAAAGCGAGCTATAAAGAAAATTATGACTAGTTTTGCTGCACTTATACACGTTGACCCATGGAAAGAGTCTTCGTCGTCGCAGCATATGCACCTAACTAAATCTGACAATGCCAAATATGGCAGAACCTTCTTGGTTGATGTTTATCTTCTTCAGCCATTAGAAACCAAACAAATTCTTCGTACGTCATTTTGCCATTATTTGAAGGGCATCTAAAAAGTTTAAAAACGTGGTTATAATATCGTCGTTGAATGTGATGGTACACTATTTTAGATTGTTCACTAAACTTACTTTGTGACACACCCGGAAAATATGCGGTTAACAACTTTGGAAGATATTGCTGTAATAACAAAAATATGTTATGTTTTATAAATTAAATTGACTGAAAGGACAGTATAAGTAAATGTTACATGATGCGGGATAACTATGAATAATTATAAACCATGCATAGATCGCTAATGTATTTTTTTGAAAACCTCTCCCTGAAGTGAAGGTAATTCCCTTTATGCATGTCAATTTTGTGTCTTAGGTAATTGGGGACTTAGCTATACGTTATGATCGAAAGATTAAGAGACAGGTACCTACCATGGTTTCCATGTTTTAAAAGTTCTTTTTCATCGATCAACAAATCATGATCAGAATCTAATTCCCAGAATTTACAGTAGATCACGTAGAAATGTTCATACGAAAAATAGTCTACAATCTGTAAATAAAGTATGGAGTTCAACGAACATGTAAAAGTCGATAGTAGAACTTTATTGTAGTTAAGTTTTAGCTTTAGTTTTTAGTAACCCGGACACCCTCGCAGTATCCCCTCGCTAGCATTCCTGCCTAAATTTGTGTAAATCTTCCCTAGGTAAATCTTCCCGTGAAATATGAAAATCCGCGCTCGATAAAGGCTAAATAAAGGCAATACTGATATACGGTAATAATTACCAAATTAATATCCTCTTCATCCTCTAAATATGATAATATCTAAATTGAAAAAATATTCACCAATGAAAACTTTAAAGACATATTACTTTATCAATGATACAAATTATAACACATGGGGAAACGTTAAATAAGAAGCTATATAATTATATATATATATACCTTCAAAAAGTTACTATTTCGCAATTCAGATAGAGTAATTTTCCCAGACCAAGAGCTATTGACGGAAAAAAATATTCTTGCTATAACCTAAAATCAAAATAGAACTTTAAAATAGAAAAAAACTTTAGGATAGATCAATGTAAATTAGAATAGATTTCATAGGAAAGAATCTATGAAAACTATTTTCCGAAAAAAGGAAATTGAAAAATTTTTTTCATATATCAGTTCGTGAAGTATACATAAGGACCGTTTGATTTTTTTTACATGTATCATCCTGGCCACTTATGAAGTGACAAGAGATATAAATACACCATCTTACCGTCTTGATATAGCGAGAATGAAATTCTGGCGCATCCGCTAGAAATGCTAAGCCGCCATGGTTATCTACAACATCCTAAAACAGAATTCAATAATATAAAATGCATCTTCTTTAAACAATATATTTCTATATGTAATACAAAATACGAGTAATTCGGTAAAGTGAGTGTCAATGAGGAAAACACGGAGGAAAGAATTGTGAATAAGGGGTCGTAGACTCGTAGTTTACAATTATTTGTCGTTTTAAATTTTTGAGTTGATAACCAAACTTTAACATCAAGTAAATCAGAAACAAAATATAACATTGGCCTAAAGATTTGACAACCGAAAATACTGCTAGGACATTTGGAAATCCCTTTAGTCAACACAGCATTTTGTGATGAGTTCATTTATTATTTTGAATATTATATAAACCTATATTATAGTAGCTATTTTAGTGTTATTTAAACAGTACCACAAGCTTAGTTGTTACAACTAGAAAAGTTACCTGTACAAGCGGAATAAAATCTTCTGAAATAAGATAATCTCTTCTATTGCATGTCATAAGATACATAAACCTTGATGCTTCATCGTGACACGATTGAGTTAACCTGCAAATTGTTTACAAAATTTGATATCCAGTTAGTTAATATAAATAATTGAGAATCCCTTAGCTATACCCCTTTACACATTGCGCTAAGCTTAAAACCTTCCATGTTCAAACTAAACTCACAACAGTTACCATTGTATGCAAAGAGAGATGGGCATGGATATCTATTTCTATTGATTATTACCAGTCACACAGGTAAAAATAAAACAGGTAAAAAATCACAATCAAGCCCTAATAGAAGCACACCCTAAAAGTATATAGGGGCCGGCTTCAATACTACCAAACTATGCATGTACCTTTTCCAAACTGCTGAGAAGTTTTGATGGGTAACATAACCTGTCTTCTGTCCACCACAGCAATTAAACAGGATACTTCGCCAATATAGAGGAAATTTACATGCCTGAATAATATTAAACAAAATTATTCCAATAACACAACCAGTATAGTATGTGTTATGGTATGGCAAACTTGAAAATGTAGTCAGACTTTATAAGTTCTTAATGTTCTCAACCCACAAGACTGTTCTATTTTCAACAGCTTTACATTAAATCAGTGTCAAAGTCTTTGGTGAAAACTGCCAAACTTAAGGAAAACATTTAATTTCTTTTCTAATCTAAAATTGAAAAATTGTTTGAACCAGTTTTATATCACTACCTTCAGTTAAACTAAATTAATTAAAGGATAATTACTTAATTCTTGGGAAATTAACTCAAAATTGTAGTATTTCTTCCAAATTTAAAATCAATTTAAAATGTGTCGGACCCAAGATGTGGGACTATGCATGCAACTTAGATTTCTGAAAGCAAATTGTTTTATTTAATTTCAATTCATTCAAATTTGATGTACATTCTAGCATTTGTGTTCCTAAAAGAGTCAAGATGCCACTGAGCTGTATTGGGCCATAATACAACATATACATGCAATACTCTTATTTCTACAGAAAATGTCCAACACAGTATATATATATAATTATATATATATATATATATATATATATAATATATATATATATATAATATATATATATATATATATATATATATACACACAGTAATTTTTTTTTTTTTGGTGAAGTATATACTTCAGCAAAAAATACAATGCTTAAGAGAACAAAGGCATTCATAAAATAAACTATTTTCAGCAGCTCTTTGTTCTTGTCTCCTCCTCTTTCTGTAAGAGGCTGACAGTTGCAACCATATATGCATATTCGGTGCCGCAGAATGGAACATTCAAGAACACTAATTACGTTAATACCAATAATTATTGTGCTTAATAATGTTCATGCTAATTATGCTGTCTTACAAGCTTCTGAATTTATAGATTGATCAATATAGCAAATACGAGGTGCTTTCCTTTGCAATTTATCACAGTCAGGATTATAATTCCTGAGTAAACATAGGAACAACACTTACAGCACTTGACATACTATTATAATATGTACTAAAAACAAAGTCACAATAAGCATATACTTTTCTTAAATTAATTATATTATTTGGATTTAGTTAGAATTATCAAAAAACACACCTATTCTTAAATCTATTCATTTTAATCTTACCTACCTTAGTAACAGAGGAAAACTCTTTCATAGGTATCCTTTGATTAATTTTAAAAATATTTTCAACTAGCTGTGCAGCCTTTTCATCCATTTGTTTAGCACTGAGAGATGGAGTGCCTTTTGGAAAATAGAAGTGAGGGATGGCTGCAGTAGATCCATCATTAACATCCAAACTTGCTAATGGAGAATCATTTGGTTTATTATGACATTTGTTCAACTTTCGCACTGGTTTAGGACTTCTTGGTGATCGTGCAGTTAATGTTGCACTTGGCGGTGCTGGCGGAGAAGCTGGTCTAGCACTTACAACAGTTGAAATGACAGGAGTTTCAAAAACAGCAGGGGATACACCATGTAATATACGACTTAAATCTTCTTGAAGACATCTCTGGGTTTCATCTGTTGATAACCATTTTAAAAATAGCTCGTCCACTTTTGATTTGAGTAATGGAACTAATGTTGATGCCATATTGATACGCATTGCAACGTTTATAATGCAAGGATAGTTGCTGTTCAAACACAGATTTTTGAAGGTTTCTGTTTTAAGTCCAGTAGTTTTGCGTGATGTAGAAATGACTACAAGAGTATTTGTACCTCAGTAAGAAAGAAATGTAAGACTCTAAGAATTGTTTTGGTTTACTCCACCCCCACTGGAAATCCGGCTCTCAGCTCTTGCCATACCAACAAAAGTTGTTTGTACTAGAATCTGTGTCACTGTCACTGCTGCAACCAAACGACCACTTCCTTCAAAATTGCATAATTATTCAACCCAGTAACAACTTGTTTCCAAACGTCGACCGTTCGTCGTGTACAATACAAGTTTAATGCTATCAGACTAAGAAACAACTTTAGCTCTAGAGATTGTAGAAATCCCGAGTAGTTGATAAAAATGCTGTAATAATTTAAAAAATAAAAAATTATCGGTTCGTAGAAGAGTTTCGAACTCAACTCTGCTTGACGTTGTTTACGATGAGCTCATGACTTTCCAACCTTAGCGTCCAGTCTTTCCGCGATGTATGTTAATTAGCGCAATTGGCGCGAAAAGAGTAGATATATTCTGATTCATTTTAACATCATCTTATTCGATCGCCTGTCTGATCGATCTCAATTTACTGACTTTAGCAAGCATACTAATAAGTTCGTGAATATCTCAAACGGCTAGAGTCAATACCGCTACAGTGCTACACCCGCGAAATGAACAATAATCTTCAGGGAAGTCAATACTTTGGCAAAAACAACTGATTAATATAGGTGTTAGTCAGGTTAATCCATTGAACTGAGTTAATTACGTTTGCCGCAAATTAAAACAAAAACATCTAAAAAGAGCCATTCCCAATAGTCTTTGGGCTAGTCGGGCAAATCCTTTGATAAACAAACAAGAAGTCCTATGAAAAAATATTAACAATAAAAATTGACGCGGAACGACGCATCCCATCATATTTTTGTCACTACATTGAACAATCCCAAAATCTACTGCGCTCTGAGTTAAAATAGAACAGGTCTCTTATGCATAAAACCTTTATCCTACATATCCTTGATAAAAGAACTGAAAAAATACAAGTATATTTCACTCAAACTGACCATAAATTCTTTAAGACATAAAATTAAAGAAATATTTGAAGAATATTTGCTCTCGGCTTAACAAAAGATTACTAAGGTCTTTAAATTGAATTGAATTGAAATGAATGCATGAATATATTATTATGATACTGAGGAAAGTGAGTCGCACGTGGAGAATCAGTTGATTAATTATCACTATATATAAGCGGTTAACTCGGTTAACTCACTTTTACAAACTACATTAAAATGCTGTATTTCATGACTGAATAAATACTCAACCAAAATGTGAATACTCAACCCAGTGAAATATAAATACTTATAGTACAAAAAAGATGAAACAAAGTATTCATTTTGCGTCTCCTGAAGGCCTATATACGGTTTTTTCTCTGCGTAAATCAGCAAAATTACTTGCTCAGTTTAGGCGAAACGACGTTCTGGTCCACCCATCAACAATGGAGCGTCATGCAGCACTGGTCGAGCCAGTCATCCTTAGTAACTCCTCGTTAAGCAATCAGTGTAATAACTGCAGAACAATGTTAAACCTTGTCACCGAAAGTAATGTGTAGTGCCGTGTATTCAGCATTGGCCTGGACAAAAACTGGGAAATGACAATTTATCTTCAAAACTTAAATTTCATCATGAACTATCATAAACATATTGACCGAGCAAGCTATATACCCCTTAAGACGATCTTATTTTTTCTTAAAAAGCTCCATTATTCTATTTATTAACAGAATGTTACTCGTATTTTACCCACGCCACCCACTCACAGAGTTAAAAAGTCTCACAATTCACATTGCTCAAATTTTTTGCGCCATAACGCAGGCACAAATATAAGTTTTAAAAGAAACAAAGAAAAATAAAACTTAAAGACACTATAGTCTATATTTTATAATGAAATATACTTACACCTAATATATTTTATAGGGGCAACGGCCAAAACTGCAAATTGTTTGCGATTGAAAAAAAATTATTGAAACAACAAAGAAGCCAAGGTAATGCATAGCTGTTATTTTTACCGCGTATAAGCACTGACGTACGGATACAGAATTGGAGAATTGCATCGGAAATGCTTCACCCAAAGCATTCGGCATGGAATAAACTTTATGGCCTTGAAAATATGTTCTTATAGTACGTGAAAAGCATGACCACCTCTTCAAATGTTTTGCAAGATTTCTTAAACTAAAAAAGAACGCAAGTTTCGCAAAGCATTCAAAGTAGTGGTCACAAATGATACGAAAACGTCACGACTGTTGTATTATTGAGGAATCATGGACAGATAGTAATGTGGTAACTATATTCAATGCATATGTTAATTTATTTTTAGAAATTACAAAAAAAGGAACAATTTTACTATGAATAAAAAGAGTTTATGCGGTTTTTCCGTTCTCCAAATTTACATTTTAACGCCGTTGAAAAATATCAGGTCTATCCAGTCAAGAACGCTAGCTACTCCTCCTTCATCTGCCACAATCCAATCATATCGAAGATGTTCATAAATTAATCAATGTTAAGTTAATTTAACTAATCAATTATGTACTATATTTTAAACAACCTAAACACATTACATTATCGATTAAAAAAGTTAAGAATGGACCAGCAGATGCCATTATCTTCTTAAACCACCAAACCAACCTTGTTCACTCATGGTTGATGACTTCGGTTGATGGCGATGAAGAGGTAGGCTCATGGCTTTACAAATGCTATTACAATGATGGGTACGGAAAAAACGATGCATCCCAGCTGTGCCAAGATTTGTGCTGGAAAACCTAGTCAGATCTTTACAGTGCAAGGCTGGGTCAGTGAGGGTAAATTTGAATCCATCACCGGTGCTATGCTTCACCCCTTGGAGGTCAACTACCATGAGATATCCATCAGTTACGTGGTATGTCCAATGACTAAAGGCGTTCAAAGTGGCTGCGTACTCATTTTTGTTGACGAATCCATGATTAGAGTTGTACTTCACGTAAGAACCTTCAATAAGTGGTTCCTGGGAACAGTAGAAAGGTTTCGGGCGGCCACGGAGGCTCACAACAACGACTTTGGTGAACAAAATATTCTTTGCATCAACGGGTTTCTGCTTGTTAAATTCGCGTGAGAGGAAGAAAGAAATCGACTGGATTTCCATTTGACGCTTGTAAGATTCTAATTTATTCAGACCAGCGCCTAAATATTTGAACTCTTTAAACACGACTTTCTTTGGAGTGTCAAAGGTGCAGTCTATTCCATAATAGACTATCCTTTGTGCCCCTTCTGCAAATGGCTGAGTAGCGATCTGAATCTTTCGGTTTTTCTTCTCTTCTTCAAGAGGTTGTCTCAAATTATCAACGACCGTACCGTCTGCCAATTTGTTTCGAAACACGATTGCATTCTCGCTTCGGATGCTACTCCAAACAGGGGTTTCTTCACAAATTGTAAACTCTTTCAAGGATCGTGAACGTACCAAGGCAGGGCGTTGAACGGCTGGGTTGCTCTCGTGAGAAAACGCATCAACACCACCAACGCCAGCAGCGGCTAATGTAGTTGTTTCCGCATCACGAATAGAAGAAGAAATGGAGTCAGCGACTGCAAACATTAATTGTTCAGCAGATTCCAACTTTACCTGTTCGAAAATTTGAAAAAACTAGAATGTTACATTGTTACTGTACTAGTAAAGTGCCTGCTATAATGGTTAATAGTTATGTCATCTACTAAAGCCTGCAGCATACGATAGTTATCAGTTGAACTATAAAGCTATCCGTCCATATTAGTGCAGCTGATATCTCATTCTCACAGTGTACATATGCATGCGAGTGGATTTTACCGCTAGTTTTATGAGGCATGTTTGATATGGGACTGAGAACAGGGTTGGATGAGGCCTGATCGATTGCTCACGTATATCCTACAGGCGTAAGAAATAATATAGGTTCATTGGACAAAATATACTAATTTCAGATGGCCGTGACGAGGTACGGGGACATCTTACACGCAACAAAATAAACTACGCAGGCAAACGTTGATCACTGATCAGAATTGGAAAGAGACGTGCAGGTTACTAACAAAATCTAGCAATTGCATTGTGTATATAGGTGTGCCAAAATATCAATAACATGTTTGAGCAGCCTTTTTTTTAGCCTTTTGAGTAGACCTCTTACCTGCTGAAGCATTGTCGGAGTCCTTAAAAGTTTTCTGAACTCAGCTATCATTTTGTCAGTTTTATCGGTGATTTTTGCAAACCAGTATGCTATATTCTTATCTTCAAGAACGTTTAACAAATCACCTGCATTCAAACCTCTGGGGTCGCCATTTGGAAAATCATCTAAGACATCCTCATGATACTGACGTCCATGACAGGGCGCGTCTGTAACGTGAAAGAGAATACGTGTCGGAGACGACCATTCTAAATTTCCAGCTTCTTCTAAGCCACCAAATACGTCTTCTGCAGCATCACCACCCCCATAAACTTTTATTATTGATACGAACGACCTGAAGTTAGCAATGTTGTCCGTGAACTGTAGAGAAATGATCCGTTCTTCGTCGTCGCAAACCCTGTCACCGTCGTAATGATCTCGATATCCAACGAAAGCCACTCTAAGATTCAGGTCATCAAATATGGTTTTACAATGGGCAACTAAAGCATCAATTTTCAATTTTACTTGATCAATGTAAGGATCCATGCTACCGGTGCAATCAATGAGAAAGCAAACATCGACCGTTTGTGAACTCTTCATTGTTTCAAAGAGTTGGTGAATTCTTACTTTCCGAGCTCGCACGAATTCCAACTTCTTCTCGGATAACTTTAGCCGTTCCTTTGAACTAGGACCATCTTTCCTAGTTCTAGGGCTTCTCACTATTGTAGCTGAGTCTTCTTCTCTCGCTATTTCAGCTTCAACTTCGGCTAAATGCTGCCTTGTTTCCGAGCCTGTTTCATCGTCTGAAAGTTGCATTTGAGAAAATTCCCTTGCTGCATTGTACCTTTCTTCTTTGATATATCCCCGCTCCCGGTTTTTATTTTCAATATCTTCATTATCCAAGAAACCTTTTCTGTAAGGTCTGTTTTCGCCTGACGCCATAATTTTTTGACAACGTTGCCAGTCTCGACAATATACATATTCATGATTCTTGGAAGTTGGAATGATCTTAAAAGACCCGGATGCGCTTGGATTAAATTTCACAATATGCTTTCCTTGATATGGCAGATCAAAACCTAAGAGACCGGCTCTTTGGTTTATATAAATGTCATGGGAAACTTCCCTTCAGCAAGGTTGTCACATTTACAAAACTTGTAGGGTAAGAAATGACTCGTATTAAAACTGCCTGTTGATCTTGTCCAATTTTACTCAATTTGATACTGCCAGGCTGCGAAAAAATTCTGCAAAAATTGAATAGGAAGATATAGAGGGTACACATACTGCTACAAGCGTTATACGAAAGTCAAAATCTCCACAGATTTTACAAACAACGTCGTGATCTCCTCAAGATCCAAAAAACGTTTCTTGTGAGATACTGAATCGCAAGTCAAGTTCGGATAAAAAAACAGCATTAAAGGCAGCAATGGAGCAACAATATTTCAAGGGGAAGAAGGGGCAAGCTAATATTAATGGTTTCAATTGAACTGTGTTTATTTGGAGACCGAGAGATATTCAAGCCCCATATAAATTATTTTGGGTGTCCGACGTAATAAAGCAAAACCGACTGACGATATACAGCTCGTAAAGCGTGTCTCAATCATACAGAACAAAAATCCCGTGGGGGACTACGGACCACGGGAGAACCCGGGTTGCAGTAAAAAAGTTACCAGCTAATAATTTGTGATTTCAGCGCCTCCTAAGCTTGAGCACACATAGATTGTCATATTTGGGTTAACCAATATTTGTTAAAGGTTTGGAGCTTCGTTCTCTGGAATCGTTGTGACTAACAAAAGCAGCTGACACCCATCACTGGGCCCTGGCCACCCACCACCCACGCATAATGACTGCCACCACCAGTGCTGCCCACGCGAGAGATCTATATATTACCTGAACGCGATCTTTTGTGCTTTCGATATATACCTATATGTATACATGTAAAACGCAAAATGTGATTGTCAATACGGTAGGGCTGTTTAATTTCACTGTATTTATTACTTTCGGACTGTTTAATTGTTGATATTGATAAAAGGAAAACTTGTGATCGCAGGTGTGATACAAAAAGAGCAATATCCTACGTGCTATATGATTTTAGAAGCCAAATGAGTGGAGAATGTTCAGATGTCGTATCCATTATAAACAACGGCAAAAAATCTCGTGCAAAATGTTCAGTTTGTGGTAAGACATTTTGTAGTGAACGAAGATTAAACTACCACAAACGAGTTCATGCAAAGAACAACTCTTTGAGATGTGAAGAATGTTACAAGCCGTTCATGTTTGCCAGTCATTTAAAACGCCATATGGATGTTCACACTGGTGAGAAGAAACACAAATGTAGCATATGTGAAAAGCGATTTTCTCGCACAGATACCCTAGCTGAGCATATGAGATCCCATACAGGACATAAGCCCTACAAGTGTGATCTCTGTGAGAAATCATATACTCAGTTGTCCACTTTGAAACTTCATAAAGCATTGCATTCTGGCGAAAAACCCTACAAATGCAAAAAATGTGGTGTGGTATTTGCCACTTCTTCTGGTCTACACCAGCACAAAAAAACCCACACTGGAGTGAAGCCACATGTTTGTGTCACTTGTGGCACAGCATTTTTACATTCGTCCAACCTGGTCCGTCATACAAGGCTGCATACTGGGGACAAACCTTATAAATGTGATATCTGTGGCATGTGCTTCACCCAAAGTGGTATCCTGACAAATCATAGGAGAACACATACTGGAGAGAAACCTTTCAAATGTGATGTTTGTGGCAAAGCATTTTCACAGTCTGCTGGTTTGGTCTGTCATAAAAGAACGCATACTGGTGAAAAGCCATACAAGTGTAGCAGTTGCGACAAGTGTTTTGCTTATTTGAGACCTTTAAAAGAGCACATTAATCGCCATATTAAAGAAGAGTCGATCAAAGAGAAAAATCAAGTTTAATAAAGTAATGGGTATTAAGCACAATTGTTGGTATTTAGTGTACATTAATATGTCAAGGTGAATGCTCCTGTGTGTAATGACATGGTGTTTGTCTTTGTCTGTAGTATTGCATTAAAAATTATAACTTATAAAGATGTTAAACACACAGCCTGAATGCTCCTTTGAGTCTTATTGAGTAAGAAGTTGCAATGTATTTGCAAAATTCTGTATTCCATAACAATAAAAAAATGCTTCGCTTTAGATTACTTCTACAAAAAAGCTGTTTGTTTTGAGTAATTTTTAGCATAATTGAGAGAAATGAAAAAAAACAGGATACATACCCAGTTAACAATAGTGGGAATGAGAGTGTTAGACCTATCATGTAGTTTTGGTTTTAAAAAAATAAACCATTCACACAATGACAAATATCAGCAAATTTGGGGATACTTTCTTAATGAATTTTCCTTAATGCTATACATAAAAGGCTAATTGCCATTTTCTAGTTTCATAAGACTTTTTGGAAACACATTTCTATTGAGCTTTTCTAACTAAAAATTACATTAGTATATTAAATTTTAATTGCCAGTTTTTCAAACCTGCAGCTCTTATTTGAGGTTTAGAAACATTCTACTTGTTAGTGAAAGTCAGTATTTTACATATATGATAATACACTTGTTTCATTAGCAGCTTAGTTTCCAGTAGAATTCTGGTTGATTATTTGATTAATATTAGTACTGTGTGAGCAATGGCGTAGCCAGCCTGACAATTTCGTCATGCTATGCTAATATCTTGGTGTTCATTGACTGTGAAAACAATGAGCTTCTAAAGAAATGAATAATGATAATAACATAAAATTTGCAAAGCATGACTAAATCGTCAGGCTGGCTACGCCACTGTGTGTGAGTAATAGCTGCAGTGATTGTTGTGTCAAGCACTTTAATAAATATAGTAAAATGGAATGAAAGCTGAAGTACTTTTGATTTTATGTTGTCAAACCTATTTTACATTTTTTACGTGGCCTATTGTTTTGATGGGTTTGAGCTGCTAATTTTCTTTTTCTCATATATCTTCCTGCTTCAAATTTCTGAACTGACTGCCCATTTCTTGGTCTTAAACCAACTCTCTTGTTCTTTATCTTCATCTTACGCATCATATTAGTTTTAGTCTCGGTGTTATTTATCTCTCTTGGGTTGTTATTTGTATTTGAGTCTATTTCCTCATTGTTGCCATTATTTAATTCACCACAATCCATATTTTCAGTTTTTATATTGTCAGTTTCAATTTTTATTGCAACATCTTGCAGTTGATCACCAGTATCTAATACAGTACTAGTACTATTAGAACAATTGCAGGTATCAAAGTCGTTAGCTTCTATTTTGACTCCATTCGGTAGCTGTGGGTTTCCTTCAGAAATTCCATTGGTATTGGCCATAATGCTGCAATCAATATTACTATTTATATCAGTTCCAATTTCACATGTGTCAGTCACTAATGGAGTATTTATTTCTTGTGCAGATGTCACACTAGTTTCATGTTGTTTAACAGAACTTTCATCTTCAGCAATGCCATTTATTGCTATTTCAGGGATTTCTTCTGTGTCCAGGTTTACCTTCTCGTCATCATTTTCTGCGAGTTTTACGTCTACTTTTTCCCGCGCACACGTTTCTTCCAACTGTTCACGTGATACAACATCGACCGCCATATTTTCATCCGAAGTTTTTGATTTTACATTGTAGTTGTTTGAAACCACGCGACTTGAATTTGGTAACACATCCGCGTTTAGTTCAGCTTCTTCTAAGAGATTTTCTATGACTAAGTTCTTGGTGCTGGTTACATAGTAATTCGATAATCTAATCTCTTTGCAAAGCAGTTTATAACAAGCGAGAACAACTCGAATTTGTTCGTCACTTCGATTAAGTTTACTAAAGTCTAAACACCATTTACAACCAGGATTTAATGCCCGTTTTCTCTGTAAACAATTCCTACAAACATAATGTTGACAATAACCAGAGCTAAGTGGATCCACAATCAACCCTCGACAAACACGACAAGTCAAAGCGTTTCGGAGTTGAGGCAAGATAGCCACGAGTTGATCCCAGGACGACCTATCTTCGCCACATAGTAGGAACTTGCATGCTTGAACGTACAGTGACGTTGCACTCAGATTTTCCATGTAGAACTCGATATCGATTGAAAAAAGAGGTTGAAAGCTAATTCAAAAATTCGCTTTTTCCCCTGATCGTCGATTGTGCCAGTCAGCCAGTGTCTTCTAATGTAGACAAACGTATATTTATGATAATTTATGCATGACCGCTTCACCACTAATGAATTATTTACGTTCGAGACAAATTTTATTAGAAATGAACATTTCTATTCTTTTCAAACTTCACGGTTCCTTAATATTTAAATTCTAATTTTACCAGAGGCAGCAATTTAGTTCACTCACTTCACTTTTCTTTACTTTCTTTTAAAGTAACTAAACCTTACTAAACTAAACCATGCCATAGCCCATAATGATAACCACCACGTTTTAACCATAAACTACACACCAAACAACAAACCATGGCATTATACGGTATAATCAACAATTACATAACAATCAATTGCCTATGTTTCAAACAAACATGTGAACAACAGGCTCAACAATTGAAAGTTTGAAACATGACCTTCTGATAGATGTGGTTTTAATACCTCAAAGCAACATCCGCAGCGTTTGGCAGAACAAGCCAATAGGATTTCTTGATTCAGTCAGTTGACTATGATACATCAATGAAAAGTAGAAAAGTTGCAAATTGCAAATAAATAGTATAAATATGGCGAGCATTTACAGACGTGTATGGAGTCACATCCCTAGATTATCAAAAACAAGTTTTTCGCAAGTTGTACTAGGGTACAGAAATCGTTTCCAATGCGTTAATAATACTCTAATATTTAGTGCTTCTTCATCAAATGTTACTGAAAGAATCGAGAAAAAGAGAAACGAAGCCTTAGTAGGTGGGGGGCTGAAACGAATTAAACGTCAGCACCAGAGGGTAAGCATAAATAAGTTGAAGAATTCATTTTAAATACTTTTCGCATAAAAAATTGAATGCCCATAGGGAAGGTAGTTCATTAGTAGTTATTAGTGGTAGTGTTGTGGAATCTGAGAGGTAATGTAATTGTCACAACTAGGGCCTTAGAGAGGCTATGTGCAATATTATTGCCCTTTTTAATTTATTTAAATAGTGAACCATATAATAAAGCAAATATGATTACCATTTACCAATATAAGCCATACAAAATTTGAAACTCTACAACATATCAAAACTACATATATATGCACATATGGTGTACAAGTAACTGTGTAGCCTAGCTCTAAGGTCCAGTTCATGTTTTAGTTTGTCTTATCAGGAGGTGAATTCAATTCTCACACTACTCTACTCTATAATTATAAACTTTAGGGAAAGTTGACTGCAAGAGAGAGAGTTCATCTTTTGCTTGATGAGGGGTCATTTATTGAATATGATAAGTTCATGCAGCATGACTGTAGGGATTTTGGAATGGAAGATGAAGAGAATATGGTAATGATTATTGTGACTGTTTTAATGATGATACAAGTTGGACTTAAAAAACCCCAAAGCATACCTACAAATTGAAATTACGTTTATTGTAAAATTGCAATGCCCCTCGCTGAGCTAAACGCAAAAAGGCGTAACATAGTCATGCAAACTAATGTATGAATATTTAACATTTTCAAACCACTTTATGCACATAATGCTAATTACATAACAACATTTGCCAACTTCACATGGCAAATTATGCAATAAATGCAAATTATGATTTGCATTTATTTTATATTTATTTTATAGTTCTCAACATAAAACAATGTGTGCTGGATGAAACAACTAAAAATGTATGCTTAGTATTTTATATATTTTTTTGTTTAATTATCACAGTTTACAGGTGATAGTGTTGTCACTGGTCAAGGTTTAATAAACGGAAGAATATGTTTCGTCTTCAGTCAGGTAGCTGTTTTTTTGCTTTGGTGTATTTTATTTGGTTTTTATATTGTCATTATGTTTTTACATTTACCAATCTGGGGCTGGTTTGTTGTATTTGTAGAGTAAAATTGTAATATATTACAACTTCATGCATTATCATAGGATTTTACTGTGTTCGGTGGAAGTCTTTCTGGAGCTCATGCTAAAAAGATATGCAAGGTGAATTTAGCCAAATCATATGTCACCAGGATCTGGGATTTCATATAACCAGTTTTATTTTCAGTTTTAGTAACATAGTTTTTCTTTTCCTCTTCCAACCATCATGGGTAACATACAGTACAAATAACGGCAAAAAGAGGCAAATAGCTTATATAATCATGGCTTGAAAAGAAGCAAAGTCTTCCCTATCAGCTATAGGTGTTTCTTATATTAAACCATTTTCATAAACTCATGTTTAGGTTTTTATTACCTAACTAAGTGACCGATAGATAGCTTTCAGTTTTAATGTTCAGTCAAAACAATATGTGTGTTTTACATCCACTCATGAAGGTTATGGATAAAGCTATGCTAGTTGGTGCTCCAGTTATTGGATTAAACGATTCAGGTGGAGCCCGTATTCAGGAAGGTGTAGAGTCTCTTGCAGGCTATGCGGATATTTTTCAGGTATTTTTGCTTTTCGCCTAGTGAACGACACACTAGTTAGATATAACTTAATGGGGTGTCCAGATCAATAATTGAGTCATTTGCTCAGACAGGACAGTCTTGACAATTGTAAGCAGAGCTTGCCATGTATTTATTACTCCAATGAGAGATGTGATCCTTACCAATAGTTAGTTTTCACATTTATTTATTCAACGAATTTTAGCGGAATGTGATGGCATCCGGAGTAATTCCTCAGATTTCAGTGATTATGGGACCTTGTGCAGGTGTCTATACCAGACTGTTTGGATGAGTTCTGATGAATAAATTCTCGAAAGTCTTTATAAGATCATTGGTATATAATTGCAATGTTTTTCCTGCGTAATAGGTGGTGCTGTTTATTCCCCTGCTATAACAGATTTTACTTTCATGGTAAAGGTATGTACAATCCAATTAACAGCAAGGTTGAGCGGTTCTGCAATATGTACTGATGTTGTCATTTTTCTGTGTTAGGACACTTCATATCTTTTTATAACTGGACCTGATGTTGTCAAGGTGCGATATTTGAATTATCAGTGAAACTGCATTGTTAGTCTCCAGGGGCCGGTTGTTCAAAAGCCGGTTAACGCTAACCCAGGGTTAAATTTGCTTAACCCTGGGTTAAATTTTAACTCTGGGTTACTTTGCGTTGTTCAAAACTAGGTTATCTTTAACCCTAGGTTAAAGGAAGGGTTAACTTTAACCCTCCTCGCTAGATGGGTTAACTTACTTAACCCTAGGTTAACGTATCAAGTTCGCAAATAAAACATGGCAGGCTTTCCTTTTAATTTGTTTCGAATAAATCATCCTCGTCGGGAAAGACGATATCGTCCACGTGGCATAAATATTGACGGCCTTTACGACGATGAGCTAAGGGCAAGGTATAGGTTTGGCAGAAACACAATAAATTACATTACAAACCTTCTGCATGAAGATTTAATTCGCAATACGCAGCGAGGCCATGCACTTGAGCCACAACAACAAGTCCTAATTGCCTTGAGATTTTATGCCTCCGGCAGTTTCCTACAAGTTGTTGGAGATAGTTTCGGTGTTGACAAATCAACGGTGTCTCGAACGGTCAGAGATGTATCTTTGGCACTGAATAGAAGACGAAATGATTTCATAAAATGGCCGTCTTCAATAAACGAAATCGAGAAAGTAAAGAACCACTTTTTTGCACAAGCTGGCTTTCCGTCTGTGATTGGTTGTGTTGACTGTACACACATCAGAATTCAGGCGCCACATCATAACGAGAATAATTACGTGAACCGGAAGCGCTATCACTCTATCAACGTACAGGGCATTTGTGATCATGAAGGTACATACTGATACTGTATCATAATTATATATAATCACACTGCTATTACTTGTACTGGGCGTCCCAAAAGATTAGTCCAGTTTAATTAATAACTTTTTGAATCAGTAAAGCCATTACACCACACGTTTAAATGTACTACATTTTTAATATACTCCTCTGATAGGACGGTTTACAAACATTGTGGCTCGATGGCCTGGCAGCACCCATGATAGCCACATTTTCCACACATCTCAAATATGCCAGCAGCTTGAGAACAACCACAACCACTTGGAGCAAGGAATTTTGCTTGGTGACAGTGGCTATGCATTGAAGCCATACCTTATGACACCATATCATGAGCCAGCCACAGCAAATCAAAGGGGAACCGAGCCCATAGGAGGACCCGGGTCATAATTGAACAAGTATTTGGTAGATGGAAAAGACGATTCCATCTTCTGCACTCAGAAGTGAGAATGCACCCGGAAAAGGTTTGCCAGCTTATTGGTGCATGCGCAATATTGCATAATATTGCAATTGCATTTAATGAGCCAATGGATGATGATGATGATGAAGATGATGAACTGGAAGTACAGGAATATCAAGGGCATGAAACAGGCCATCTTATCAGAGACCATATAGCAAACACTTTTTTTTAAACAGCTATTAATTGGCATGAATTTGTGTATATTAAACCACAGGCTATTATGGTAAGTTGATTGATGTGTTCAAGCTTGTAAATGACTGAGTGTACACTCTACTTTTTCCACATACCCATTTAATTAATATTAAATATTATCATATCAAATATTATAATTTAATATACAGTGTCAATAAAGTATGGGTTATAAATTATATTGCAAATATGTAATTGTGATTAGTTTATGAACAGTTTATGAATGCTATAAATAAATAAATATATAACATTAATATAAATACTTTACACACAAAATTATATACAGCTAAATGAAATTTATATTAATAAGTTTTTCCTTTAACGTTGGAGGAATAAAGAATGATAAGTACTTGAGAGTGTGTATTTACAATCATGAACATGAAAATTTGTTGCACAAGGCAATCTGTCTGCTTTTAATGTGTAAATGCCTAGTACCTTACAACCCCTATTACCACTTGCATGCATAGAATTTGAGGTTCTGAAAGTCCAACCATAATTAAGCTGTATAGAAATAATTAAGTTATCAAAAGAATGAATAGACACAGTACCCTTCAAAGCTTCAGCATACTATTTTGTGCCTCTCTTAAAGCCTGGTTTTTTAGTTTTAGGTTTTCCTTCTTCAATATTAAAACTTCTTTCTGGTGTTGTAGAACTTCAGCTTGCAGCTTTAAAACCTCTTGGTTTGTTATTCTCCTTTTTCGTTCTGTTTTGCTTGGTGGAGGGAGGGCGGGGATAAGGGTGGTGGGCACAGGTAAACAATTAGGAGTAAAGACTTCTTCCTTATTGAAAGATGGTGGTATCGGACGCTGTTTTTCACGATCATAATTATCTTCATCTGAATCATCTGAGTCGAGTTGTCCTACTTCTGTTAATTCTTGAAGGATACCGTCTCTAAGTGCGGGCGTGCTACAACCCTCCAAGGATTGTCTATCCTGTCCGTCTGAAAAATGAAGAGACATAAAATACCCAAATAATAAAACTTAATACATATACAATAAACAAAATATATGCTTTAAAAAAAGGCGAAACTGCAAAATGCAAAGTGTTGACACAAGCATTTATATATTATAGAGTCTTGGCAAAGTTAGAATTTCAACTAGAAAGAAAAAAACTTATCTTAGTTTAGGAAGCCGTTTTCACTAATGGAGTTGAACAAATATTAATAGTTGAAAACTTGGCAATTTCTTTGCAAACATGGCCGCGTTCGTGCAAATATGATGATATGAAATGAATATATGATTACAATTTAATTAAGCGTTGCGCTCTGGAAACTAATTTAGAGACTTGCCCAAACTTGTACCACAGTTCAGCGCAACAAATGCAATCACTTCCCACCGGTACCTGTTTCAAAGCCGCTTAATCCGGTAAAAAGAGGAGTATTTTCAAATATTTTGATTATCCTCTCTTGCGCTGCAGTGGGTTCTTTAGGTGGAGGACCACCTCCAGTTTTTCGCATCTGCCTATTCACATCGGCAAACGTTTTCTTAGCGGAGCTGGTCAGGTTCTTCCACTTCTCTTTAATTTCGCTTGTTGTGCGGTTTGCCACCCCTATCGCGTTTATTTCTTTTGTGATATTCTCCCAAATTTTATTTTTTTTCTGATTCGTTACCGCATTGGTTAGTTTTGACTGGATTAGTCCTAAATTTTCTTGCACTCTGCTGGTCAAAGTGTCTATTTCGGTCACCGTAAAGTTGAGCTTTCTTCTTTTCTTTTGTCTCCCTCCTTCAACGTCCGCCATTTTGCAAGAATTCGCGCGCTTTTTAACCTAAGGTTAACTGCCTTAACCCTGGGTTAGTTAACCGCAACTTTCACACTGCTTTGAACAACGGAGTTTTAACCTGGGGTTAGCTAACCTTGGGTTAAGGATTTTAACCCAGGTTTAACGCTAACCCAGGGTTAAATTTAACCCGCTTTTGAACAACCGGCCCCAGGTATCGGAAGAACGTGTCTAGGTATAACATGCAGTCACAAAAGCAATAAAAACTTCCTGACTGATGCCATAATCTGCATCATTGTAATATGTCTTACACAAAAGGGGACTAATGTAAATTAAGCCATCATCAATCCATCAATTACATTTGACAATTTCTCTGTCATTACTACCAACTGTACAATTAAGAGGAATTAAATTCTGTCTCTTACCTGAAACAAGGTCCATCTTCACGTATGATATTGTATCCATACTATTATGCATATGTATATCACCATTACAATTGTACCACTTCATATAATCACTTAATGGCTGAGCAAAAAGGTGGTGTCTTTATATTTTTTATGCTTGAACTTTAGTCAGTGACGCAAGAGGATGTCACGCAAGAAGAACTTGGTGGCTCCAAGACACATACTTCTACCTCAGGTTAACAGACTGTTTTGTGATTCTGTTTAGTACAGGTTTGCTGTAATATACTTGTATACTACCAACAACAAATTTAATATAATAATTTGAAGATACATCATGTTTTAGTACTTTATGTGTAAATTTGCGATGTTAGGAATAGGACAACTGCACCATTATTACCATAATTGCATATTAAAATGACCATAAAAGGTTGGCAAAAACTATGTTCAATTGAGACTTCAGTGTTTCTTTTAAAATAGGATGTGCTCATGGAGCGTTCGAAAATGATATCGAGGCTTTATCAATGTAAGTATTGCCTTGTTTATTCTTCGCATTTTAGTTGCGTCAAATGCGATTCAAACAATAGATGAGATAACAAGCCATCGCCGTATGGGTACCAATTTTAGCCGTGCCGTGCCAATAGAGTGTAAACGGGGCTTAAAATGCGACGTAATGTAGGCCTAAATGATAGTCGTATCAAAATGACATCTGAATCATTTTAATCTTTAATGTTTTTGATAATATACTCTATCCCTTGATCTCTGTCCCTTGATCGAAGAAAAATATTTCGCTGTTTTACCGTTTAGGATCAGAGAATTATTTAATTTCTTGCCACTTTGTAATAAAGACCAAACACCTGTTCTAAGAGCAGATGACCCACCGTAAGTATACATTATTATATAATCTTTTTTATTACTATAGTTGAATACTATACTCTATAGTTGAGTTTAAAACTAAAAACCATGCAACCTTGTCATTTGTGTCACTAAATGTATCTTTCTAGCCCTTTGCTTGGTATTTGCCCAGTGTATAGAAAATAGAAGAATTATTATTGTATTGTAAGAAAAAGATACTTTTGTGAGCAGAGAGTAATGTCAAATTATATTAATTTTAGAGATCGGCTTTGTCTCAGTTTGGACACATTGGTTCCATTTGATTCTGAGAAACCTTATGATATTAAAGATGTTATATTTAATGTAAGTTTTGTACTGGTTGTGTCTTGTAGAGTTCCACAATATGGCACTAGTAAAATAGTTTTCTTTAGATTGTGGATGAAGGTGACTTTTACGAAATCAGTCCTACTTATGCCAAGAATATTGTGACTGGTTTTGCACGAATTAATGGTCGAACTATTGGAATTGTGGGGAATCAACCGTTAGAAGCTGCAGGTATTCACTTGGCTTGGAGGAAGATGATCTTCATCCTGATAAAAATGTTGGACTTCCTATACTACTTAATCATGTTCCAGCCACTGGTCCTTTTACCGTAATTGTATTTCGAAGTTATTGTGGTCGTTAAATTTTTATGGATGGTTTTCACGTTAAAATTTCAGGCTGTCTGGATATCAATGCATCAGTAAAGGGTGCACGATTTGTAAGATTCTTGGATTGTTTCAATATTCCTATAATAACATTAGTGGATGTACCTGGATTTCTTCCAGGTAATTTAAACAGAGTTATTCTTAGTACTGATATTTGAATTATTTCTATCACTGCATGGAGAAGTGACGGATTTCGTTGCATCTTGTTCAGCGAATTGCTGGCTTTTGCTGCTTTCAACCAGTAAGTAAGCGGCGTTTTGACGAACAATCGGACAACGGATAATAATTGGTACCATAAGTAACTTTCCCATCGCCCATACGGAAGTGCCGACTTTACATACATGACATTTATCACATGTTTATGTGTCATCTGTATCCATAACGAACTGGATACAACAAACGAACTGGAGTTACTGGATACAACATTCTCTAACTCTTAGTCAGTGATATTGTGTGTTATTTATTGCGTATTATTTGTTAAGGTTCTCATCAAGAACATAGCGGAATTATTCGTCATGGCGCTAAACTGTTGTATGCTTATGCAGAAGCTACTGTACCAAAGATTACAGTTATAACCAGAAAGGTTGGTAGCGACGTGATATATCAACCTGTGTAAAGATCTTAAAATTTAAAAAATCAACGCTTCGATCAATCAGATTTATGCAATGATCGACTGTCGTCTTTGATGACCTCATCGCGTTGTGTTTGAGGATGATTCTGAAGAGAATTAAATGGCTCAATATACAATAATGCACAACAGAAGAGATTTCTCTTTAATCTTACTTTGTCAATTTTATAGGCGTATGGAGGAGCTTATGATGTCATGAGCTCAAAACATCTTCGTGGGGATTTCAACTACGCCTGGCCTACCGCAGAAGTCGCCGTAATGGGAGCTAAGGTATTAAAAAACTGTATAATAGCGATATCTCCAATATAATGGCTTAACCATAAATATTTTTATAATATCTTGCATATAGGGAGCTGTATCCATTATCTTTCGCGATGATCCTGACTTGGGTATGTGAATAATCCATGCATGCTGTACTGCACTACTTACATGAACTAAGCAAAAGCACTTAAACTAAATGGTTGAGTCTTTTTTTTAGAAAAATGCGAAGAAGAATATATAGATAAATTCGCCAATCCTTTCCCAGCGGCTACTAGAGGTGATGTACTAGCTAATATGTATTTCATTTCCATTGTGGTGTCTGGAAGTATTTCATAGCTAGAAATATATCAGTTGTTTCCGCCAGATTTCAATATATACTTATAAAAATGTCAATACTGACTTTTCGTTTCAGGTTTTGTTGATGACATAATTGAACCTCGAACAACAAGAATGAGATTAAGTCGTGACCTGGAAACATTAAGTACCAAGGTGTTGAATAATCCTTGGAAAAAACATGGGAATATCCCCCTCTAAAGTAAAAACACATATAAATATGGAAGCTTTGTGTGTTAAATTCAGAATATTAATCATGCAAATGACCATAAAGTTGAACCATATAAGAAATTTCCGCATTTAATTTATTAGCTATTCGTGTAGATCAAAGAGACAGAAAGCTCGTATTTTAGAACTGCCTGACGTAAAGTCGATTATTTTAGCGACTGAAAAACCACTAAATCCGATGGATAGCGCTATCTGGCCTTTGTATGCAAAATTCAAAAGGCCCCTGGTTGTTAATTTGGCAATATCTTATTATTGTACAGAGAGTAAAAAAATGATGAACAACGGCCCCAGTTTACAAAATTATAGCAAGTCATTTTGAAAAGACAGCGGTTAAGGATATTTTTCGGAAGACTTCAAATAGCGCTAGTAATTATAGCTAATGCATCAAAATTAATCTATGTACAGCAGATGTTCTTTCCTCTTGTTTTTCATAGAAAATTAATAGCTACAATATACATACATGCATGTTCGTTCGTCCTGCGAGATTAATATATTTAATTGACGTTGAAGTGAACACACAAGTTTTGCTCACCCAGTCCTGCAAAACAGTATATATTTCTGTATCCAGAGAAAATTCAGTCCCATTTTAAGACCACCACAGTTGTAGAATGGCAACGAAAATAAGGCCAGAACTGCTCTCCGTGGATATTTATAACTTCTTTGGTCCCATCTTTTTCATCCTTACATTGTAGGCTTTTCCCTTTTTTAACTTTGTGTACGTTTTTGTCACTCTCAAGATGCAAAGCACCATCTGGTATGTTTAATGTCACTGTTACAGTTGCTTCTTCACCTGCTGCAAACTGTAATCTGGAGCTAAATTGTGGTCGGCAATTGGTATTCCCAACTACCCCGACATCGCATACAGCCATATGCCCATAGTTATAATTGCGGTGAAAGTAGCCATATTGCTCCTGCCAGGCCTGGTCATGTGAATCCTCATGCTTTATCAGAACTTTCCATGTATGCACTCCGCTCTTGAACGAAGATTCTCCAATTCGCCACCCAGAACCTTGGTTGACGTTGTTAGATGTTAACTTTAAACTCCCGCAATAAATTTCACCACTCCCATATGCAGAACTAAAAACCCACGCAACATCTTTGGTTAAAGAACATCCAGGAGCGGGGTGGCCATTTATGGTTGCTTCGATCTTCAGTGCGCCACCATGGCGTGGTATGAAATTTACTGTGTGTGTGCCATCTTTGTTGTCTTGGATCTTTATGTTGTCGTCACATTCCACTCCTGAAATATTCGCCTGAATTGTCTGACCTCCTGTATTAACTTTATTCTTGTTCTTGGTAAAACAAGTAATCCTCACTGAAGCTTGCTGACCACGTTTCAAATGCAGTTGATCTTGGTCGGTGAATTCAGCTTGACATTGGCCGGGTTCTGTCACAGATTCATAAACAGCAAAAAAACTCATAAAATTCTTTGTGGTGTCTTGAATGGTCCAAGGAATAGTGAACATCAGGTCACGCGTGACACATGGTTGTGTTACATCTTTAACTTCCTTCAGATCCTGAAGAGACTGTAGCATATATTTCTGCATACTTAACACTTGAACATCATTACCATTCTTGAAAGCCTTCTCTGTGAACTCGATGCTGCTATTACAACTTGTTAATGCCACTTCTAGTGCTTCAATCTGGGCTTGCACCTGCTTCCTCTTCATGCTGGTTATAGACTTTGCTTTTAATACTAACTCGTTATTCTTTGCCATCATGATTCTCGTTAATTCATCAAAGTGACTGGTAATTTGTGCAACCACAAGTGCATTCTCCTCAACCAAACTTTGATCGAATTGCCTGAGACTTGCAATTGCTCTCTGCAGTGTGGCTTTTCGCTGCTGAACTTCATTCATATTTCTCTTCAGTATATCCTTCTGCCCAACAGCAACATCTTCAATGAAGCCATAATCATGAGTTCGATGTTCCACAATGGTGCAATCTCGACAAATAGTAACCTGACATGTTTTACAGTAAAGCTTGATCATTTCATCCTTGTGTTTTTGACATCGTATTTTCTCAGCAACCCTTAAAGGGCCAACACCAGATTTCAGCTCTTGCAATGTAGTAAGAAGATGATGTTTCGTCCCTCGAGATTTTCTGTGAAATTCAGAGCAATAACTGCATAAGAACACAGCACATTCTTCACAACGTGTGGCAGCTGAATTCTCATCAGTGCAATTGTCACATTGTATCTTCTGTTCTTTTTCTTCATCAGTCAGCGCCATCGTGGCCAGGAGATTGTTTACAAAAAAGTTGGAGGGAAGGTTGGAGGGATTGTCTGGGTTATCCAACTATGAAAGGTATAAAATAAATTCAATATTAGTTAAATCAAAAAAGTTCTGCAGCAGTCTCACTACCATAAACTGCTAACCATTTTTCATGTTTATGCTTCAAATTGTGTAAGTTTTTCAAGTTCAAAGGGTTATATATTGGTATGTCTCAACTGAGATCAGAGTTGAAAAAAGGTAACTTATAAAAATCACAAACTCTGCATTAGAATCTCACAGTGCAGTTAGTTCAATTATACACATGCAAATCTTGTGCTATATATATATATATATATATATATATATATATATATATATAATATATATATTATATATATATATATAATATATATAATATATATATATATATATATATACACCCATTAAAAACGTTGGCCGCAGATAGATAGACAGATAGATACTCGAAGTCTAAATAGAATTGCATATGAATACATTTGCATGGGATTTCAATCATATTACACAACATATGCAATTCTAATTAGATTTCGGGTATCTATCTATATATCTATCTGCGGCCAACGTTTTTGCAATCGGGTGTATATATATATATATATATATATATATATATATATATTATATATATATATATTATATATACACCCATTTGCAAAAACGTTGGCCGCAGATAGATAGATAGATAGATACTCGAAGTCTAATTAGAATTGCATATGATTACATTTGCATGGGATTTCAATCATATTACACAACATATGCAATTCTAATTAGATTTCGAGTATCTATCTATATATCTATCTGCGGCCAACGTTTTTGCAAATGGGTGTATATATATATATATATATATATATATATATATATATATATATCGATTTGAATTGGCCTTCGGTATGACCAACATACGATTCTATATGGTTGGAATCGTCTCTAACAACCGTTGCTTGGTATACTACTTTGGTAGTTGGGGACTTACATGAGGATTTATTTCTACAATTACACTGTTTTGGTTTCGTGATAGAATCATCTGTTGACGCGGACTTACTTATTACCGATTTATTGTGCCCAAAAATTACAGTATGGATGTTAGGCATGCAACTGTAGCTCAGCTTTAAGGTATTCCTGTTGAATATTTTGTTCAGAGGGTGGTTTACGGGAAAGCAATCATCAATTGCTTTGAGGAATTTGCGACCAATATTTGTTTTCACGTTGGAGTTGTAAGGTGGGTTGAACCATATGATGTTCCTGTTTCGGGTGCGTTTTATCTTTAATTTTTGGGGGTTGTAGTTCAAATTATAGTTGTAGCCACTCTTATGCAAGGCATCTTGGTATGGGGGACAAGCGGAGTTAAATGCGTGTTCATCAGAAGAGATGTTAGATAATCGATTGTTTATAGCTTCAGGAATTGCTTTCAAAACGGCGGGTGGGTGATTACTTTGACGATGGACATATTGGAGCGAGTTGCCTGGTTTCATGTATGGTTTAAATGAAAAGGTTCTCAGGTCAAACGTGACATCTAGGTAATTGACACATTTTTTGTTGGCTTCGATTGTTATCTTTAGCTTATGATCATTAAAAACACGGCATATTTGCTTCTTTATATTTTCTATTTCCCTCGGTTTTTTATCAAATGCGGCTAGCCCATCATCTCTGTAGAGACCAATTTTATTTCGATACTCACGAGGAAGTTTCGATAGGAGGAGTAAACCAACTAGTTCGCATGTTTCCGCGCCATCAAAACTGCCCATCGTAACATCAAACAGACTGTCTGACTCTTTTTTACACCAAACTTGATTATTGGTAAAGAGAACAGATTTCTTCGTTTGCATTATTATATGCTCCTCTTCTTCCGTTATGGTGGTGAACTTGGAAGCAAAGGTTAGGGCATTGAGAAGCAACTCTTCAGTAATGGATGGGTAGAAATCAACGATATCGGGACGACTTGTTAGGTAAATTCCTAAGCCACGCAATAACAGAGCTCGTATTTTTCCATTGATTTAAATGGATTTGGGCCAAAATATTTGAATTAATTCTTTGCAAGAGTTGTTTACTGATGACACCGACTTAGAAGGGTTAATTAATCTACAAGTTGGGTTGTTTTGAAAGTTAGGTTTGTGATCTTTCAATGTAACGAAGCAATCAGGCAACTCGCTCCAATATGTCCATCATATATATATATATATATATATATATATATATATATATATATATATATATATATATATATATATATATACACCCATTTGCAAAAACGTTGGCCGCAGATAGATATATAGATAGATACTGAAAATCTAATTAGAATTGCATAAGTTGTGTAATATGATTGAAATCCCATGCAAATGTAATCATATGCAATTCTAATTAGATTTCGGGTATCTATCTATATATCTATCTGCGGCCAACGTTTTTGCAAACGGGTGTATATATATATATATATATATATATATATATATATATATATATATATATATATATATATATATATTAAGAGGCTAAATAAAGATAAGGCAGAGTGTTTTACGAATCAAAATCATTATCACATTGGCTTCTTTCAATATCTTAATTGTTGATACAACTAGGAATAATCTCCAAGCATTGTTTGTGAATCATTAAAATTACTGAAGAAATGAGGCATCAATCTGCCATAATTGAAAAATAATTCTTACCTGTACTAACTTTCTACATTCAGGACAGTTGATGTTGTTTGACTTGCCTTTCTTTGCAATATTTACAATACACTTATGACAAAAGGAATGCAAACATGGTAAAACTTTTGGATCTTTTAATTGTTCCAAACAAACTGAACATGTCAAATGTTCCTCAAATTTACTACGTAATGATGCCATGTTAAGTAATGATGCCACTAGAGGTAAAAAATTAATATATTATTAACAGTAAATCCGTCATTTATCTGAATACAATTTGTTGTAAATAGCGCCTCATTCAGTAGCTGTGATAAATATGTTGCTTTGCTTATTCATACAATACACAATTAAGTCACCAAAAAATGTATCCATTTGATTATCACAATGATATATACTTGTTTATGATGGCATAAACAAAAGATTTTTGCAGCCATGCATATGATATGGTTGCTTATAATCAGGACTGCTTATAAATTATAATATACCACAAAAAAGGATCTGAAATTGATTGCAGCTAAATCCCACAATGCAATCATATATTAAAAGAAAAACATGCACCAAGGATGAGGCTGGCTACATGCCCACTGAGCTCTTATTCCTCTGAAGCATTGTAGCAGTGCTATTAGCCTATTAAATTAAATTCCAAGCATGCCATATATAACAACAACATGAGTTCACAACTAACATTTACAAGATCAAGATTAAATGCACGTACAGAAAATATTTTGACTGAAGAAAATATATGTTTTATGAAATACATGCTTTCATGAAATGACTGTTGTCAAACGCATAGTGGTAGCAAGAGTAGTTGCACGTATATAACAGCTTTTTACATACTCAGAAGGGGTGTGCCTGTGACCATAATCATAGATCATAGCTGAATAAATCTTACTATATATCCGTCATCCGTGCTGAGGAACAAGTTCATTTCTAATTTACATTCATTTTCTAAATTATATTAAACTTTAGCGAAGAACCAAAAGAGGTTAATTGCCAACGACATACCAGCACATTTTATGGTCAAATGCGTGGTATGCAATGACAAACGCATTAATACATCCATTGCCAAAAAAATTACTTAGTTCCAACCGACATGCCTGGAAGTACAACAGTTATCGGCCTCTCTTTTAGTTTTACTGTATAAAATGTAAGTGAATAGAGCTGAAGGCTCTAAAATCTAGTATTTTATTTTGTACATATATACAAAATGCTTATTTGCTTTATTCGCAACTTGGGAGTTGGAAGCAATGGATCTATGAACTATATCACTCACCTAAAGAAATATATTCAAAATAGAGAAATCCTTTTTGACACAATTTGAACTATACTGTACTAACAGTAACCTTTTTAATCTTTTTATACCATCATTCTATTATAAACCTCCAGCTTGCGATCATGTTCGAGCTTTCGTTTTCGTTTTCGATTGAAGGACCTCCTGCTATGCAGGCTATTTTCGACGCAACCCACTGACCACTGACCCAGAACATGAGCCACTGATCCAACCAGTGAGTTCTATATATATAGAGTTTCTCACTGGATCCAACCTCGGCCAACTCATATCCAACCAAGGGTTAATACCCAACCTTGTAGCCTGAACAACAGGGTTCAGGTTAACAATCTTCAGTGTCTTTCCGATTTCAGCGAATTTCAAGTTTTACTCCCACGAGCCATATGTGCATGCAATGCGAAACATGCTTCAACTGTTCAACACAAGCATGAGAAAATTCCATTTTGGGAATGTGGAAATGAGATTTTTACGAGGTTGGGTGTTAACACGAAAACAAGCCTCGTTAGAAAATAAAGCAGGCACGTGATATTTATTCGGTTAGTCCGCCGTTATGTCCCCTTGCTACTTGTATCCATTTATAATGCGAGCTTGGGTTCACGCGATTGATCGGCAAGTTTAACATTGGAAGTAATTCGATATGATAACAACTACGTTCTTTTAAAAAAGCTGGTAAGTGATGCCTGTTTAGTTGCTTTGTTTGCCGGTTTCTTTTTAGGTGGTTGTACAGAATCTTTCACTATAGGCTTGTTTACTTCGACTTTTGTTTTTGGATTCTTTTGTTCATCTTCACTGCTACTCGCTGATTCACTCTCAAACACTTTTTCTGTAACTATATCAACAAAAACAATTCACACATATGGAAATAGCCACAATCACATTAAACAAATATAGTTTGAAACAGTGTATTTCGTTTTCTCATCCAATTTTCGTCTTTCAAAAGGTAAAAAAATAAAAACAAGGATTGCATGCAGTCTTGGTAGAATACACGTATGATCACTATGATGTTGTCCATATAGGTTTGTGTAAAGTTTTCTGAAATTGAAAATGGCTGTAATGTCTTGTGTAAAATGCGGAGTTTTCTAAAATCTTCAATAGATAATTCCAGGTATAGACGAAATTTTAACTTTATAAACAACTATATAGATATTATACAAATCCACGCAAAGTTCACTGTATCATTTTGTATATTTTTATTGCCCCCAAACGCAATTAATTTCACCACGACACGTGTACTTTATAGAAATACATATAAAAAACTCTTTGGACTAAAAGTTTGTAACGACATGCATAAACGTTGTAAATCTCGATAACTTACCCATATAACCTTCATCATTCAAATAGGTTTTGGACTTGAGCACTCGCTTTCTTTTGCGCATTTTTTGTGGTTCAGGTTTCACATCACGATTCTGCTGATCAGGTATTGGTGTGCTGTCAGTACTACCACTGCTCTGCCTTGTACTCGCAGAATTGTCTATATAGAAAGACACTGGTAAGTTAGAATATAATCATATATAACATGAAACAAGTAAGCTTGACTTTTGGAATTTATACTCACTTGGTTTAATTTTCTGTAAAAATTCAGACAAAATAAAAGCAGAAATCAACGAATAATATATAGCTACAAAAGAAGTTCCCTCCATGCATATCTTTACGATTCGGTCATGCATGTGTCTAGTTTCAAATGTGCAGATTACACCTCAATCCTACAACCTCTAGCATCGACAGTTTGTGCATAACAGCGTATATAAATCACAGCATTTTAACCTCTCTAGATCCTAATTTTTTTTGCTCGTTTTGCTCGTTCGTATGTTACGAAAAAGTGTTTCTCTTCCCTTGCGAAACACGGCAGTCTGCATGCTTTTCATAGCTAGATTAATCACGATTCAATGAACACACCCTAGCTTGCCATAATTTTGTTCGGGAAATATCAGTCTATAGGGGCGGTTATAGTTTGCGTCAGAAGAGGCAAGTTAGTATAGTGTTTAGAGCTAGGTTAACTACAGTACCGACCGCTGCGTGTCATTTTACCTTCTTCTTCACTGCTAGTATCAGAGAAGTTCTTTACTCGTTTTCGTTTTTTCCTTTCTGTTTTTGTCTTTTCTTTCAACTCTACACAAAAAAAAGGTTTAGCCTGAAAGTTATTTTACATGAATACTTTTTTCAAACATGGCTGATGGTTCGCCAATGGATGATGGCGATGACGGAGTTGGTTAGAAAGCAATGGAACGTATAGGATTCTCTCATCAACCTGACGACTGACACAGCTAAAATTATTGAAGAGTAAGAAGCAAAGCACTTACTTTCATTTTCGTCTTTCGATGATGCCTTTCTTTTTTCACTGAAAACAAGAATGGAGAAGTGCATGCAGAAAACCATTTATAATTTATATTATTAAAACAAAACTCTGATATATTTTAAAATCGAATTTTCTTTACCTCTTTACTTCATTTCTTTTTTTGTTTTCGTTTTTCTATTAAATATATTGATTGGGATGTTCTTAGTGAATATTTAGTAAATGAATGAAACATATATTCTAACTATTCTTGATACTAACAACGCGGTACTTACATTATTCTGTTTTTGAGTTTGTCGCAATTTTTTTTTTTTCTTTTTCACCTGTGATAAGAACTCTCACTTGTTAAACCAAATGTGAATGTCATGTGTATAAAACCTCAGGAAGAGGAGGTTATGAAGGGACTACGTATACCATCGAACATTAATTTGAATGAATTTTTGAAGCAAATTTTCTAATAATCTTTGCTACTGAAGACTCGTAGATATATGAATGTACAATGGTCGAGTATACATAAGCCGCAGAACTCACAAAATTGGAAGATTTCACGTGACTGGGATACAAAACTTAATTTACCTTTCTTTGGGCTTGACTTTCTCGTTTCAAAATCTTCTTCAGGCTTGTCAACAACTTTTGTTTTTAATGCATCGTCATTTTCTCTTGCTTCAACATTCTTCTCTTCATCCGTCTCTGCGCTGTCATCCTTTGCTAATGTATTGCCATTCTGCGAGAAATGGAGGTCATATAGTTGATCGCTCCGAAACGCCTCCCATTTATAAGCATTAATATTGCAATTATAGAGTTGTTTATACATAAATAGGCAATGAAACATAAGTTTATAGCAAAAGCAAACCTTAACATTGCAATTAGAAGGAATACTACAGGTGTCAGATCTAAAAACACAAAAATTACAAAAAAATTGTCTTGATTGGTGCACGAGACATTTGTTTTGTCCGATATCACAGCTCTTGGCGTTCATTTACATCATTTTACAGGACATTAGGGAAAGTATATATACCATAGGTAAAAGAATTCGAAACAAACTGTTGCTTCTGAAGAAAAATCCAAATTTAAAAAACCAATCTATTTATTGCGATGATCCGGTATAAAACAAAAGGACGCTGCGATCATGTTATATTAAGCCTACTTCTTTTGTTCTTTTTCTTTATTTTCTTTCTCCTCCTCATTTTTCTCGTTCTTAACACTCACAGCCTTGACGCTTCCTAAAAGATAGAGGGAAAAATGCAGAGAAACTCCAACAATCCCAACAACAAAAAGGTGGGTTTCTTTGAATTCGAAACCATAATTCAATACCTTTTGCTTGATTTTTTGCAGTTTGTCGTGCGAAAAATGATGCTACGTCGCCTTTTTTCATAGATGTCTTTGTCTGAGAAAGAGAACGATAGTTGCATGTTACGACAGATGTTTTGGTAACCATATGAAATCAGGCAATACAGCCACGCTCCTTTCAACGCGCGCAGACAAATTAAAGCTAAAAGTTGTGGTGATAGAATGGAAGTAGCTATAACAAATTCAAACGGCTAATACTTTGCAGTGTCTTTCACTAAGTATACGCGTACTTTAGAGTTCTTTGCTGAGGTTGATGGTGCTGAGGTGGATTTAACTAGAGATAAAAATATAAAATTATATAAGATTTTCGTTCTTTCAATAATGGTACAACTGGTCCTATTTCTATACGAGCGGTGACGTCTTCGCCATAAATTGTAAATACCTTGCACTTCATTCTTAGTAGATTTTTGAAAACCATTTGACATCGGTTTTTTCTGTTGTTCGTTTTCATTTCCACTCTTTACTTCTTCAGGAATCTCCGAATTTCTTTTTGTAATGGATTTCAATGTAATATTACTCCACCTGGTGAAAGACAAAGATATGAAACAGAATTGATTTTAAGGTTGTCTTCAGAATTAAATACACTGTAATTAAGGCGGGGATATATATTTAACTGTGCAAGATACAAATCATACAGAAATTATTCAAATATAGTTATGTTTTATCCGTAGTAAATAATGGTGTGTTGAGCATGCAAAAAGACGTTATAAATGTACAACACTAACCTATTCGGTGAGTCAAGGTTTTGCCTTTGTGAATCATAGTCCGCCAAATATAATACATTAGAATCCTATAAAACATAATGTTATGTGATGGTACATGTATTTATTCATCTCTGTAACTTGTTTTTTCGTTTAAAAAAAAATTGTGTATTGCATATAGTTGCAACATTGCCTATAAAAATTGTGGGCAACATTTTCTGAAGTGTTGTAAAGGTGGAACTTTAGATCATGTATTAAACAGACCGTAAGGTATACAGTTAAATTCATTTCATTGGAACTTCTCAAATCAAAGGTTATCATAGATCAGTTATGTCTTATGGATAAACTAGTCTTACCTTTGGATTTGATTTTTGTATACTGTACACATGCAAACTGGTAATTTTGTCGTAACATTGTTTTATATCTGGAAATTAAATTAGGTGAGAATCTTTCAAATAATGGCTCTAAAAGTTAATTCATTCAACATAACAGTTTAGTATAAATGTACCTTGTAAGTCCTTCTCATGGGAGAATAAATATTTTTGAATCTAAAAGTAGGATATAATGGATTGATTCTACAGGTATAGATAGGTAAGAATGTCTTTTATAAACAACCTGACCTGACTAAAAAAACTGACTGATATAACTATAAGACCTTATAAACATTTTCTTTTCATGATTCAGCATAGTTTGTGAGTGTAACCTTATTACATTACCAAATTTCCGTTTTTATCCTTGATGAGGCCACCCACAGTATAAATAACACAAAGATTCTCATCTTTTTCATGCTGTCTCACAAAAGCATATAACATTCTGAAATGAAATAGCAACATACAATTTAACCCCTGCATTTAACACATATGTACAGAACCAGAAATATACTGTCCGTTGTCCAAATAATTATTTTGTCTTGGTTATAATGTCTAACATCTAGTAGCCATTAATAATACTGAAGACTCAGGGGACAATGTTGGAAGTACCCTGAATCAGAGGTCATCAGGCGGATTAAGGGGTGGATTAGCAATTTAGGTACCAGCAGGCATATTTTTGAAAGTCAACACTAAATATTAACAACTTCAAGTTTAACATTATTGTCTTGTTTCTGACAACAACTTACATTTTGCCAATCTATCAGATGTTTATATTTTAGGTGTGTTTTCTTCTTTAAGAAGGGCAAGGAGAATAAACTCTATTACTGAGAGCACAGTATGATGATTATTAACTTTTCTGCAGCCCTACAGTGTACACTGTGTACTGTCTAGGTATGTGACAACTTTCTTTAAAATTTCAAATTTTGTCATGTGCTCAACCATTTTTTAATCCCAGATGAGGATGGAGGAAAAATGAAATTAAAGGAAGTAGAGGAGGCTGCATAAAGATGGAGGAATTTTAAGAGGATGGATAAAGCTGTTGGAAGGAGCTGTATGCATTGGAATGTAGGACAACAAGAAAATGGATGAGGTTGTTAATTGATTTAAGGACTGTATGAGAATTAGTGATGGAATGGGAATGAGATGGATAAAGTTATAGGAAGTCAGGAAAAAAAGCTCTGCATATAGATTGAAAAGGGAGTTGATGCATGTGAAAGGCCAGCAAGTGAAGAGATGAAACTAAATGAACATTGAGGGCTGCTCATGAGAAAGAAAGATATGGGTTGAGCAAGATGAGCAGATATGGGACTACACAAATAAATTTTATTATTTTTCCTAACTTACTGTTTTGCAAGATTCACATTTACTGATAATGTTCTGCTGAGCCATTTATATGTGACCTGTTGTTTGAGAAATGGCAAAGCTATTATTTAATTAATATCCTTTAATAGATCACCTTATGTAATACAGAATAGTAAATAGACAATACACAAATAGTGAATAAGATGCAAGGAATGTTAATGTATGAACTTAAAAAACGAACACAGTTAGCCTACACATTCCTCCCACTTACAATTCGATCTTCATCTATAACAAATTCTTTTAAATTCTCCAAGTACATCTCATCGTCCGCCATCTTGTTTCTTGACGTATTTAGTTTCCCGCCATTTTTCATGACGTAATCCTGACGTAATCAAAGGTATAGGTCAGCGATAACCATGATGACAACCAATGACCATTGTTACCATCACAGGATGACCATCATCAGTGACCATCATAGTGTTGTGCGATTAAAATGTTTTGCGCGAACTTTGTGCTGACCTCCGTTCCCTTTCCTAAAATCCTGGCTACGCCTCTGGTTTTACGTGAAGCGGGGGAGGACTGAGGAGTACCAATCCCCTCATCTCAGCAGTGAAAATTGTAAACCAACCTCGCCTCTAGGGTATTTGCTCTGATTAAAAACCAATCACCAATGTTAACGAAGCCATGAGTTAAGAATACGATGAGACAAAGCACGGGCAAGGGTAAATGCTTCCGCAGACCCTGTACGCTTATTTTAACAGGCACATAACTGCAACTATGAGCTACCAAAAAATTATGGTTGTGTCCCAAACCTTAACTGATTATGCGTCTTAAAAAACTGCTCTTGATCAACCCTCCCCTTAGGTGTTGTCAGTTGAAAAACACCCGAGATTGCATGATGCTCCAAACTTTTTGTAATACAAAATTTGCTTCGTACGAGAGGAGTAAGGCTTGGCTTGCCGCACTTCACTTGTGATATTATGAGGCTCTGGCTCTGCTCAGCATTATTGCCACATAAAATTAAAAGATTGCGGATATGGATTTTTATTTGTATAACAAAAATAATCAAATTATAAAGAATAATCAAATTATCAAAAAATATTATTTTCTTAAAGAAAAAAACAATTACAGAACCACTGGCAGCGAGTATTTATTTCTTTTCACATTGCATTGTTTCTAATTTCTAAATGCAAAAGACGATTATAGAACGAGAGTGTCATTCAGGCATTCAAAATACCATTGATATCCAAGCAGCTATCAAAAGCATTCCACCATACGGTGCTGGTTTTCCATATTTCTTATTCCTTGTTAATGCAGCAGTGTAAAGACTAAAAAAGAGACAAAGATACATTCCTGGATATTAGTGAAACTCTGGACTTACATTATCCTACAAATGAGGTATATACCGTCATATATGGAAGGGAAAACCAAATGTTCACGTGCGAATTAAAGACGGGATCTCCAGGCTCAGGGATCAGGATGACCACGGTTACGAAAGATGTTGGCTCCAAGATAATTATACTATAAACATCTTAAGAGGTTGTTGCGGAAAGTTGCAAAGAGTTGCAAAGAGAGCCGTAGCCAGGCGCGTAAATTGATAAAGATTCCTTTTGTTAAACTCATGACGGTGGAAGACTTATATATAACAATATTTATTAACGAAAACTTATACAACTTACAAGTAACAGTTCCAATTAACAACTAACTTAAAAACTACATGAAACAAAAACTTTATACTGCTAGTGTTCATGTGATCATGACACGTGTTCACAGATAGACTGACGTCATCGGAATATTAATGTTTATCTTTAATATCTTAACACCTTTTATGCCGAGGAGTTTTTCTTTTCTTAGTTTTTACGCTTTATGAATGGGGAATACACAGCCAACTGAGTGTCTAGCTATGAGTCATTACTGATGACAGGAAATTGCAAAAATAAAAACCACGATGAACTTGTATATAATAATCACCTTCCACAGAACAGTAACTGTCCAGAAATAAAAAGAGACCCAACCTACATGTCAAACAGAATATTGGATAAAGGTACTGAATTAGAATTTTTAAAAATTGAGAACCCAGGGGCTGTTTACAAAATATCATTACGTAAATTAAGCCAGGTGGGGTGTTTCAAGGATTAATTGCCACATCTTGACAAAGGGGGTGTAGGACTGTCACAGAAAATGCTGTTCTTGCATAAGTAAAACCCTATTAAAAATATTGCTAACTGGATGTGTTTTTCTTCATGCAAAAGAATTTGACATCTGCAAAACTGCATTGGGACTAGTAGGTAAAGTGATCCTGTGAGGGAAAGAGGGTAACAACCTTGAAAATTGACCACTGTATATAGGTCCATTCACCTCACATTGTTTGACTTTCTTGTCTTATTTCTCTGCCCTAAATGTTACATTTTATGAATAAATTTCAGAATTTCATACCAAAGTAGGTCTTTTCATTAAAGGCATTGCAAGCAATACAACATTATGGAGTAGGTGGTATCGGTTGGCAGAATCAAAGCTCTAAAAATAGAAACACTATTTCACAAATATAGCACATATTGTGCATGCGATGATAAACATTTGGTTTCCTTGCTAACACTGATATATTCTACTGAACATTACCAACATAATAAAATAACTCTATGATTGTATATATGTACACTTCTAACAGAATCTGTAGGCAATTAACTCTTGTTGATACCAACAACTGATATAACACCTGTTTGAATTCTTTATTCTCTGGTAGATTTAAGCTTTTTGCTATAAAAAAATTAAAAAAATTAAACATGCTTAGAACATTCATCCACCTCCATCCAAGTTGCTGAAACTGAAAGCTGGTTAAATGTTTAATGACAATTCACTTAATTATTTTTTTTCAAAAGGTAAATTGATCAATTTTGCTGCTAGCATCACTCCACCTTGTAACAAAGAATGAAGATGCAACAGGCAACCTTTGTTTCCAGTTTATTCTTCAGGTGGCTAATCAAACCAAAGTATCGAATTATAGATTTATAGCAAAATATAAGTGGATTAATTGGGTGTTAATTGGGTGTCAAATCTTGAAAGCACCTTCAGTTCCCCAGGAATGAGCATGAGCCAATAAATTCCCATGGAAAATCATATATATCAATCTAGTTTCCTATAAGATCTACACATCAAATCCCACTCATGCGAACAAACCAATCTTATAGTATAAAATTGACAAGCCAGGTCCACAGGCTAGCAACATGCAGGCCAACACCAAAATATCCTGACAATTTGTTAAAGCAGCTTGGTACTAGACAGCGCTGAAACAACCTATGCGTTTTACGTGTGAATTCCAGCCCAGCAGCCCTTAATATCTTACCATGGCTTCCATATGCTCCTAAAGCAATAGCAAGTGCACCAGAAACTCCAGCAAAAGTAAAAAACATATTTGGTCTGTGGTTATTCTCGAAAAATTGTAATAGAATACCTTTAGCATCCATATTAGTAATACCTAAACAATTTATTCGGTATTGTTTTCTAAAACATGCATATGGTCCTAAAATTATGATTGCAATTTATATATAAGAATAAGGAATTAGGAATCAGTGTAAACCCCCCCCCCCCTATCAGGAGCGGTGATCCAGAAGGTTGCCAATAAATAATGCATGCAAGTGTTACAACCATATACACGATGCGTTGAAAGGGACGCAATGGCAAAGAGAGTATTTACTAGAATTTGAAGGAACCTTGAATGTTTTGCGGTCATCATCGGTCATCGCCATTGCATGTATTACCATATAATAAATAAGACAGAAACTTGTTTTTTCTCCCAGTTATTATTAGTAAAAATATCTTCTGATTAAATTCTGGATGTAATTTCAATAGCGTAATACATTAAATACATTATTAGTAAATTTATCGTACATGTGAAAACTAAAAAAATAGAAAAAATTGAGTGGGAGAATGATCAATGTAAAGTTCTATATTTATATTGTTATTGTGTGATTCTTCGACTCTCGATATATAATTTAAATTTATTCTTGAATATATGCACATCTATAATATTTATTTCAATTAAATTCTTATTTAAATATCAGTTTCACTCCGTTTTGTTTTGAACAAAGTACTGGAATCACCATCACGAAGTTTTTCTTCATCACTGGAGTCTGAAATCCACGCCATGATTTTACCCTCCCATCCTGGGATAACGTCGTCGTCATTAATGAGCTAAAACAGATAAATGGAAGCTAGTTCGTTCATCAAAAGAAAATCATTTTGTCGAGCATTTTGCAGTCTTTTTCACGGGACGGTTGTATATAAAAAAGTTAACTTTTAACTATAGTTGTAGACAACTTATAGTGAAAGAATTGGCCAATCACGATCGTGGATTATGAAACCGAAAAAATATTTTTTTTATGCCTTAGTGTAGTAAGTCATTATGATATTAATGAGGTAAGTCATCATGCATGAGTTGCTTGCACAATAAAACTTAAATGCAACGTAACATATCCCATAAATCTCATACAAATAGAAGCCTCCATCTCTTATGTATTAAATTATATTAGGAATGTGTTAGCTGTGTGTAGTATTTATTATCTCTTCAAATAATTTCAGTATACAGAATACTATTAACTCTTTCAGCCCTATGGTTTAATGATTTATTCAGTTCATACCTCTTCTCTGATAGTTCCAAATTCTGCGTCAAGAGCTTTGAAATAATATCTATATTGTCCTGACAGATCAAGTAACGACTTAAAATCGCCCAATGTTACTTCGCCAAGTCTACGGCAAAAATAATTTGTAACTGTAACTTGGAAGGTCAACTAACGAAATTTTTTTGATATTTTATCCTACATTTTGCGGACATGCAGAATGATCGACACCCAAAATTCATACCAAACCCATCTATTAAAGATCAACTCCCAATTTAACGTAGTTTCGTAGTAAAAAAATAAGGACGAAAGTCACAAAACAGCCTATATCTTCGCATGCACATAGACGAAAATTGTCCTAATTAAAACAACTCATACGAAAGCATTAAACGTTTATTGCACGTTTAAGTTAAAGTTTTCGCTAAAATCTATTTTATTGTTGGCGAACTTGGTTCAGGGATTCAATTTTGCCCGACTGCAATCCGCCTGTTCTTAATCAACTCGGCAACGAGGTAATGTTAAAAATGCCCGTTACAAGGGACTCCAGGAGACGAGTGAGGGCACATGATATGTGTGGGTATTTTGAATGATATTTGTGAAAGTCGCAGGCGAAAATATTTTCCTTAAATACAAAATTTCACTAAACAACAATTACCTTTTTGAAATTATCACAACAGATGGTGTAGGCGACCACGATGGTTGGTATGTAATCCGTGTTACATCAGTGCCAGTGGATTTTGTAACATCTAAACACATTTGAGATATTCTGATCAAACCCCGGCATTCATGTGTTATGGTTTATGACTAATAGTGGAGAGAGAGGGAACTAGACGAGGAGACAATGCTTACAAACAACATCACAAACAACATGAAAAACATCACCAAAAACCTTAACCCTGCGGACTAACGGCATTGAAGAATTTTGTGTTGCCATACTGTTCTCATTTGTCAACCACAATGAACATTATTGATATACATGCATGCAGAAACTGGATTAGATATTAATTAAACACCGACCCTTTTCTCGAGGACTTCCGATACCATTTTGATAATTGTTATTTCTCGGTGATGCCTGTGGATAACAAAATATGCAGTGAAATTACCAAACATATAGCTCTTCACTTTTGTAACTAAAATTAAAAATCTTGCATGTTATTTGCCGGGTTTACGTGTCGGTGTGTGCGGTTGACAATTCTATTAATTTATATTCCTCTTACATGATTTGGTTTGATTGAGCAATGATTTGGTTTATCGATCGTGTTATCCACGCAGTATTATTTCAAGATAGAGTGAAAGAAAAATTAAAGGAGTTAAACTGTACCTTGATAACATCATTGGTAGGAAACTGTACAAAACCAGTGTCAATCATGTTGGTTAATGTCTAAAGAGTAAGAATAACCGACTTGTCAAAAATCGACCAATTGACTTGATTGACTTCATGGAAATAACTTTCGCAAAATAACTGTTTTTACAGTGGGTCAAAACAAATATACGATTATAAATAAATTATTGAGCTAGCAAATACTCTTTCACCTCTTCTAACATATCCAGGGTGTGACGCTGAGGATCCTGGCTGGAAAGAGAACTTCTCAGCCTTAGTAAGCACTGCCTCACTGTATCCATTCCATCAATTTTCTAGAAATGACGAGTACCAGTTACTATTTTGATCTTTATACAAGGACTTATCATAATACTAAAATTCAAAATTAAAACAAAAAGTAAACACAGACTTACCGATCTTTCTTGCTCTCGTAGTACTTTGTTTTCCAACAAAGCAACTCTTCGATCTTGATAAGTTATCCTGTTCGATAACTTCACCTAAAGAAAAACACATTTACAACTACATATAGCTTGGATTTCATAGATTAGTGTGCCTCGTTTTACTCTTCACAAGAGCATATAAGAAAGAGGAAGAAAATAGGTTCAAACAAAATTAACGAAAGCGTGCGTTGTGTATTGACTTTATATGATGCAAACAAACAGTGTAACAATGAAGGATACCTCAGACGCGTCGACAGATTTGAGTTTTTGTTGAAGTTCTTTCACTTGCGTTCGTAAAGCTCCTGCGTTCACTTCGTGTTTTTTGATTTTTGCACGAAGGTCCTTCTAAATTGACATGACATAGTTCATTTGGTTAGAATGTAGTTCAATGCAGTTATTTTAACTGGACAAAAGTTAACATGCAAGCGCTGCCAGAAAAATTGCATGCGTTGACCGACGGCGACGATGTGATTCGTTGTTGAGAACGAAGATGTTTAACAAGGGCGAAAATCACCTTTCTATAGTCTCTGCGTGCAAAAATCACATCAAAATCTTGTATTAATATTTAAGAAAAAATGCCGAAACCGTACAATACCTCAATGCTATTTACATCAGCTACTTTTGTAAATGCTTTATCAAGTTCTTTTTTCTGTTGATCAACTTGATCATCTTTCGATGCAAGTTGAGAACGAAGAAGGGCGATCTCTCGATCTCTTTCTTCCAATATTCTTTGAAGTTCATCTTTATCAGAATTAGTAGTCTGATGTGAAAAACCAAGTTTCAACAACTCAGCCTTTAGTTTCATCATGACCTGTTCCTGGTCCGTCAGACGAGTTTGCAAACCTTGTTTGATTCCCTGAAGATTGATACATTCCTCCCTCGTTCTGTTCAGCTCATTTTTAAGATCATCGTATTCAGACGATCGTTGGTCCAAGCGAGCATTCAGAATTGTTATTTGTTCTTGCAGTAACGTCCCATCTAGAGAACTGAAGTCTCCTTCATCTCCTGATTGCTCCGTCTCTGGTTCTTGATTTAGCAGCTAAAAATGTAGATGATCCATTTGTAAAAAACATTTAGTATTTTAACAAACTTTAACCGATTTTACATGTTTGCATGTTTGGAAATGGAAAAAGATGAGCTCAGGTCTCAAGTTGAGGGTTTTCATGAAAACTAGCCTCAGTTTTACAAGCAAACTCACAAGATCTTGTAAAGCTATCAACTTCTTGCGCGTTTCTTTCACATCTTCCTCCATAATACCATAACCTTCAACAATCTCTTTCCACTGTCTACAACCAATGGCTACTCTTTTCTTCAGTGCTTTTCCACCATCACCAGAGTCTGTGTTTCCCAACCCACTTTCCCTGTTCTCTGCTGGTGAAGTGCTTTTACGCAATGCATCAATCCGTAATTTTCCTGTCCTGAAAGGTAATTCCTCTTTATTGAAACTTTAATAACTTGAATAATTTTTGCATGGTCGAGTAGACATTGATGCATTTTACTGTTCGCTTTAATACCTATTAAAGCTGACTTACTCGGCGATCAAAAACTACTCTCGCTATGCCATTAATTTTCATTCATCCTTTGCACTAGCTTTATATAATACGAACACGCATCATGCATGAAAATTGAACATTAAAAGTAAGAAGGGTAATCGTCACTTCGGAGCGACGAGCTTTAGAAGAATACAATCCATACAAACATTTCTAAAGAGATGATGTAATGCATACATTAAACCAATAGTCGTCTCATTTACCTTTTCACAAGTTTATTCGGTGGACCTCCAACAGGAATTTTTGTAGACATGGACTGGTCAGGTTGTAACGCTTTTGGTTCGTTGCTGTCAATACTTGATGTGCTTTCACTTGAATTTAAAAGTTTACTCGGCCTAAACAAACATGTGGTTTAAATTTACCTACAGATCTGTGTAAACGATGTTTAATTAAACTGCCAATTGCTGAATTGTGTACAAACAGATGGATTAATTTAGTTTGTGACGTCATGTAATGTATTGCGTGCTCAGTGACGCCACATAACTCTGTGGCGAAGTTAGAAATTGGTCAATTCGAAACGGAAGTTAGGAGTTTTTCAAATATTTGATGAACTGATAAATTTGAGCAAATGAATTACTCGATATTTTTCGGAACGCTTCTATTGCCGCGACTGTAAGCATTCCACGAGTTATTAAAAATAGGTACGTGTTACGTACGAGGTAATCAATATTAAAAAAGATCTCATTCTAAAAGTGGAACTTGATAATTCTATCCAGAAACATGCAGGGACAGATCTTTCTTTTTGAGATACTTTGAGGTAAAATGTCACTTTGGTCCCAGCCCCAAGGTACTTGAGGACCGAGCATGGGTTGAAATCAACGATTTGTTTGGCCGACAGAATAGATTTGTAAACAAGTGGTGTCAACTAATAAGGTATATAGAAGGTAGGGTGGAAAAATACGATTTTTTGGTACTTACATTTTTTTTAATCAAACGCGGCTATCCACTCACCTGAACCGTGATCCCTTATAAGGTGTTCCAGCACTTGCAGCAGCTCTGCTGACGTCATGAAGAGCTGCAGCAGCATCGGCAGCAACCGCTGACAAAGATGATTCAGACCTTCGTATACGACGTCCTGGTCTTGCGGGCTCCGGTGCAGCACTTCGGACACTACTTGGTTTGAAATGAGCAGCTAACGCAAGTATTAAACGCATTATTGCTTTCATATTTCCACTGACAATATCTGAAACAAAAGTCAAAGAATTTGTGCTTCGTCAGTGAATTGAGAGAGCTTCCACGGATGTTGGTGAAGAAGTCTGGTTTCAAACATTTGGCATTCATCCAAGTTCTGAACTTTTAAAATTTTAATAACATTTAACATTTTAAAAATACGTTAATAATGTTAAAAATAAGAAATATAGAAAAGAAAATTCGATTCAAAGTATGATGGTTAATTGTGGCGTAGAAAAATATGTAATTTTCGTACTACCTTTCGCAGTAACATGATGAAGACGTATTTTTCTTGCACTGATAAAGAGAAGAATCTTCTCAACATTGTCTTTCATTATTAGTGGGGATGCAGGCTCTGGATCTATCTCAATTTTTTCTCCGGCTAAAAAAATAGAGAGATATCCTTTAGCTTTTGGACAGAAAAGTGAAAAATGAACATCCTTCGCAAATGGCCATTTCGGCATTTGTTTCGTGAAGGAAATCTGGTCCCCCACTCCCCCGAACAAGAGTGACCACACAACTGACAAATTTCCAGTACCAGTAAAAAACAAATTGGGATATTGCTCCTGAGCGTGGCAAAAGGGAATATAAATTTTATTGGTGGAAAACAATCAGTACATCATCACAAAGGTCAATAAGATAGTACTACACTTACCAACCACTTCAATAAGCTGTGCTAACGCGACTCCATCTTGCATATCACGAGCAAGATCTTCGATAACTTTACATCCCGGGAGTTTTTTTAACTGAGAATTTGTCCATGCCACATACGCCTGCATTTGTTGCTAAAATATTGTTAAAATTCTCTCGTTATTTCGAATGTCGTTATGCTGGTGTGGGCCGCAGTGCATGGGGGAGTTTAAACAAGGGCGAGGTTTGACACGACGCAAGACACAGTTCAAGTGAATTATTTTCTCACAACACATGCAGCTTCTTATCTTAATAATAAACAATAACAGCATGAGAGCTGAAAGCGATTCGTGCCAGAAATTTACCGGTCACTACACTTCACAAATCAGGCTTCTTGTGGCCAATATTTACTCGATGATTATATTAGAATTGTACCAAATATTATGCATGAAAATCACTACCCTATAATCTACTCCATATTGTGCATGAACCAGTATTTGTGCATGAACTAGTACATTGAACCAGTGTTATTGATCAGACCATATACCGAGCTCACGTATTACAAAAGCGTGTACAAGCAGTAAATACGACATCACCCTTATATAGCAAAATGCGAACTACCCATAAGTAAGATACTTGTTCATACTATAAACTTTAGAACTCGTTGCTTTACTAATGTCAGGGATCAGGGAACAACAATGCATATTTAGCATCATTCTTATCTATATAGACAATAATTAATCACCGTCGAAAATGAACTCTGTTTATCTTAATGTGCTGCGAGTTTAGTCAGTTTTCTAAATTTCTATCGTATTTTTAAAAGTTGAAAAATAATTTACCTTTCACGTAATCGTTGGCTGAATCAAAGTACATATACTGAATTGAAACAATATAAGAAATCAATTGGCAATTCCATGCATACTTATGAAGGGACTAAGCTGTCAAAACCTGAAACAATTGACGCTAAATGTATTTGAAAATAGCCCTTGTGCTCAAATTGTTCCATGCTGACATTGTCATTGAAAATCCGTCAAGGCTTTTTTTCATGGGAAAACTGCCAGATAACGGGAACCATAAAATTGACATGGATTATATTTTTGTTTACAGCAAATATTTGAGTAGGAATAATTATTTGCAAATTATTCGTCTGTGAAATGGCTCCTAGCAACAAGTGGTTAATGACCATCGCATAGTCACAGAGTATGTATGAACACAATAAAAATTGCATAATCAGTAATTATGTCTATATATACGGGCAGCGATTCCCGTTAAAACCCCTGGAAACAGTTATCTATAAACTACACAAAGGCACGAGAGGATTTGCCTGGGTATACTCTGCCTGGGAGCAACACTGCAGAAATTGGTGAATTATGAAGTTTCAACCCAAACAATTCACTGATTCACAATTGACGATAACGAAAAAGATGGCGCATGCACGTTTCACCAGAGTGGACTGCGGTCAGAATTTGTTTAGAGAGCAAATTGAAGTTTTTTGAAAGATATTTAAAAAAGGAGGTTATTTTCTTCGTTGTGTTAAAGTATCATATCATTAGGTGATTTTCTTCTCATCCTTTTTTGGTCATTTATGCTTAATGCTCACAATGCATTGTGGTAAAATGTACATGCTGCCATATTTTTCGTTATGGTCAATTGTGCATTTCTGTATTGCTATCAAAAAGAATACAATTACAAATGTTTCTCCTTTAGAGACGCATTCTGAAATCTTTTGACAGCTCATCACGCACTTCGGACAGTTGTTAGACAATTCATTTTTAGAGTGTGCAAGCTTCAAATCTTTTGTGCAGGTTATATTTTGTTGAGCATTTATAAATATTTTTGCTCACCAACATTTAAGTATTACAAATTGCAGTTTATGAATTACCAATTTCCGCAGTGCCACTTGGATCTAGTCTTTATTTTGTTGAGGCTGTCGTGATCGTCTAAAATGTTTGTGCAAATAATCTTTGCCAATATGGTGATTGATAGGCGTAACTGTACTAAAGTCTAAACACCTTAACATCACTTCATATAATCAACACACCAATACTTTCTAATTATCCAGTCTTCTTGGTACAGTTGAGAGCACTGAGCATCTGATTTCCACAAGCATCACTTCTAACTAGCAGTTCTAAGCTGTCTATGCATTGTTACAGGAATAAATTATACACATGCATTCAAAGAGGTACACAATATTTGGACACTTACAGGTCTTCCTAAGAAGCATTTTTAACTTTCAAAAAAGTCGAGAGAATTTCAACTGGAGAAAAAATTGATATGTTCAAAAAGGGTATATATTGATATTTAAAACACCTTTACAGGCTCTCTGTGCCAGTCTGTGATAGTGCCACTTATCAAGAGCACTGAAATATTAATAATATAACCTCAATTTAATCAAGCATAAATTTCTGTATCAGAAAGAAATACATAGTACAGCTAAAACACATCAACTGAAATTGTTCTAATAACCATCTTCAAAATAGAGTCCTGCATTGTATACACAATGAACAAAATTTGCAAAACAAAATGCAATAAATACTCTTAGCCAAATCTATTATGATTGGGGATTAAAGAATTCAATTTTCATGTACTGAATAATTGAAGACACGTATTCTACAAAATAGCCTTTAATTGTAACATTTTGATACGGTAAAAATATTCTAAACGCCTAACGTATACTATAACATACCATTTTCTTAGCGTCGCTCTCCTCTGGTCGCAGTTGTTTTGATCTTGGTGAATTTCTGGGTGAACCTGACCATGATATATAGCTTGTGTCTCTTGCCTTTACATGTCTTGGAGAAGCTTCTCCGCCAGTGACAAGTGACTTATCACTTCCACTAGACATTTTAATATCCGTCTATACAATCGCCATGTTTCCGATGAAATATAATCAACTGCAATACAGGTTTTTATCAGAAATATCAAAATGAACAACACATTTACATACAAATTTCGTATATTTTTGATGAATGATATCATACAAAAGACGACGTTTCGCTCGAAAACGATTGAGGCCTGGAAACGACAACTTTAACACTGATCTCAATGATATCTGATGATATCTTGAATCGAATCAGAATCGAATCGAAGGCTCCGGGCAAAACTCTCGTTACTCGTTAGGGGCCCAAAATCCGACAATTTAGTCGTTCTATGCTTATATTTTGGTGTTCATTGACCGTGAAGACATTGAATTTGATAAGAAATTATGATAATGATAATAACATAAAATTTGCATGGCATGATTAAATCGTCAGGCTGGCTACGCCACTGATAGATATAGGAAGGATATAGGTGTTATATATGGGAGTTATGTCATGCTTGCGTCGCCTGCCAAGACTTGCTTGGAAATATTGTCCAAGGGCCTGACTCTACCTCAAATACCCTGTACCAATATACAGAATCATAGGGGGAGACTATAGTGTGTAAATGGTATACAGGCTTTGAATGCCTTTAATAAAGTTCTGTAAAAATTTTTAATAGTATGGAAAATATGTAGCAAAATAATGAATGACAACGCCCAGGTTATATAAACTTTTCAATATATGTCTAAAAGTAGAATTAGCTAGCAATTACGAGAACAACTTCTGGAGTAAACAATATAATAAGATACAGTTTGCAGTACACTATTTGACTAAATTACTTAACCGGCCATAGTATAATCATACATTATACATATCATACAATCATACATGATGCATATATATATCATACAATCATCATGTTTTTGGTTTACCAATGATAAGTTAGGGCCTGTGTACATGGAGCGAGTTATCCCGGCTAGGCGAGGTAAAAAGCGCATCACATCAAAGGCTTAACCTGATTAGTCTTTTATTATATGCAGTTTTCACCTCGCCTAGCCCAGATCAGTGGCCTAGCCGGGATAACCCCCTCCATGTAAACAAGCCCTTAGATACAGGCTTTGAGATCGAGTACTTAGCATATAAGCAGTATGATGCTTGCAGGTAAAAATGAATAGTTTTCTTTTTGTTGCAGGTCCGTTACCTGGATATTATATTGTTTATGAGTTGTCATGGGTACAGTAACCTGCAGGATACATATTTAGCGTAGATACAGTGTTTAGGTTATCGAGTTCCTATTATATATTAGAAAGGTTTTGATCGATTTAATACTCAAGCAATTTAAGCAATTTTATTCTTCACGATTCGAACAATTTAATGGCGGAACATTTCTCACCCCGAAAAGTAAGATTTTCGTCAGCATATGAAAATTCCGAAAAAGAAGATGAAAATTATGAATCGACGGATTTTAGAAAACAACCAAACGGGTTTGACAATCCTTCGACACAGAACCGGAGGAAATCATTTGACAATAATATGCTGTATCACCATGCAAATCTAAAACGGTTCTCTTCAAAATGGATACAAAATACAAAAAGGGAAAAAAATTTGGACAGAAGAGCTTCTTTTTCGATGAAGAAACGAAATGAATCCGGTTTACAGCGACTCGAATATGAACTTTCGAACTTGAAAGGTCGCTTGTTTGATAACCTTCAAGAATATGAAGATCTGAAGGATTCATTTCCGGACAAGAACTTTCCGCCAAATTGGGAACCACCAGCTATAAGGATCTTAAGAAGTAAAGTCGAGAGACTGAAGGAAAAAATTGAGAGGGAAGAAAATAAGTTGAAAGAAAAAGCTGATGATAAGGAAGTTACAAGGATGGTGGAAAGCTTACTGCAACATTGTGGGGATGAAAATATTTCCGACGATTGTGATCCTCTTAAAGAGTTTTCCTTAACATCAGTTGTGGACAACGAATCCCAACAAACAAGAAAAATTATTAATGATACGAGGCTGATAAACAAAATAGACAGAATAGGGAAGAAGACGGTTGTTGTGGTGCCCGGACAAGAGTTAAAAGTCAGGCAAAAGAAACTATTTGTAGCTGGGGAAATTCCACCTAGAACCCACAGTGAACGAGAAGCTAGCAAGGAGGCCCTTCATTGTGCCTTGTCTCAAATTCCTCCTTTGAAAAAACGTGTGAAAGCAAGAAAGTTCAGCAAGCTTTCTATCGATAAGGAGAAGAAAAAAGAAAATATTGTGGTTATTCCAAACAGACGTCGCGTTGCAAACGGCCGGGCATTTGTACACGAAAGGCAAAAAGAATTTGTGGCGTCTCACAAAAAGCGATTGCATGAAATGGACGTGAGCTTTACTAGGACAGCTTTTGAATCTTTTGTTTAATGAAAGTCTGTAGGTAGAAAAACTGAGCATAAACTACCTAGAAAGTTTGTAGGTAAATAATATAAATATAACCAAATTAAGAAGCTTTATAAGAAACTGATCAATTTTTGAACAGAAAGCTTTTAGCGCACAAATTTCAATGCAAAGAGATTTTGGTGGACTATATGTAGGTATACATAAAGTTCCTAAGCAAGATCTTTTGGATCTCGAATCTTCCTATCCACCAGCTTAGATGCAAGTGCCGTAGTTTCAAGCCGGGTCTAATGAAGGCCCCGTTTACACTATACCATATTACTTTCCATACCGAATTAATTTTCAGTCCAAAGCAAAAAATAAGTTCATCACTTTTTAATGTTGCCATAGAAACAAAGCTAGAGTCATTTTTGTACGACACGACTTGGCTTACAAATTTCGCCCAAAATATGTTTTGTACCGGATTGGTCTGTTTACACTGCTCCGGTACATACCAGATTACTTTTTATATCACCTCGAAACCGGAGTGATTTTCGCTCCGCAGCATGTACCGGATTACAGTGGAGTAGTATAAACAGCAGCCCAATCCGGTACGAAAATCGCTGCGTTCCGATGCAATCCGGTATAGTGTAAACGGGGCCGAAGTGCAATTTAGTTGTCAGTGTTAAACATGCATGCCATGCCATGATGGACTAGTGTATAGAATGATTCCTTAGAATGGGGCTAATAAGATGCAAACTAAATCCTTGGACTGATGAAGAACTTGTTTCTGTATAATATAGCTAATGGATGAAAATTAGTATATTTATGTATTAAATAGTCAAATAAAGAAAAACACGACAAAGAGAGTTCTATGCTATAAACCATTCTAAAGTGGGCGTTATTTGTTACGAAATTTAGTTGATATGCTGTGGACTTGAGGATATCCAAAGATTGTCTTCTATTTTTTCCTCACGGCTCACACAGCACCCGTTTATGATTACTATATAAATTTATAATTATGTTCAATTAACAGAAATATCATGATGGTTATTTAAATGAATATCCGAACATAAATCAAGTGATTTTGAAAGTAATTTTTGTACCGGATTTAGTTTAAAGCGTAAAATAGCTTATGCATAATAACATCCATTTCGTTGTCTTTCCAATAAATTCGCCAAGTGAAAAACTGGCTTACATGTAAGGTAAAGACGAAGACACGAAGTCATATACCATTTGTAATCTCATATATTTCGACCGGAGTTCATGAAATATAACTAGCAGCAGCATATGTATCAACGCCGCAAACGTTGATATATATATACTTCCACCAATGAAAAGTGAAGAAGACATTTATTTTCGCAGTTACCGATTTCCGTATATAGAAAGATGTCATATTACTTCAGTGACTTTAGAATTACCCGGCGTACCTAAACAAATATTTGACTCCGCAGGGCAGTTACGTCTAGTTACGCCTTGCATGGGTGTAACCGATATATTGATATTTTGTATATATAATGATTATATGTAATCTTCTTGTGTTGTAGGGGTATTTGTTAGTTGTTACACTTTATATCTCTTATTTAATTACAGAAGAATATCAGTATATACATATAGTACTATAGTACCAGTTCCTAGGCGTCATTCGTAAATCTACCGTTTGTAATCCTAAAAGAGAAGTCTTTAGACAGTTCTACTGGCGAATCCGCCATACAAATGGGGAGCCTTGTAATAAGGTAATATATATATATATATATATATATATATGAAATTCATCAAGTGGTTTATTTTTGGAACTATAATTACTTCGCCAGTGATTAAACTGAATCGCCCACGACCATAAGTATTAGCATTACAATGAGAGCAAAGTAGTTGCTAACTTTCGACTAACAGGAAAAACTCAACGGATGTATACTTGCAATGTCGATGGGTGTGGGCAGGTGAAACTCTAACACTCCTGCATGTGTTTATGTTACAGGAATTTAAACCTGATAGTTTACAATTACATATAAAGAAATCAATTTATATACTGCATGCATGGCTTACAAGCTACCATGCAACGAACGATGAAAAGAGAATCCGGTATGATACGGAAGTTAAAACAGCATGAATCACTTGCTATGTTCTTTTATCTCTTATAGAGGTTCAAACCTTGAATTTTCAGTTCCTGAGTCTATTTATCCAAAAATAAATATTTTGTTTCAAGTCAGATTATATGTAAGAAATGCATATAGGCATTATAGCTATAAAGATCCTCTTTGCATGCATGGCAAATTTTCTTTGAGATAAAAAGCACTCGATATTTGTCTATAAATGCAATTTACTGTGACAAATAAAATATTCAACCATATATGCATCCAAAAATGCATGGACACCAAGCCGGCTCGATAGAAAAAGTCAGAAATTGATTTCATTACCAGAAATTGGTGACAAAATGGCTGTCGCTTTTGTCAGTGCTAATTTGCATTTAATCCATACACAATAGCCTTCGAGTTTTACTATAAAATACATTCAGTGAAAATATAAAATGTCGTAACGTCAGAGCCACAGACTTGCAGCACTGTTTGCCGACCTCTAGATGGTTAGAACAGCTGTTTAGAAACGTTTTGGTAACCGAATCTTTTACCTTGGGTATTTCTGCAGTCCGCCAAATTTAAAAATATACTGCCCAAAATATCAGTCTCATAAGGCAGTCTCATAAACCATACAAAGCGTATATACACATTTGAACACAGTCAGTTGGCGGAAGATAGAAACACCCAAGGTAAGTAATTCGATCATCAAAGCGTTGTAAAACGGTTGTTCTATTGATCTCGAGGTCGGCAAACAGTGGGCAACATGCAGGGTAACGGCAATTTTAGGTGTTGTACTTTTGCTATATGCACATTTTATAGTAAAAGTTAAAGGCCATTATTGTTGAAAATTATATGCAAATTAGTTTATATGCAAATCACCATGTCACAAATTTCTGGTAATGTTTCTTATAATAAATATACCAAACAAACCACACCCTGTTCACACCTTACCGGTTCGTATGGTTATGCACGACATGAAAATTATTAGCCATGTCAAAGCGAGTTTCGCCCCAAAAATATTGGTAGCATGATTGTTTTAACATGCATGATGAGAATGAGAAAGTTCTGGGGGACATGCATAGATAACGTAAAACAACTTACACTGATGTCGTGGGCATATTTTTTTCTGTTATCTGCATGTCTATGCATGTCTCACGGTTTTGTGAAGGACAGCTAGAGAAAGGCTAATAACATGTGGTTAAACCATATTTGGTGCTCAGTCATGATCACTCAATGAATTTAGAATTTAGACAGCTATAGAGAAAGGCTGATAACACGTGGGTTGATATACTGCTATATAGACTTACATTTAAACCATATTTGGTGCTCAGTCATGATCACTCAATGAATTTAGAATATCGTTCAACGTCTGAACGTCACCTTCTACAATAAGGTGACTAACTGACTCCCACGGTATCAACTCTCAACTCATGCTTATTACACCTACGGCTACACGATATCCAGGCTTTTCGATGCCATGACTCTCCAAGGCCGTTTTATTAGCGATATATAAATAGTTATGTGACATCTCTGCATAGTTATCTCAAAAATGTGATACGAGTTACCTGCGGAGCAGATAAAATTGCCACAAAGAACCTAGCTGTATATACCCGCGCGCGAAACAGTTAGGTGCATGCCACGCGAGTTGGCCTGGCTGTGATTACTTCAACTGAGACGTACAAAAAAATGCGTCTCGTAATATTTGTGTTTGAAAATACTGAAAATAATAAAACAGGAACACTGTACTCACCTGATTTAATTAGACATGCAAAACTAAATTGCAACTACGACTTCAGTTTATAGGGTTGAATTCTATTGTCGCGTTTTAATACTCTCGCACGAATAAAGGGTAAATATGATATATGCATGCATCTAAAATCGCCTAAAATAAGTTCCTACGTATAAAAACGTGAAGATGAAATTTATCTAAAAACTCACAAGGAACGGTGGAAATTGTTTGACAAGAACGTGGAGTTATTTAACCTCGCCCACTCACAGCATGCGGTATTCCTCCAATTAACTCACTCCCTGCATGTTTATTATTACATATCCTGAATTTTTTACCTAGCAACATTTAATCTATATTATATGCGTGGTATTAACCGTTTTAATGAATATACCATATATACCATATAAATGTGAATATATACCACATATATGCCCAGAATATACATATACAACTAATACAAGTACAGTTGTTCCATGTTCATCAAATTCTCTGCAGGATGCTTTAGTGCATGCATATTGCTCAGTTAGATTATCTATACTACATATCAGAATAGGAAAACTTTATGGGTTCTAAACCCCCGCTACTGAATATCACACAATGCTTAACTTTTAAGGCATATGGATTATTTCAGGTAATAACTGACAATCATGAGGTTTATTTTATTTATAATTTCACGTAATAACGATCATGCATGAGGTTTATTTAAAATAATGTATTCTTTCGTGTTCATTCTACATTAGTATTCATTGGAAAGGTTTCTTAAAACTAACAAAAATTACATAACTAGATTATTTTTACATGCATGAATTTGTTTTATAAGCGGTCTGGATATATTATTTCTCTTTGCCAATTTTCATTCAATAGCAATTAAGCTTAGCAATTAAGCATCATTCGAAGTGTACTTGACGCGGCAATTAAATAAAATATAAATTCATGACCATCATGTGAGCAACACGCCTTCCGTTCACACCCAACATAAAATGTGCACCTAAAATACAAGGCATCGCTTTCCTCGTTATATTTTGCAATATCGCCACAACAGTTACTGTATCCAGACTCCAGAGGCAGAAGTTCATCATTTTAGTCAACTGATAAACATTTCAAAAGACCATGCCCGCATCCGCATGTATTCATTGATGAAAATGCAAAAAACCCACGCATACATGCAGTTATACGCCTGCATGAAGTGACGCTAATGAAATTAATATCACAGCTTTGTTTAAACTGGGCTAAACGGACTTGATAGACTACATACTAGAACACGAACTTTGAAGTTTCGAGCAGACTTTCGTTTCCTACTGCCGTTAGACGGTACCGATATACTTGTACCAAAAATCGACGATTTTGACGTTAACTTATTTTTTGTTGTAAGTTTTTCAACAATTTTTTAGATAGTGGTAGTACAATATCAATTCAAACGCCCACGCTCAGCCTCTTGCTTTGTTATACTAACAGCTAGAAATTACTGTACCAGCCCCCAACCAAGCGGCCTCGTCGGATAGCATTCCATTAAATAACGTAATTTACACTAATACCATGCATACACATGCATGCACATATGGCATAATGAAATGATATGAAATACGCGATAAGTTACCAATGCATCAAATGCGAAACTATCTTGGAGTTAGACAAGAGTCTAAAGACAAAAAACTGAAAATTCAGTTGATTGTTTAATATATATATATATATATATATAGCAATAATATAGCAGCATAAATTTTAAAATCGCCTACATTACCCTATAAAATACCATGCATTACGACTTGAATATATGCGAGGGACTTTCATTTTAGTTTTTTCAATGATTCTTTTCGTCCTTAGTCACCATTTATTTATATTTATTTATAATGATATTTATCCAGCATACCCACATCACCTAAAGTGTTTTTCAGTGGAGTCCTGCACCATCATTAACTACCAGCGTTTCTTGTTAGTTGTTATTTGATTGCAAACTCAAGGGTTAATAAATTTCAAAGATTACATTTAGGTTTTATGCAAGAATGATAGTTGCACACAAAACAAAACATAATCCAAAGATAAACATCTTGAAACCCAAAATATAGGTTAAAACAAGACAATGACGATTTTGCAATAAAATCGAAATATCACGAACTCATTCTTTATCTTGTTTTAACCTATATTTTGGGTGTCAAGATGTTAATCTTCGGATTATGTTTTGTTTTGTATTTCTTGAAATTGTCGGCTCAGTGGTATTGCCTATTGCCAGTATTGGTTTTTGAATAGTTGGATAAAACGGCGATAAATTAAACATAGTCGTAGATTAAACAAAGTCGAAGTTTGTGAATACACACGTTGTTATAACATGTGATGTTCAGAAAGCTCTTCAGTAAACTTTAAACATGCAAGAAATATGATGAAGTATTGCTTATTTTGACTCATTAACTCATTTTGCGTTAATACCGAGTTAAATGATGTAAAGAGCAATGTTACAGCATGTGTTTTCACGTGAATGTAGCAAAATATCCATCCCTTTAAATGTCGCTATTGTTCTAAATTTATTTAGAACCACTGATCCAAAGCGTGCATGCGACGAATTTTTGGTCAGTGCAGAGATAAACTTTATGGTCTGTCATGCCATCGTTTTGAGATGTTCCTAAAAAAGCCTCGAAATTAGTCAACCAGGATTTCTAACTTTTTGCCCACCACCGGATGAAACATACGAAAAAGACGGCTGAGAAGTAGCTAAGGAAGCTATTACGTATTAGGAAATACCTCAACAACCACCTACGATTAACAGCGCATCAACTTTCAGCGGAAGTATGTAAATACGGAACAATTCCTATGACGCTTTTAAGCAATCTGGGCTCGTTTCTTAGATAACATGATTCAAGAATCACCCTAGAAATTTAAATGTAAAGCTTGGAAACTTGCATTATATAACTATAATATTCTCTACTTAAACTCAAAGTATGGTTTTTAACCAATGATATCTACATTTCAAACTTGTAGGTATACATACACAGAACTAAATTTCATGCATGTGCTTTACAAGAGAAACGGATTACCTTCAGATTATATGTTGAACGATTGTAAGAAATATATATAGCTTATATGTAATGTACATGTAGTCAAATTGCATATTTGACATTTGTCTCTGTCAACGTGTCGATGTTCAATAAAGCAATGCTATAAACGTAACGTTGTTACAAAACTGGAAAGTATAGAACTAATGTGAGACACATTTTCACAGACAGTTTTGTTGAAAATCGTTAAATCGTTAATGTAGTGATCGTTAGCTTGATCTGATCACAGCTTGTGTTAACAAAGTTAACTGTGTACACTAGTTGGTGTACGGCGTCACTCGGCAGCTCAGTTTATTACGCTCTAGTTGAATAGCGCAGGCTCAGGCGCAGGTTCAAATCATGCCAGAGGGTCTGTTAATGCGTTAACCTCGTTATTTGTCACTATCATTCCTGGTCTAAAATGTAGTACTATATATAAATTTACGTCTATCATCAACAATCAGCTTCTAACAAGTCCTTGGCTCTGCTATAATTGCTTAAGAACTACGAACAATATGCATGCAAATTTCAAGCACATGAATTTATAATATATTTCCTGGCATATTACTCCGTATACTATACAATTGCTGAATGGGCAAGAAAATGAGTGAAGTTTTCCCTGCATGGTTAGGAAATACCGGCCTTATACAAGATAACTAACGTGTAAGTAATTATCAGCCTAAAATAAAAGAAGAAAATCAAAATATTATTAATGTCATTATATATACGCAAGCTTATGAGGAAACTTTAAAACTATATAAACAAGGAACTAACGAAATCATTCTAAGTTTATCATCTAATTCCCACACATTAGTTACGAAAGGTTGTTTCCCGACACGTCACTACACAGAAGCAAAGGCACCTGGCATTTCACTTCATTTTTTCCAGAAACAGTCAGAATATATAATAATATCGAGTGAAAATCCCCAGGCGAATTGCGATGATGAGTATTATTAATTGCTAGTAAACGTTTAAGGAAATTGCTCTTAGAAACATTGTATCATGTGGCACTTGAAACGATCTTGTCTTCTATATGTACTCTATAGAACTACTCAATTTTTTATTATTTTTTATTATGCTGATTTGAAGAGTTTTGGCCGTTAAATTGTATGCTAGCGTTTCACCTTTATATACGTCTCTGTGAAATTCTTTATTTCACAACTACACAACTCATAGACATGATATACAGTTTCACTCTACAAAGTTTTCTTTAAGTTTCTGAAGTCCTTAAATTAACCTTAGTTTAAATGCGATGAAACTTACATGGGCGAAAATTACCACGAATTGGACAAATTTTTATCCGATCATACGACGTTCAGGGAATATGCCTATTCAGGATAACGTTTTGCTTCGTTTAGTTAATCTTGTCAAGGTTTCAAATTAAAACACAATTCGAGCGTACATGCATAATGATATGTAACATTTATATAAAATTACCGTTATGGGATTATATCACGCCAGTACAATCACTGAACCTTCGAATTTCCCGCTTATTCTAAATTTAACAATGATGTTAGGATATAACATGCGTGGTTAGAATTAGTTCTATGGTGTGATGTCTCGTTACTTACGTTACAGCGGGAACCTAGTAAAAAGTAAATTTACTTAGGCCTAAGTATAATTACAGGTACTCCGGTTAAAATATACCTGTGGAAAATTGCTTTGGATTACATATGTACACAATGAAATATCTGAACCAAAGAAACAAAGAATTGGAAGACTAAAAGCGGAGTTTTAGCTCTAGCAAATCCAAGTTATGGAAATTAGGATTCATGGACCATGGACGTGGTGTACGGCGATTGTGTAGTCTTTGGTCGAGGAAGGGAACCGGGAAAAACCCACGCGTCAACAAAATATAGAACATGACATCATGCTACAAAATTTAAAGGAGACAAAGTGGACAGGCAGTATAAAACCAGCCGTTGGTAACTTGTTCAGATACAAAGCACGAGCCACAACAGTCCTCACTGGTCACTACAAACTGATGCGAGACAGTTTCTCACGATTCAACCACAAAACAATTTTATTATATCTTTCTATAAAGCAATCATGGTGAACTTTAATAAATTTTTAAATGGATCAAACATCAAGGTAGGTGACATATAATGGTAGTTTATTATTTTTTTGGTTGAAATCTATGTACGTGGTATCTTACTAAGGTATTTATATAGTCTATCGAGTTTCATATAAGTGGTCATTAAGAACCTGAGTGAACCCACCATATTCTCCGAATATGCAACTATTATTTGGTATTTATTTTAACCGGCTGTTTTATCGGAAAGTTTATATAAATATGTACAGCAATCCGTTAGAACCTTCGGGCAACCTATCTCATGTTATGCGCTAAACTAATGTAAGGGAAGTTTTGAAATCCACTGATAAATGTGAGCCCGCGATGCCTATTTATGGGATTGGAGGTACAGCTCGAGACCAATGTCCGAGCGTCCTTGTGTGGGAAGCAGAAGATGTTGTGAATAACCCGACGAAGAGAAACCTTAATGAATTATATATGCTTGCGTGAAGGGAAAAGAAAACCTGTCCGATAATGAAGACGAACTTGTATATTCACAATCGTTCTTGCCACCATATTATGTGATTTTATATAATTAGCCAGATTATGAAGTTCTGCATGTGGATTAGTCTAAATATAAACTAGGTCTTGAGCCATAAGGCTGGCCGGGAGGAAGTTACTAAAGCAATAAAAAATTTCCTTGTGGGGGTGGAACACAAAGAATATTTGTTTTAGCTTCTTTAAACAAAGATATGCAAAATTTTAATACAAAATTATTTTCATTCAAAGTATACATCGTCTAGCAATGTTATATCATAGAAGCTTGCTAATATATATAGACTTATAGTAGCTGTATGTCACACATTAATACGATGTTGTTCTTGACGTAAAGTCATAGTACATTAAATTATTAAAATAGTACAAAAAACTGATCGCGGGATTTTTCCGGGTCCTTAACTGACATGGAGTATAATTCCATTCACATGCGGGCATGATTCTCGGACTCACTGATGCTTTGAAAGTAATTTTCCAATTTTATTTCCAGAGCTATTTAAAATTTAATAGTACTTATAATGATATTGATTGCGGCGGGAATGCGCCGGTTCTCGGTCATATAATATATACTAGCTGCATGTATATGAGAGTCATTACACCTAAAGCTCCGCTTACAATACACTTCAATTTTACGACGGCACGGCAAGGCTAAAGTCGAAAAATATCTACACGAAAAATATCAATTTTCTATTTGTGAATCAAAGTTTATGTATATATAACGCTTGTTTTCTAGTTCACGGCCATACGAATTCTTATAATGGTTAAAATAAGTAGCTTAGCGGCTTTAAAACGCGTATATCGTCTTCAAATATTTACGTCTTATAAATATATGTCTTCTTTAAGGGGTTTCTACTCTTGTTGCTGTTAGCAATGGCCGAGCTAGCCTGTGAAGCCAAGACGATTTATAAAACCGTAGGCTCTGATTACATATGGCCCAGCGATCAGGCTGGTCAGGGACAGGGTCGCAAAAATGGTCATGGAAATGTAAAATCAGCTTGGAGAACTCAAAAGGGTATAAGTGGACCACGAAACAAAAATTGTGATTTCACGTGGGAATCGGTTAAAGGAGAAGAATACCAACAACCGGAATTTTATCTTGTAGCAGTGTGTAATGATTGTCCCGAGTCCTGCGAACCTGTTACCTACCCTTTATGGGTGCGAATCAATAATCCGGAAAACAAGCATTGGAAAAAAAAAGATATTACGGTAGCTTTTGTACACAGCCATTAAAATAGATACGTGCATGTATGCAGTTTTTTGGGTAAACCCAGAAATAGGATGTATTTTCCATGAAAAGTATTTAAATGACATTATTTATCTTAATAGTCTAAGTAGAACATAATATAGATATATATATATATATATGCATGCATGCATGAGTACAATATTTTAGAAATAGCATGGACAGCTTTGCAGTAGAAAATAACAAAAAATTGGTTGTTTCGAATAGGATTTGAGCAATGAATTTTTTGTTGTTTCAGAATAAAACCATTATGATATTTTATACCTATTTTATCTTATAAAGTGGATACGAAAAAATCGATTGATATATCTATATTAAAATATATCTTAATATATTATAATATATTAAAATCAAAAAATTAATCCGTTATAAGATTGCAATTTTGTCTTAATTATAAATAAGAGTAATTTATATTTATTATTTATACATATTATTAGTTAAAGAAACCTGAAATATAATTATTGATAATAGACACTATAACGCATAAAGAACTCTTTGATAGATATAGGTACAAGATATAGGTACGCGAATTCGGACTATTTATGCAAATAACACATTTACTATTTTAACAATAATATATAATTTATGCATATAAAGTATAATTTTTGTCAATAAATATAGATTTTACTAATTAAATTAAAATTTTTATCAAAATACGTGTTGAATTTTTCAATTTGGTTCATTTTTTTCAATTTGGTAGATAATATAAATCCATAGATTATTCTCTTTCTACCCCAAGAAATCACCACGAACATATTTTGGAAGTCACAATCAATGCTCGTTTTGATACGTTAGGTACAAATGACTACTATTAAATATGGGCCAAAAATGGCATAGTTTTTTCCCAGAAGGCAATGCTAATAGTTTTTTTGTTCATTATCACGTTATTTTTAACTACTCGTTAGTAAAATTTGCAAACGAATGCTTATTAAGGTCTTAACAAGTGCCATTTTCGGGACTACTACATCCGACTATGAGGATTTTGTTTTTTACTTTTATTTAATGCGACGTTACCCAAATTATTTTGGAACGTATCCACCACGTCGATTAATAAATGATTTTTTTAAATTGTTTCGCGAAAGAAAATATTACTTGCCGAGTCCCACGTTGTTTAGCAGGTTGTTCGAAGCCCGATTACAGCTAACCTTGTCCTTGGGTTTTAAATTAAAAAAAAAAGAAGCGGCTCCAGAAACTAGGACAAATAAATCGAAAATTTTATCAGTGAACATGCACCTTCTTAGCTTCAATCGTTATAAATTGGAAAATCGCGACAAATTCCTAGTATTATCAAACTGATTACGACTCTGCAGTTGTTTCAGTTGAAGCAGTTTTCAGAATGCTTTAGAAATGTGTTGCGCTATATATGTATATGTTAAGTTAAGAGCTAGTAAGTGTACAATATGGTGTGGTAAAGGTTGTATTATATAACATATTATGTACAGCATATTATATCTATATTATTTATAGTCACTGTACCAATATAAAAGTAGAAACAAAAGAAGGTGTGAACTGTTATATCAATATTGAGAAAAGAATGCATACAAGTCTATATGGAATATATAACTGGCAAGAGTTTACCATTATACTGTAAGTCAGAAATCCAGGTTACACTGTCATTAGATGTGATTCTGGTACCTACAACTATATAGCATCCGATAACTCTGAGGATGTTGTAACAGCAAAGAAAGATGCATGAAGGGCAATAACAAAGAAGGATGCTCCTAAAAATAAAGTATTTTAGATCATATTCTTGTATGTTTGCATGGTGACAATCGATAAGTAATAAATGTATTAGATACTTATGTTGTGTACCTACAAGCTAAATTACTTAAGTATTTCAGAGTTTTTATTTCTGCAAAGGATCAATAAACACCATTTCATTCTGGTGCCTTGTTGGAACCCCCACCTTCCAGTTTTTAAAAATGTTACAGATATCTTTTTTTATCCCCTATTAAATATTTTTCTTAATGCATTTAATGTGTTAATGTTATGATTATGGGCTCACCTATGATCCAAAACACAGTTGATCCAGCTGATGCAAGGAAGAATAATGGTAAACATATCAAGGCTACAAGGGCATATTGTTCAGCAAGACTGAATTGACGACCTGAAGAAATTTTCATGAAAAAGTAAATTCTGAGGAACTTTGCTCTATTCTTTCTAATGAATTAAGCTAATACTATTTAAAGAGACATAGATTTGCCTAAGAAACACAAATATTTTTCCTGCTTGAATGATTAGGAAAGTTGCTTTGCCATCTTTTTTAAATATAATTCAGGAATATTTAAAAAATAGTCTTTGAAATTCCCTGCATGACTTATATTTAGGGCTTTATGCAATTATTCAAAAGTTCTTGTAAGTTATAAAAAGTATACATATACAATGTATAGTATACAATGTATACTAACCAGCTATTGTAAGAGGTCTGGATTTATTTATATAATTAATATACCAGGTTGCTCCACCAGAAATTGACAATGCAATTAACAAAATCGGTGAGGTAAGACTAAAAAATAGGATGTTGTCAACTTACAAAAAAAACATATAGCAAGCATTTTTTTCTAGCAGTACAACAGATTGCAGTTTTACTAAGTTGAATGCCAGTAAAAAAGAGAGATGTGTTGATGAGTGTCAATATAAAAGACACTCTCAATGGTGATTGTGTATGTAAATGTAAAGAATTCATGTTCTCTGGTGACCTGCAATTACTGGCTACAAAGGCTGAGTAATTAAGGGCACTTGCTGCTGTCTGCATGTGTGGATCACAGTATTCTAGTTCTGCACCCGCAAATCCTGTTTTTTTCTTTACAATCAATGGACTAGGTTTATTTTTTCAAGGAGTTTGTAAATACACTGGATTTGTTTTTAAAGGTACTGGATTTGTTCCTTTAGACGATGATATTACCTACATGCTAAAGGCCATTATACATAAATCATACCTATGCATATAAAATGCACCTACATTGATAATAAATTTAGGGGTATAAATTCTCATATTTTAACACGTACCATTAATAAGGTATATTAGGTAATGACAATATTGATTATATTTCACCCCAACTACCCTACAGGTTAGTATATTATAATAACTTACACGCAATAAGTAGCTAATCCGAGAAAAATAAAAACATAATTTGCTTGATATACTTCAACATTCTTCGTCATTCTAGACGTCATTTCGGAGCTGTTTTTTGGCTTGGAAAATCTTTTCATATCAAGAAATTCTGACCAAGGTCTTATTTTCGAGCGCTTCTCCCCTATCCATGATTTTATTTTGCCGAAATATGAAGACGAGGCAACAGCAGTTGTTAAAGAAGACATTTCTATTTCTCCAGAAACTTCTGCGTCCACGTCTTCCATCTTCTTTTATAATTTTAATTTTTGTGATTGTTCAAGTTCAACGTCAACGTTAACAGAACAGATTTCAACACTGGTCTCAATAAGTGACCTGGAGAGCGTGCAGGTCAGGCACATTTCAGGATATAATTTTAATATAGAGAAAGTCACCAAAGTAGCTTCAATAGATTATAATTAACTTTGTTAAGCAATTCATTACATAAAATGTTAAAAAAACAATTCTGCAGACTAATCTTCTTTGATAATAATTTTATCTAATAAAAGTGCTCAACAATTAACTTAAATAATGGTTTTAATTTGCTCTAATGTTTCTTCACCTTCAGCTTCTCCATATAAAAGAAAGGCAATTAGTTGCTTTAAATCATTATCCGAAAACTCCAGACTATCCACATTTAAGTCTCTTTTAGAGGGACCAATTTGAAACTCTGGTGATAGCCACAGTTGATTTTTTATTCCAAGCTCATTGTCAAAATTTAATGTGTTCAGCTGGTAACAAAGTAGTGCCATTCTTGTGTCATTATAAGCAATAGAGCGCATTGACAATGGGTTTTGTAGAACATCACCAAAACTTGCTCCATTCTTGGAGACAGCGTGTTCAACAAGTCGTCCAAAAGAGAACATTATCCCTTGAAAATATATAAAACAAATTACATAAAATAACAATAGTAACATATGGGACGTAAAAAATAAGACTTGAAGAGAGTTTATTTAATGGTTTGAAGAATAAGACTGAGTTGCAAAGAAATTCATGAACAACGTCCTTAGTAACACAAACCTTGAGCTATAAGATGCGGTAACTTCCAATTTCGTTCACCAATAACCAGTGTTCGAGGAAATTGGAAAATGTCATTATAAAACCCATTATCAAATTCCTTTCCTGAAACATTTTGGGATAATTCAAATACTGGTGATATCAACTCATCTTTTTCTTCCACTGATATCTCCATAGTTTTTTCAACTTCTTTAGAGGAAGAAAATTTTGGCAAAGGATTTTCTGATGAAAATAGAAGTCCAGTTTTTCCTGAAACTTGAAACAAATATCCAAATCTGTTCCAAGAAACTTTTAAATCTGGTCGATAAGAGAGCGTTTGTCTGAGTAATCCTGGATATCTATCAACAGATTGAATAGAAAACCTTATAATTTTTAATACAATTTGACAAAATCATTCTCAGACTGAAAATTTTAGCAAATATAGAACATATAAATACTGTATATGTATATGCTAGTTTTAAATCATATGTCACCATGCAACTCATCTCCTCAAATCTCATCTTTTCTGGTAGGATTAAGTTAATTTTTATGCTGTTATTATAGACTAATAGTAGGAGGTTTCAAGGTACCCCACCCACACACTTGTTCTAGGTATAATGTTACAAGAGCTACCATACCTATCTGCACATGACCATGCTGCTTTAACAACATTCATTATCATTCCCTTACTACGTTGAAGATACATCATATTATGTGTATCATCAGAAGACAAAGAACTAGCTACACTGTGCCTAATCTGAGGCAATAAATTTTCAAAAGGCAAATCATCCATCCCAGATAGTACCACTGATGGTAGACTGTCACTCATTATGCTCTTCGTGTTACGTAAGACTTGTCTTATTGGTTCTATTGTCCTCACGCGAGGATGAAATATATAGGGATCATTTTTCGATCTCGCTTCATCCTTTTGATCCTTTCGTTTCAAACGGAGTCGTGAAGGTCCTGTATACCCATGGCGAAGATGCTGGAATACTGAGTTTTGCTTTAGCGTTCTCAAAATAAGCATACTTTTGTTCATATGAAATAAAAGTGCTGTAATCATAAATTACTAAATACAGCATACACTCCGAACTATTATAAATTGGCCATGGACATCGAATAATGGACACTGATCATAGATAATTTCACAGTTTCGACTTTCGAATATATGACCATGCTCATTGACCAATCTTGATCATTCCCGCGTGATAATTATTGTTGGCGGGAGTTGAGCATGGAGAACCAATCAGAATGTGCGAAAATGTCACGCTCGCGTTGCACGCGCGCATTGCAAGATGTGCACTCGAAAGTCGAAATCAATATTAAAAACAAGAAGGCTCAGGGTACTATGTTGTGCTTTTATCAAAAATATATGATCTAATTTTTAGAATCATACAATCACCAAGCCTGTATCATGACGTTCGACTTAATATTAAGCTCCCTTCTTTATCATGAAAGAGAATGGTTTGTATTTCAAGACATTTTGACGCATTTACCTCAGGAGAATGCAGCCGAGGCAAGCCAACGTTCAAAAACCACTCCAAAGTACACCTACCGCTTTGGTATAACAAAAGATTGGGTGACTGGAGATGGCAAAAGAGATCTCATTGATCGCCATTTCATTGATTCAAAGGACCCTGGACGTAATTTGATTTTTAGCAGCGTTCTTATAGACGCTGAGCGAGTACAAGAATTGTTCCTGAAAAGCTTTAACAAAAAATTTCGCCTGAAAGTTCAACAGTTTAATTTGACGTTCGAGTCTTTGGATTCTTCTTGGTTCGAATGGCATTTTGACCCAAAACAGAAGGACGGTTGCGTCGTAAAAAAGACAAAGCTAACAGTTCAAGAAGCCAACAGCAAGTCAAACCCATCTTTAAAGACGCCAGATAAAAAGCAGAATAGTGAAGATATGCCACCAAATTTATCCTCCGGTGAAACTAGTACACAAATTTCTCTGTCCCTGAAAAGACGGAGACCCATCATAGAGAAAGAAAACGAACAAAGCAGCAGTAACTTTTCACCATCTATATCTGAATCTGTGTTAATGCGTCCAAGAAAGAAGGCAAAAGAAGCAAATCAGTCCATCAATAAATACCATGAGGATGACAAATCTGATGTTCCGGTGCTCAAAGAAGAACCGATGTCACCGGACTATAAACCAGATATGGCTAATATCAAGAGGTCACCTTGTGAAAGTGAAGAAACAAAAACCAACCCATCAATGAATTTTCTATCACAAAACACTCTTAAGAATGACCTGTCAAGTTCCATTAATGATGCAGACAGTGATGGTGAGAATACTCCATCAGCAAATACAAACTCACAAAAATGTCACACTACTCTACAGGAAAGCAGCCAGAACAATGAGAGTTCAACCCAAAATATGAATGCAAATTCAGCAAATGATGTTGGACTTTTTCATAATGGTATTTCCCAAGATAGCAGCAACATTGTTGGTAAGGATTTGGATGACATAGAAGATGTGCAAAATGATAATAATGACACAGATAAAATCACCAAAACTGTGGATGACATCTCCGCCAATGTTGGCAACACTACAAATAATGTAGATAATAGCACTGTTGATAACAATAACAGTGCAGAGGAGACTAGTAGCATGGATGAATATGTGCCTGATAGCAATATGCTTGATGATGCTAACCGTGGTTCACACAATGAATCACCAACATCCTCCTTGTTGGACGATTCCAAAAATATCATGGCAAACATAAAGTTGCAAAGACAAGAACTATGTACAGAAGAAGAAGTACTTGTAGCAAATAACCAGCCATCCGAGCAACCAAGTACTTCCACAGACACCAACTTACAGGTTGATAGTAACAAACATGATTGTGGTGCCAAAGCATATTCTAGCAGTGGTGCATCATCAACAGTGTGCTTGTGTACAAATGCAGAGTCATCTGAACAAAAATCAATGGTTGATACTGTTCGAAATACTGGTATGAAAATTATTTTTCTTAGTTACCTCTTTGTGCACACAAAAACATGTAAATAATAAATCATCGTATTCAATATTAAGCAGTAATTCTTCTTAAATATGGAATATTTCTTGACATCATTTAGTGTTTTTTTACTGTTATAGACATGTCAGCTTAGAAATGCTTCATTTGAAAATTTATTTAGAAGCCTCGGAACTACTTGATGGCTTAAGAGCTGCTGGATTTGTGCCACTTGTTCGAAAATTGTTGGAAAATGTCCAAGGTGATACAAGATTATCTCAAATGGAGCAAGAACTAAACAGTAAGTATTTTTTAATCCAGAATTACATTAGTTTCTAGGATGAGTTCTATGTTTTCTCTTAGACTGTTGCCTTAATGATAGCTGCAACAGAAGTATTAGAAATGAGAATTGTCTAGAAGTTAGGACAATCTCTACTATGTAGATTTTCATTTGTTGAAAGTATTTCCAATCAACTTCCAGTTTGTTTACAACTATAATAAAGTATGTTTTAATCTCTAGCCATTGGAAATCAGATAAACCAAAAAAGAAAGGCTAATAGGCAACTTCAAAAGAATATAAAGAAGAAAGCTGGAGAGCTTGAAAAATTGTTTGATAATCTGAGAAAAGGCAAGACGCATTGTGAGATGCTTGAGCAAAAGTACAAAGCTCTCCAAGATGAAAAAACTACTGTTGAAGCAAAGGTGAAGAAATGTTTGGAGGTTTTAAATTCTGTCGACTAGACTTCCACTGTTCAACTTACACAGTTAATTGAAACCAAAGCAGATCTGCAGATTTTATTAAGGACATAAACCTATGGTGTTCAGCATTTTACTTTCCCCAAGTATACAGTGATAATGTGCATGTAATTGTGCTAAAAGTTGAGTTTAAAAAAGCTAGAATCCACATGTTAATTCTGTTGAAGAAGGCTTACACATTGTAATTTGTCATACATGGTTTGTATTTAGGCCTATGAAATAGAACATCCTCGTAACTGCTTTAAACACAGAAAGTTTTGTGTGTTATATGAAGTATTATTAGCTTGTTAGTTTGGCAAGCCAGTCAAACTGTGTGTCATGTGCATCCTGCTAATAAAATAATTTCAACTAAATCAACCATAAAGCCATGCCTGTAGTAATTTTCATGGGCACTGCTTTAGCACTGATAATCATGTATGACAAATTAGAATTTGTAAACTACCTTTTTTATCTTTCTCTTCCTGTTAATACCATGAAGTCCTGAGATATTTTTATCATGATTTCTTACATCAGCCTAAAAGAAGTTTAGTAATGTCAAATTTCAAAAGGTTGATGAAACTTCATTATTATCACTGGTATCATGTGAATAGCTTTCATTATTAAGATTATTTTTTTAATATTTGCAATTGTTGTTTGTATATATAGAAAGGGTTCATAAAGGTGCTGTAGAACCAGAGTGGTTAAACTAATAACTATGCAGTATGCAATTTTCCTAGCTTACAACTTGCAATGCAATTGTAATTTTGAGGCATGTTAATTTGTAAAGAATGTTTGAGCAGATCGTAAGAAATGTTCGCATTTGACAACTTTAGATGCCTCAGGAGTAGACTTGCATTGCAAATTGGAAGGAATGTTGCATAGTGTAACACGCCAGGATAAGTCATATGTTGAAATTAAAGCTGGAATTTAATTTGTTTTATCAGATTAGAACTGTCAGGAGCCAGTTTTCGACCATCAAAACGTTGCGAAACGGCTGTTCTATTGAGCCTGGGTCATCAAATTATATGACCTGAAATTATTGCTCTCACTCTAAGTTCTCTAACAACTAAATGAGATTAAAGTTTTTTACAACAAAACAAGTCATTTTATTAATCAGCATGCAGTGGCGTCGTTTATTACTATCATTATTCATTTCTTTAGAAATTCATTGTTTTCACAGTCAATGCACCAAAATATTAGCATAGCATGATTAAATTGTCAGGCTTGCTACGCCACTGTCAGCATGCACTTCTTTGCCTTTGACTAGTGTGTTTCTACGTTCTCCTAAGTGATTGTGTTCAAATGTTTATATAGGTTTCGTATTGTTGAACTGCCTGCTAAGACTTGTAATCCTTTTTGAAGTGACTCCAGAAAAACTCCGGAACGTACAGGAATTTTTTTATCAGGTATACGGGCTAAAATACATGATGCCCGAGCTCATGGGCCGAAAGCTTAGAAATAAAAAAATTACATGTGTATATCACAAACATTTAACAACACCATGCGGTCCATGCAAAAACATTTCAAATATAACAAGATATCCACGGAATTTGTTTATTTTGTATTACTTAGGACTACTTTCGATGGAACTTATTTAACTTGTTTTTCAAGAGGTATGTTCTGGCTGTGCCCAAAGCGGTCAACACGTGCACGAAAAAATTCTGGAATCAAGAAATGCATGTAGGTATGTGAAGAAGATATTTTGAACTGTGAACACTTACAGGATGAAAACCTTGCAAATAGAGATTTAATTTAATGAAAATAGGCTGCTTATTTTCTGCACTAATCCATCATGTGCAAATTAAAAAAGTCGAAAGGGAGATTGGTTGGAACAGGTTCGGTGACTTCTGTCTTCTTTTTCCCCTTCTCTTGGAACAACGGCTCGGGCTCACGTCATTTTTTGAGCAGCGGCTGTTATTATAATTCAGTTGCCTAGCAACCACAGCAACAAAAGTCTTAAATTGAAGACGAAGGCGAAGTGCTTGTGTTTTAAAATTATTTTACTACGTTGTTTTAATAGTTTTCAATTTTTATGCAAACATTTTCGTAAAGAAAGCTTGCACTTAGTATAAAAAATGGTAAGTTCAACATAAAACACCATTTATTATTAAGACATTGACCGAATTTCGCGTTTTAAAAGTTAAAACAAGCTTAATCTTTCTGCGGATTTATCTAGAGTACTATTGGGTCAGTAGAATCACGGGGATCCAGTGGCTCAAGACGTTCTCTGAATCGTCAATATCGAACTGTAAACAAAACGTCAACAGTGGTAGGAAATATTTTGTTAAAGTTTATTTTGCTTTATGTCACAAGTTAGACTAATAATTTGCAAATATCTTCTGAACTAAATTTCTGATACATTTTTTGAAGGATGAAAGTCTGTTTGGATCTCCAAATAAGACACGTCAAAGGCAAAACACAGCTAATAATGATTTTCCTCTGTTGGATTCACCACAACGATCCCCATTCTCAAGTGGTAAGGATTAACCCTCTGGCTGGGTCGAGCTAGTTGCTCAAAGCCTGATTAGTGATTACTAAAGCTTTTTGCTTTAGTCTTTTGTTGATTATCGCAATTTTTTATTTGTTATTGTTAAACTTTTTGCAGCAAGAAGAAGAACAAAGGAACCTGAAGTTATTGAAATTGTGACAAAGGATATGATAAGGAAACTCAAGTATTTATATTTTATTTACTTATAAATTTTATTCATTCATGAAATCTTAATGTAAGAATAAAACTAGCATTTACAAGTCCTTTTTTTCAAGGATAAAATTACATCAGTCTTGGATGGGTACAACATGAATAATTTGGTGTGTTCATCTACTTTACTCTAGAGTTCCTGAGCAGGACCCATCTGGAAAATCAGTGATCCTGGAAAATTATGAGTTTGGTCGAATACAGGTAAGATAAATAATGATTGTAAGTGTCAGTAGATTGGTATTGATCTCGATAATGGATGATTATATATATACTATTATCTTTGCTATTAATTTCTTTTTGAATGAGCCACTATCTAGCTCCTAATGGGAACATCAGGGGTGTGTGTGTACATAATCCATTGTAAACACCAGATTTCCATCACTTCGCAACCGTGACTAAATCTTATCTGTTTAGAATGCTGCACGTGTTCTTAGTAAGGAAGAGCAACTTGCTGTTGTTGAGGAGGCAAAGAGAAGAAAAGCTGAACTTATGAATGCATGCGAGGAGAGGAAAAACTTCATGCAAACTATGGAGTTAAACCGTAAAGAAAATGAAAAACTTTCAGATCTCGAACAGGTGCAAGTCACTTACGATCATTATGAACTAGAATGTTTACAATTGTCATCTTAGTATTTCAGTGGACATGGATAAAATCCTCGCTTCTATGTGTGTGCATAATGTAGAATAATGGGAACTTTGTTGTAGGAGGCAAAAGAAAAATCTCAGTATCTTCTTGAAAAAGCAACCGAACAAATGGAAGAACAAGAAGATGAAATTAAAAAGTTAAATGAAGTAAGTTGAGCCATCAAGAAATGGGATGAGTTTTATATAATTTAGCATAATCCTGGACTGGTTTATAACGACACGATTTACACGATACGTGTCCGAAATCTCTATCGCAAAATTACGTAGATGACATAGAAATTAGAAACTCTCTTCCTCTGACAATGCACCTCAGTCTCATTATAAATTATTATATGAAGGGTAATTTTTTTCTGTATACATTCCAACCAGTCTCCGTGATCTTTTTAGCTTATTTTGAACGCTAAATGTCATGCGATACGCGACGCGCAGTTGGTAGAGAAAGTGGAAGTGAAGAAAGAAATGTTAGATGAAGAAACGCGACTTGATGAAATGATGGAATTAGAACGTCGTAAAGCTTTACAAGAGTATGATGAAAGAGAAAAGGCGAGACAGATTGAGAGAATTAAAGGTGCTCAAGTCATACAGCAACAGATTTCTGACAATGAACAGAAACGTCTTCTTAACGAACAGAAGAAAGATCAAGAAACACAGGTTGGTTATGCGTTGTAACCTTATGATGTTAACAGATAAAAAATGTTAGATCATTTTCTTCGTTAATTTTCTTCATTTATTCAAGCTTGAACTCAGAATCATACGTCTAACCTTTCTGTAATCTTTCCACTCAGGCGATGCTTCAGTATCTTGAAAAACTTCAACAGGAAGATCTTGATGAGTTGATCAAAAAGAGGGAGACACAGAAACAACTGATGGAGGATGTAAACAAAGCAAATGCGGTCAGTATTGGTTTGGCATGATGGGCCTTAGAAAATCATTTGGCGGGGACCAAATTTATTTTTATATTGTCAAAAGATAACGAGAGCTAAAGCATTTCCACATAAGATAATGGTGAACTCTAAAAACGCAGCACGAACACAATAGGGGGCCAGCCTAATTGATCAAAACATGTACTGTCGGCTATCATCGGGATATGTGTTTCATTTCTTTTACTAACATGCGTCTAAGGCTGGATTGGCATATAAAACCCTATTTTTCTTCATGCGTAGGAAATCCAACAAATGAAAAAATTGAAAGAAGAACAAGAGAAACTTGCAGATGTCAAAGTCTTGGAATATTTGAAAGAAAAACTGGTAAGTAATTTTCGGTTTTTCTCGTAACATCAAGGATTTCATTATTTTGAAAGCCTTGTTACAATTTTTTTGTTGATTAATCAGTAGTCGTCTAATCTAAAGACGTTTGGAGCTATTCTCCCTTGTTGTCAGTATTCGTTTCTCAACAGGAGTCGTGAATTGAAATTAAAAACAAACGATCGTTTCTTTTTGTTAAGGCACGTGAAGAAGCCTACCAAGAGGAACTCGAGAGAGCGCGTATTGAACGAGAAAAAGAAATCGCCAGACTTAGAGCACAACAAGAACGAGCTAAAGATAAACAAGCAGAAAGGGTATAAATAAAACTATTGTCATTCTGAAGTTTTGAAAAGAATAGAAAACGGCAGTAAGCGATATTGAAAGTTGCGTGTGGTGAAGGGCTTGTTAACAAATAATATCAGATGAGGAGCTTTTTCTCATGAACTGTATTCGCCATTTATACCCATGCTTATTGTCTTCCCAGGATGCACTGAGAGCAAAGCGAAACCAAGAGGAGGCCGAGAGGAACTGGCGCCGAAAAGAGAAAGAAGATGCCGCGAAAAAGTACGATATTCGCCAGAACACCGTCATATGAATTTTCAAAGTTTTTTGTTTAGTACTCACAAGGATTTGTTCACCAATGTTTCAGGGCGGAGACCGAACAAATGTTGAAGGAGGCACGAGAAAGACAAGTGAAGGACAAAGAGCATTTCTTAGCTGTGCAAGCTGCTCGTGATAGAGCTGAATTTGAACGTGTCTTGGTGTAAGTGTGTTTGATCTCATGAACTATGTATATGGATAGATGCAATGCACTTAATGCAATATATTCACTTCAGAATGTCCCATCCTGATAGCCAAATAAATCATAACCGCTTCTACCGAGTATAAAGTGTTAGAACCATGCAACGTACAGTGTCTCTGAAGCCCGTTTCTCACTAGGCGAATTTATTCTTTTAGGGCCCAACAAGAACGTCAGCAACGTGATGACGAAGTTGAAAAGCAAGATGCAGTGCGCAGGCATCATTATGCTCAGGATATCAGGGAACAAATCTCTGAAAAGGAGAAAGAAAGAGTCCATTTGAGAAAAACATACTTTGAAGAAGGAGAGAAGTTGAATAAAGAAGCAAAAGAACGGTGAGTTTTGAGAGTCGAAGATTTATTTCATGCAGGTAGATTTTTATAATTATATTGATGATTCAAGAGTTGAACTAAGATTAAACCCAACATGTTCTGCTGGGTGTAGGAAACCAAATATATATGGATTTGGTAAACCGAATGTTTTTGTCTTCTATAGGCGACAGAAACTGGATGAGATAAAACGAAGAAAGCTGAAAGAATTACGAGATGCTGGTGTTCCAGATAAATATTGTAACGAAGTAGCTCGGCGCATAACAGCTCCGCCACTTTACTGAAGAGAGTCACTTGTAGAACCTGTGGCGTGCATTGATTAATTTACAACTCACTTGTAACTTGCATTATTCCTGGAAATTGTTCATGATGTATATATATAATATATTGGGAGACATGAAATCCTAGCAATACGTTTCAGACAAGACATTTCTTACATTTGCCAGAGATTTGATACAGGGAGGGGAAATAACTATAAAACAAAAAACAAAACTCTGTAGCAAGAGGTTGCTAGGTCTCTGAGGGACAGGGTCCGACAAAGTTAACCATTCACGCCAGTGATTTACACCAACAATGAGTCAATGACATTGTTTTTCTCTGCGCGGCAGTGTTGAGTACAAAAGTACGTGAAGAACATACCAAGCAGATGACTATGGTACCTAAAGGTAGACTGTTACAATAAATTACGATGTAGAAAAGCCCGAAAACGAATCCGAAATTTATATACCATTTAATTATTACATCTGTGAAAGCATTTGATAGTGGGCTGTGCCAGGCTCTGTTAGTATGTATACGTATGCACGATATTGATGAGTTGAAGTTACTTCTTCACCTACTTATTAAATAAACTGGTTTTATATCTAGTCTACGACTACAATATATTATACATTATTTACAAGATCATCATTTAGCAGGTCTAACGTTTGTGATAAATTCGCACTACTCCAATTTAGCTATGCTATCAATAACATAGTCATAGGAGGATGCTCCATGCTGACTTTGAATGACCATTTGAGTTTCACCAGAACACAGTTTAGGGAGCAGTTTTGTACTAAAAGCTCATTAAAGGAATATAACGTTTTGTACTAACCCAACCTAATTATGCTTCTTTCTGTGACACTAGGAAATTGATCCCCTACTATCCTAAATTCAGTTAAGTTTCCAATCTGTTTGGAGAGTTCGTGTAGTGAGTATTAAAGGAAGATGCCTTTAACTGCAGAGACGTACAGAAATCTACGAACTACCATAAGATATCACACTTGATAAAACGTATTATTATCACTCTTCAACAACAAATCAGGAGCCGAACAAGGTAAAAACCATGATAGGGATGGCCCTGAAATGATACAATAACATACTTCTTAGGAATTGGATTTAAATATATGTCATAATATATTAGATTAACTACAGGAACCCCGATAGTATATAGGGATAGTTCATTCTTGGGTTAATACAGAAATTGTCCACCTTTGGACAATTAATAAGTGATCAAACAAAAGATAGAAACACACCTTTGCCAAATACTTCTATTAAAAGTTCTTTTGTTGATTTTTGATCACGGCGCGATGCTTTTTTCTGCACGTATTCTATTGCAGTCGTATCATTACAGATTGAGGAAAACTAGAATTAAACCATATAAAATTTATACCAAAAACGACGAGGTTTTGCTTCAGACATAAACCTGATCAGATGCTTAGCTAGAAGTACCACTTAGAGATTAAATGCATTTGGAAGGGTAGACTCCATGTGGGAAATAAACCAAAAAAAGTAATGTGATTGTAATGAGAGGTAATGTTCCATATTAATAATCAGTTTTATGCAATAGATTAAATCTCCTCCTTTGTTTTAAATTTAAGTTCATCCAATACAAATGTTACATTTATACACTACAATCAACATAATTAACAATTCCTTCAAAAGGAAAAGCAAATATTCAATGAGTGCATTATACCTGGTCGCATAGTAATGCAACAACAAAAAGTCCAAATATTAATCCTTCAATTATTAATGTTATTGCATAAATCCTAAAATGGAAAGATGTATGAACTGGTGGATTTTTGACAAAGATTTTGATAGGATATGCAGCGAAGCTAAAGGATCATAGCATACTTCTCTAAGACTATAATAGTAAACTAAATAACTAGACTAGAATATAAACAATAACTAACTGGACTAGAATATAAACAATAACCTTATTTCACTCACTGTCTAGTTCTTGAAGCATATTGTTCAGAACAATCAATGCATGGCAAAGATAAAGAAATTGATGTCAACAGAATTGCATGTAACGAAGAGAGTCCTGAAAAATATAAATATTTGTTCAGCATTTGAGAGATGATTTTCGTTCATTCATTCTATGAAATACAATAGTGATGTATGTGGTGAGACGCTGACAACACATCTTTGCAACATACTTCAAAATGCACTGATTAAGACTTAGTTAAAAATTCAGGATGTTTGAATACCATCTGTTCATAATTACCGGTATAAATTAGAAACAGTACAAAATACTTTTGATTTCTTTCACCAACACAATTGTTTATCCTAAAATGCAAATTCAGTTAAAATTCATTTACGAATTGTTTAGATTATTCATGTTAGTTTCAATTAAAATAATTTTGCTTACCATGGGCAATGGTGGTCCATTTTCTTTATACATCTACCACACACTCTGAAGATTCAGAAAAAAACCCCCAAAATATCCCCGTCAAATAAATGCATAAAATATGAAAGGTAGGATTATAGACATAGAAAGTTCTCACCTACAATGATGTGCTCTAGGAGGTCTGTACGTTTCACAGCGAGAGCATACTGTCCAATTGTTTTCATCCTAAGTTAGTAGTAGGTAGTGTTTTTATGTACTTTAATACAAGTTGCAGGTAGCTTTTAATTCAATTTAGTCACACAATTAACGCAAAGTAAACACTGCTCTGTCAATCACAAGTAATAAAATTCAATCCAATCACTGGCAATTAAATGTAATTCTACAGTACTAAAAACAAAATAAGAACCTTAGTTAACAATGAAGCTGCTTGATGCATATCAGAAAAATCCAGAGTTGTGCTTGGTAAAGGAACTTTTCCTACACCCAAAGAAGATAGCAAGGAATTAAAGGCTTTCCTGGACTATGTCAAACTTTGGTATGAATTGCCAGTGCATTAGCAAATGGTAGTCCAGCTTCTTGTTCCATCAGTTTTTCACAGAATTGATCGGTGCCTAGTTTTAAAAATGCCAGTACTATTATCTCACCTGGATCAGATGTAGTTGCTCGAAAATGAGAAACTGCAAGTAGCATTATAAAAATATTGAAAAGAAGACCATTTACAACACCCCAGATACTAAAAAATAAAATTTGAGAAACACAATTTTGGTCACTTGGTGCTAATATGTTAGTGGTTCACAAGAAAACCCTGTTTGATCAAATGAGATTATATGAAAAATTATTTTTCTGCAAGACTGTATTTTTTTTCACTGCTCATCGCTCGTTAAAGGTGGCTAAATGGTAAATCCAGATCGATTGTGGCAATAATTTAAGTCTCATAGCTATATGTAGCATATTTATGTACAAGTGGTACAACCGTACAAGTTCAGGATTTGTTACCCACTCGACAACTCATTGTTCTAAAACAAAATCCTTACCTATTTGACAAAGTAGGAACGACGACATGCCCAATGAAACAGTAGTCAGCGTAAAAAATACAACTATATGTTAAAAGTACGCAAAATATTCCACAAGGTTCTTTTTGAAATGACACCATGTTATCTGACATCGGTATTCAAATTTATCCCTTATTGATACTATTTGTCCTACTGTGATTCTGAAAGCCACTGGTGACCCCACCGATGATGGAGATATCTGTTTGGATCATACTTTTTCTTCTACAAACAAAAAACTAGCGCTAAATTTCCATTTTCTTTGGCCTAGAGGCGTTTGAAAGCGATTGTTAACGGCACTCATTACTTCTATTAACTGCACCACGTGAGGTTGAATAATATTTTAGCTATTAAGATTTTGCTATATTTAGGTTCATTGTTACACAATTGTCGCAGATTAAAACAATATGGTTAACGGTGAACCAGCACGAAAACGGTGTTAAAAGCATAAAAAATCTTTCTTAGGGTCTGCTCATATGATTACGCTCAGCCAAGTCTGAAAGACTGACAGACTGTGACTGAGACGTAAGATGACTTGAGGTACTCGTGGAGGTATTGAAATCCCAGGTAACTGATGAGCTCATATACACAGCCCCTAATGATGAATTAATGATCACCCAATCATCAGTTTTAAGCTTTTTAACGAACATTCAACATATGAAACGTTTTCAAATTGATATAATGAGCAGTTACACTGAATTTATACAAAGCTAAAATTGGTACCCGTACCAAGTTCTATCCGTGTCCAGGCCAGCAATACAAAGGCTGAGCAGTGATAAAATTGGTACAGGTAATCGTGCCGTGCTAATAAATTGAGTGCAGTGCATATGTTAACGGGGCTTCGTTCAGAAGAAGATAGATTCTAGTAAATAGTTTTGAAATCCAGGATTTCCGGTGAGTAATTTATCGTCATCGAGGATGGCATTGTCGAAGTAATTCGCACAGACATGAATTGCTCCGTATGTCGTTAAGAATCAGTTTCATCCTTTCCGTCAAGAGAAGACCTTAATTAAGTCAGATCAGTGAACCCCTTTTGGGATTCTAAATTCTAGCAGTTTCAATTTATATCCATTGGTCCAGTCCACCCACATGGCTGCTCTCCACTGTAAACTATGAAAAATTTTAATAAAGTGGATTACAAAATGAAGTACGTGATAATGGCATTCTAATTAGCTACGCAGTTGATAGAAACAAACCTATCAGCTAAACAGACTTCGACTCATCACACTCATACACTCATACATGAACCACTCGTAACTGTGAATCTGTGATTATTATATACTCCTCAAATAGTAGAAACTAGAGTTACAAACCCCGTTTACAGTAGATCGGATACACATGATCACGACATCAGCGGTTTAGCAGTTTAAGTTGTCCGTCACTTTTTCATTTGGCAGAGTCATGATAAAGCAATCATGCTATTAAGTATTATACTTTTTAGGGCAAAACTCTCTTTGCCATGACTAATTTTGATGTCATGAACATGTGAATCTGGTATAGTGTCAACAGGGCCTTAGTATTAGGTTTTGATTCAACGATAGTGCCGTACCGGTGGCTCGAAAATGGTGGAGGAAATAATAAAACCAGATTGGATGTCACCGCATGAAAGGTATCTACTGTAGTACTGATTTAAAAACTAAACTAGTGCAAAAGTTCGAAACAGGTCACTTCAGTGTTCACTATATTGTTAATAGTTATGTGCAAACCTCTCAAGCTGTTTTATGCAAACCTCTCATAGACGCATACATGCAGCCAGACCAGTTTCATCGGGTTCATGCTTATTAAACTAATATTTCGCTTTGACTTGATTTTTACGTTCGGGGACTTTGGCTTGGGTTCAGATCTAGGACTCAATGACGCCAATGATGTACTTTTCGATGCTTGTTAGTTTGTTTTTGCACTTTTCCTACGATCTTCCATGAACTTCTTTGAAAGTACTACATATTAAATTAACAAAGTCGGAATAACTCTTTGATAGTTAGGGTCATTGATGAGATGATTTTAGCTTGTTATGTGTTTAGGCTTTGAAGATGGAGTTTAATTAAATGCCAGAGAATTTCTTTGTAAAATTGATTACATTGTTTGCAAGTTGTTGGCGACGTTAGTCGTGTTTAATTGCATTTCAAGCACTCTAAAAGATAAAACAAATTCTTTATGAAATCAAATAACTGCATTGCTGAGATAAAAATATTTGTTAAAGTGATTGCCCCGATTATGTTTTCTTCATAATGGTAGCCTGAATATTCAGTATAGGACCGCCGGACAATCCAAAACGCCGCGTAATCTTGCCATAAATTATAAATTTCACTATTCAAAAAAAAGAAACACAGGTTAACAATGAACAAAAACAAGCAACAAATAGGCGATATTCGCGATCAATAGGCGTTTCACTGCAGGAATTTCCTTCTGGTATTATCTGATTCTTAAAGTTGGTTTTTCTTATCACTATTTGGCTCATTTAACCCTATCGAATATCCGGTGCTATGCGGCCTATATACACGGCACTTGTGCTTACAAAAATACAATATTTCTCTTGAAAAAAGAATGTATATGAACCATAACATTAATGTGGTAAGTTTCAAGGATGGAATGGAGGCGAAAATCATGACTAAATAATAGTATTAGAAAACATTACTGTCACTTGGGATAACAAAATGAGCAGGTAATCCGCATGAGTCCGTATAGAAATAATTTGTTTAAACAAATTTCCGGTTTACGCATTGTGGACCAATCAGGTAGGCAATAATCGCGCCCACGTATCTATTAAGAATAAAATACGCACATAATAGCCAATCGGAATGCAGTTACCATGCCGATAGCCAGCTTGTCTTTCAATGCCTAACACTAACTCTTTGCGCTGGCTTGGGACGAAAGTTTGGTCGGTTTAATCATTTGATCGAGTGCGTAGTTTGATTTCAAAAATTTACTTCACATTTTATGCTCAGTGGGTGAGCGAGAAACATATTCAAAGCATTTTAATTGCTCTGTTCAGATTGAGGTGCTGAACTCGAACGTAATATTGGCAAAGAAGGAGTTAAACGCATCTTTGTTGGGTGTTTGGCCAGTCGTGTTGTTCAGAGGTTTTTGAAATGAAGAGCCATAGCCGCTTCACAGATCACGACAGAAGTGGTGGTGAGGAACTTGACGAAGGTGTTATTGAAGTGCAGGTTATACCACAAGATGACAATTGGGGAGAAACAGCAACGACAATCACTGAGACTACAGCAACATCAGTAATCAGTGGGATTAGCGACACAAATCTCAGTGATATTGGCAAAGACTTTCAACCATGTCGTTTCAATTTTCGCCGTCATTGTGGTTTTGCCGTAACTCTTATACTTGGTATTCTGGGCGTCTTCTCACCAGTTGTGTTCGTCATCATTCCTATTCTATTGGGAGAGCCAGGCGGTTATAAGAACGACTGTTCCTCTCAAGGCAGTAACTTGAATGAGTGTGATGGCTTGTATATGAGTTTAGGATTTCGTGAAGTCATCTTAATTGGGGGCATATGGGCCCTGTACTTTCGTACTCCTCGCATTAATTTTCCCAGAGTAAATCGTTTGAAAATTGGCGTTATGGGACTGGCGTTCATAATTGTGATGTCCTACTGGGTTATATATGCGTATCGAGTGCTTGAAGAAGGTTCAAAATCATCTAAATCGGTTGCGCAGTTTGCTTTGTCTCTCGCAGACACGTTGTTATTTGTGCATTACTTATCATTGGTCGCTCTGTGGTTCCGTCAGAGTAGAGTTACGTTCACAATGAAAGTTATTCGAAGTACGGACGGCGTAAGTCGTTTCTATAATGTTGGCATCATGTCAATACAACAAGCGGCAGCGTTTGTACTCAACCACTACTATAAAGACTTCCCCGAGTATAATCCTTTACTCATGTCTATCCCTTCAGCACGTAAAGGTCAGAAGAAAGAAACAACAAATATCAAGTTTTACGATATCGATGGAAAAGTGGGCAACGCAAATGACTCTTCAAATGCAAACTCTCGTGCTCGTGCGGTGATCGCAGCAACTGCGAGAAAACGTGAGTCAAGACACAATGATCGTTTTTACGAAGAAGAAGAATACACAAGACGGGTAAAGAAGAGACGAGCACGATTGATTACGGCCACCGAGGAAGCGTTTACACACGTTAAGAAACTCAAACTAGAGCGAGGTCCTTGCGTTCCCTTGGATGCAGAGGAAGCCGCTCAAGCTATATTCCCATCATTGGCAAGACCATTACAGAAATATTTACGAACAACTCGACAGCAATATCGCTATTCTATGGAATCAATACTCAAGCATTTGGCACACTGCTTGATATTTGATATGACTCCTAAAGCTTTCTTAGAGAGATATGTCAGTGAGCAACCATGTGTTCAACTTTTGGCAGAAAACATTAAAAGCTGGAGTTTGGTTTGCGAGGAACAATTAACTTCGAGTATTACAAAGTCGACTGTGTTTCAACTTCTAAGGGACGAGTATTCATTAATCATTACAGTGAATGAACTGCCACAGTATGATATAAACGAGGAGGACTTCGATTTCGACGACAATCAGTTCGTATTGCGTTTAAATTCTGAAACATCTGTGTAATTTATTATGAGTGTTCGCCTTAGGAAGCGAAAATGATTATAGTTGTATATATATATATATATGCACAAACGCTTTTATAAGTGCTAAACAAATAGGCACTTCAGGGGCTGACAGAGCGGCGCGTTTTGGCTGGGGGACGTGTGGTGCCTAAGTGGCTAACTGGCTGCAGGCGTACAGCTGAACTTGCAGTACATAGTGTTTGGACGTTGTTGTACTAAATGTTTTAATAAAGTGTAATTTACTTACTTCTCAGTGTCTTAGAACTACATGAAGTTTCTGCGATATGCATAAAGGCATCACATCTTTTTCTAAGTATGCTATCTTGGATTATCTAGTGTTCCATCTTGGATTATCTGACAGTTTCAACAGAAATCGCTTGACAAAAATCGCAAAAAACCCATCACTGTCGTATATGGCACTCCGAGGAACGTTATAAGAGACGCATGATTTTGACTGGTAACCGCAGGATTGGCATGCATGAAGTGTTACATTTTTAAGTATTTTTTAATGCGAGTAAACACAGAAGCAATAAAAAAGTCGATAGAGAGTTTATTGTACCGTCTCCATTCTTCCCAATTCCTCATGCGTATGAAGTATGCAATCTTGGCACTCAACCCTGAACTCAAGTCTAAACTTGCAGCAAAGCCTGATATGTTTTTTTTGCTAATGGTAATCCTGAATGTATGTATTTAACATGTTAAAAGGATTGCCACCCCTGACTATAGCTAGTTACTGCGGTGCATGGTCAAGCACTGATATGAAACAACACATCGCAGGTTATTAAACATATTTAGCCAAACCTGGAAGAGTTATTTGTAGCTACTTTTAATGGTAATGATCGATGTAAGTGGCTTGTAACTATTTAGAGTAAAAAAATTTCAACAATGCGGCAGTTCATGAACTAATTTCAAGCACTTGATCAATTTTCATGTGTTTCATGTGTATCCGATATATCCGGCAGCCTTTTCGCTACATTGTCATTGACAACCGGATTAAAGATTTAGATGTCTGCAGTATACATGCTTGGTGGCATCGATGACACAACTTGATGTTTCAAAATGATTATGCACGATCAGAGGTCCAGGTTCATGATATTCACCTATAAAACTATATTTCAATTTTTATGCATACGATTTCCAGTGTTGATGTATTTTTGACCTTGTTTGGTATTATCCAGCTCTTCAATAGTTTCTTCAGTTATATTTAGCACGAGGGGAATTTTATTTATAATTCGACTGTTGTACAACAAATATAAGTGATAGTTCTGTACAGGCACTCGTATATTGACCAATTGATGCTCGCTAACCAATCGCTAACCAGATTAGCGTGCTGTTTAACAATAAAGAGAACAGTTTTGAGACAAATTAAAAGCACATTGACGAATGTTACTTAGGAAGGGGGTCTCAGCAACTTCACACGGTCCGAGCAAGGTTATATGCTCATCAATTTCATGGTGCTGCAAATGTTTAAACGGTTGTTATATTGAAGAGTTCTAAAGAGAATTCAGTCTCAGTTAAATCCTGCTATCGCATTAAGAGATAAATTTCATTCAGTCTACTGGTAACTTGGGCGGGGGAGGCAGTCATCAAAACATTCCGAGTGGTCAACTTCTGGCGAAATCTTAAACTTCGAAGAAGACACGATCTCTCAAGAACGCGGCCAAAAAAGGTTCTTGACGTCTTGTGGGATGACGTCGTATATATTTACATCTGGCCTGCATTTGGGAACAGATCATCTGGCAATAGCGTGGCGAGCTAACGAACAAAAGCTCATCTACATCACAATTGATCGGGCGTGGAATATTGACATTGGCTTGTTAGATATCTGTGCATGATACAAGAATCTCCTGTTGTGCAAAGCAAGATCCATTTAACAACTATAGATGGCAGACAATGATTTGGGACCAAAACAAACAATATCTCTTGCGAGAAGCCAAATGATATATATATTCTGTATATTTTTTGGCCTGATCCTGGCAACTGTCAAACTTAATCCTGAATGAATTATAAGAGATTTTCTTGAATGCGTGTTGTTTGAAGGGGGATTAAACTATATTTCCTTCAACAGTCTTATTCAAACTATGCAGCTGACTGTGTTTTGTGAATTCAAATTTTTTCATAAAATCTTATTTTTTAATCCTCTCTTCTTTTTCAGACTGAAATTTATTTTAACTGAAGTGATGATGACTAAATGATATAGGGCGGCGTTTAACATGTCACAGCCGCCATGTTGGTGTTCCGATTCAAATAACTGATAATTCGACAGAAACACCAACATGACCGCCATGACTTTCGGTACCAAATCTGTGAAAATCTGTAAAAATCTGTGAAAATCTGTGAAAAGTGGGTGATATAAGCGTTTTGGCAAGCTGACACGCTTAGTCTCATTATATATTACTCGGTTTTAAAAGTTAGAACCTGTATTTAAATAAATGGAAATATATTTTAAATTTAAAAAACAGTATAATTTCAAAAGAATATCAGACTTCTCATTCTTCTGACAACTTCTTCTGTTTCCGTTCACTGGCTTTTTCTTAGCAGTGGGCGATTACCGATCACTTGGTATATTATTCGTGGAAATACAATAAATAAAAGTATGCAGCTTATTCATTTTCATAACTATAATCAATCACGTATAAATAATAATCACCAAAAAACATAGTACACATTTAGCCCTTTTTCTGAGAAACTATAATTGAGGTTTTAGAATTAAGACACTATTAATTTAAAAAGGTAATCGTTTGGTTATTGATTTTTTTAAATGTAATGGGTAATGGGTATTGTATCGAATCGATACTCTACCAGTCTACCACCTCACGCCCGCTACTTTTTCTTGCATATGACGTCATAATTTTTTATTTAGCGCCATCTTGGTTGACTCCACAATAAACGAAGTTGTTGTACTTTGTTTACATTGTTACTGTTAGTCTGTTAAAAATCCATGGGCATAGCTAGCCCGACAATTTTGTCCAGCCACGCTTATATAAAAGCGCCCTGCTAATAGGCTGCTATAAATATTAAGAAATCCCTGCGAGTATCCCTGCGTGCTGGCCTGCTCAGCTTAGCCACTGATCTGTGTAAAAGCCTGTAGTGTGCCTATATTTATAGTCATTTAAAGCGCCTGGGTACGAGGCTGGCGAGTAAACGAATGCATGTCTACCACATGGTCAACCATACCATTGAACTGACGCATACTCTCCAGGAACAAGGCGGCTGCGCGAAGCGATATGCGCGTGAGCCTAATATCAAAGAGGCCGACATCGTGGAACTCTGGAATTCTTCAGTGAATACACTTATTAATTAAGCAGGTATGGCTTATAACCCAGGTATGACTTTCAAAAAATGTATGGTGACAAAATTTTTCACATGTGATGATTATCCACTTTTACAAAATACATCAGGGCCACTTTATCCAAGCAGTGTTACTGGAGTGGAACCAGTGATAAAAGATATTAGAATATGGCAACTGGAAATATTCCTAGACATGTGGTTTTAACAGGATTACCAGGTATAAAGATATTAAATGTTTTTGTTGATTAACCTGGGCCTACCTGGCAATACACCCACTAGAATATTGCCAGTAATAAACTATATAGCCAAAGTGTTAAAGAGACTATTTGCTATCATCAAAGTATTATAAATCAGCCTTCAATGTCATATATATTTCTTCTTTTTCCTGAGTGGAAAGAGTAAATGTCCTATATAGAAAAGAAAGAGTATGTGGTTGAAAGTAATTTTCCAGCTTAAAAACAGCTAATACCTGACTATCATTCTTTGTAAATGTTTGAAAGTCAACCATATACACTTTACCTCTCACTTTTAATATGGATTTAGTAGCTCTTAATTACTTTATACTATATATAAATACTATATACTTAATTACTATATAGTAGCTCTTACTATATGTTGTTCTTATATATAAAAAAGGTACAGGCAAGACAACTCTAATTCAAAAAGCGTGTGATGTTCTTCAGAAGAAAGGTGTGACTGCACAAGGATTTTATACTGAGGAAGTACGGCAACATGGCAAACGATTTGGCTTTGATGTGATCACTTTGGATGGAACAAGAGATGCTCTGGCACGAGTCGGGTATGATATTTTTTATTTCATTGTTTTCACTTATTTACTCAAAGAGATTCCTAGTAATTAATTTTGACATCAAGATGAACTGATCTATAAAACCCTGAAATCTGTATATCTGCTGTTCTTTGATTCATGGGAATGATATGATGTTCAGTGAAATGCAAAGAACCAAGGAATTCTCATTTCATTGTTGTTGCATTCCATTATTATGCTTGCATTGGATATAAGCAATCTTAGACATGTCTTCATATGACATGCTCCAAACCTGTTATACAACTCCAAGGGATTGATTAAATAAGGGGTGAGACACTCCCAGTTCTGGAAAGAAACTTGGTAATTCTAATCAACCTATTCCCAGCAGCAATGGTAATTTTTTATATTTGCTCAATCCTCTACCCTACCCCCATGGTATAAAAACGTTTAAAGAATACCACTGGAAAAAACTTTGCCTGATCATCTTTGCAAACAAGCTTGTGGATTCTGCCCACCAAATCTACGTTTTCTCAGTATCATACCTTCTTGACAACACAGAGAACCGCTTGAAAATGATAGAAGAAGGCATCGTGTTGGACAGTATACCGTAAATCTTCAATCATTTGAACGGATTGCTCTTCCAGCGTTAAAGAAAAAGGTAAAGAAACTTGGACATTACCCTGATATGAAGCTCTATTTGCAAAGCCATCAGTCATCAAAACTGCTATACGGCCTCTTTTTCGTAAACGTTGAAGATGTATTTATTGCATTCGGCAGTCTACATTGCAGTATTTAAAAGCCATAGGAGTTTTACAGGAATAACTGATCATGATAAGACTCTATTATGGTTTATGGCTCGATGTCCGTTAAGTCAGTGAGACGTAGGGAAAGCCCACCAAAAAGAGATTAGGGACTGAAAAGAGATGATATTTATATACCATATTTTATTTCCGGCTGTCATGCTTCAATCATAACTCTCCCATTTTCAATGAAATTTTGCTGATCAACTTTATTTTACTGATTAAAAACTCTCGCTCAAGGTTAAAGTTTTCTTTGCATATTATAAGTACTTTCTCCACGGCTAAACAACTGCTTCTTTTATCCTGCGGTCCACTGACTTTTGACAGTCGAGTTATTCTTCAAATTATGAGAATTACGAACCTCTGCCTGCCTGAAGTTATTTTAAATGTTTCTGAGGTTTCGTCTTCTTTTCGCTTGTTTTATAACAGTCTAACGTCTCATGCGTATTTGTGATTGATGAAATTGGAAAGATGGAAATGTTTAGTGAGAGCTTTGTTCGTGAAGTTCGGGATTTGCTGAACAACCCAAGGACCACAGTGCTAACATCAATTCCTGTGGCGAGAGGAAAACACATACCATTTGTGGAGGAGATACGTCATAGAAAAGACGTCGTACTTTACCAGGTGATAATATAATTTACCAGGATATATAATGTGATGAGAAACTTCATTTAGGCATTAGTCAAAATCTCATGATCTGTACTATAGTTTGAACTTCATTCTCCACGACCAAAACGCGACGTATAAACTAGCTCATTTATAACTAGAGGTTTTAAAGGGTCTTAATTTCGAGTGGAATTATACACACTTCAAATTCAAGCCAGGAACAGTTGATGGAAAAATGAGTCAACTATAGGTCCTCCGGCAGGAATCGAACCTACGCTTTTGCGATGCCGGTGCAATGCTCTTGCCACTCATTTTTAACTATATGCATATTAAGTCGTATATATACATTTAATATTTCGTTCTCAAACATTCTCAACTATTGCCTTTTCAGTTATTTTTTCAATTATCAATCCTTGTTTCTATCAATTGTCGCAAGGATAACAGCCGAATTTCAGCAGGTGTCTCCTCCCCCCTAGAAACAAATTTGGTGAGTTTTGCCCCTATTAGTTTTAGGGCATTAACTTTCACCTCACGATTCGATTTTTACGAAAATCGTAAAGGCTATCAAAACGTCTTGCGACCATCGAAATGATGTTGAATGTTTTATGCTTGTCAGCTCACGAGGCTGAAAAATTCTAGAGGGAATGAATTTCTCGAGGAGGGATATGCAAACTTAGAGTTGATAAGTCAGCCAAATTTATATTGGCATAGCGCTTTTAAACTGACAGGTTTTTGAGTGGTGTGCTATGTAAATCAGATAAATATAGCAGCACATTTAACACGGGCGGAAATCCAAGCAAAAATATACCACTGGAATACAAACCATGCAAGTAATGGTGTACCTTTTCATGTTCATCTGTATTTATTTGCAATATCCTTGTTGATAGATAACGAAGGCGAACAGGGAGCAGTTACTGGAAGAAATTGTACAATCAATACTACAATCTCATGAACACTATCATGTAAGAAGTGCTTGAATTCCTGCGTGTAACCAGTCTTGAAAGACATTATTATATAGCAAAATCTCTTTATTTCAATGAACCTCGAAAGAATTGAGAATAAAAGCCATTCTAAACCACAATTGGGTGATGCTCTCTACGGTAAAGGAATTAAGAGTGAATTATTGTGGTAATTTCAGTGGTCAGAAAAAGAAAATCGACGTATGTGTTCAGATAAATGTTAGTAGAAATATAAAAGAAGCTCTTATTGATTGTTTAGACCAAAGTCCACTCTGTTGAGCTATGGTACTTTTTTGAGATACTTCATGTCCGGAAGTAGGTTGGCCTTCTTACAAAGAGAAAGCTTAATACCTTACAACGTTGGGTATTCTCGTGCAGTGTAACATTCAATTGGTGGGTTTTGTTAAAAAACGTAGAGTCTCTACACTAAACTAACTCACAATGATAACAATCAACGGGGGCCCTAGACCAAAAATGCCAAAAATCGGTCTTTCTAGAACAGGATGCTCTATTTCATGATTTATTGCTTGAATACATAATTCGACGTGCCCAAGACGTAGGGGTCCCCTCCTTTTTATTTTTCCTTTTTATTTATCAGAACCGATTTCAGAGCCGTGGCCAGATAGCCAGAGATGGGGTATATACTGATTCATATTTACATACCATAGGAACAATTCTTTTCAAAAGCAATCAGTCCGAATAGAATATATAGAATATATAAAATAAGCCCCCAAATTAAGCTTCTAGCAGCCGCCTTGCGCCCTTGCCTATTTCACCACAGGGTGAGGGGAACATGTAGCATGTTTATAGATTTTTTTTATTCCCGCGCTCTATTGCTCCAGAGAGTGGTGCATGACCGCCCACGTATGTAGTACCAGGCGCCTGTGGCGAATAAATTTTTGCAGCCATTCACCGAGAGACCGACTCCATTTTGATAGAAAAAGTAGTTTCTTCTCAACGATTAAAAGGCGTTTATTTTTGGCTGGACCAACATTTGCCATGTCAAATATCCAGTTAGTCTTGTGAATTCATTGGCAATACGTGGTTCTAGAACAACGAGTAAAATATCAGTAAACTCTGAAATTTAACGTGAATACTTAGCATTGGCACTAATTTCTATATGGCAATGACTCCTCGTCATAGAGTTAGATCAAAGCTCGGGCTGTCTGTGCAACGAAGTCGCGAAGGTAACGTCTTAAAATTTATAATACCCAGCATGCTGAAGACCAACCTTATTTTTGTCTACAGTTGTTTATTTTTTGCATGCGATCTATAAAGAAAGACTTTGAATAGTGTAAACATGTCTTTTGATCAATATGCTGGGTCGATGTATTATTCGCTTTTTCAACTGTTTTTTCGCTGTAGTTTGTATTTACGTTTATATATTTATGATGTTGTAAAATACGTTCATTATTGGTATTCTAGTGCATTTATAACAGTTTCATAATATTGTGAAAATAACTAGAAATGCATGGTTCGTCGTTTATACTTTATATCGGCAGACATTTTCTAATTTCTGTTGAGCCTTTTTTTATTATTGTAGAGATAATAAACCGATGTCTATCTATATTTATTATAACTTTTTAGCATTATTTAAACTAATTAATCCTTGTAGAGAAGTTAAAAAGCTGGCTTCATTCATAAATATAGCACAATTATTAACACATACCAAATGATATATGAAGCATCACGTCGTATTTACTTCCCGATGTCCTTAGCTTGCGAATAGAGCCGCCCCAAAGCCGATATAAAATACTAGCATGAACTTTACACCAATTTCAGCCTAAGAGTGTTTGACCATTGCTAGGAAACACGTTTTCATTACTAAGAAACTAGCCTCCAATTCCAGGTAAAATGATGGAGTTCCAGGAATTGCTTAAACAAATCATTTGTTGTTTTTTGGGCTTAACAGCTGCTGTGTTATTCAACAATATGAACACCATCGAAAAAGATCAGATTTAACTTAAAAACTTTGCACTGTGATATGTCCTTGTGCAAACTAACCAAAAATTTCCTAAGGCTTTTCCATTTGCCATAATTTAAGATTTACATTGGCTCAATGCAGACAGATTGTATACCTATACCTATACCTATGTGAAGTTTAAAATATAAATTCTTGCTAGCCAGCTAGAAATGTGTAAATTAAAGGCTTACTAGGAGAAAAAATGCAGACATGCAATGTCTATAATATATGCAATATGTTTTGCAGATATAAATATTTTTGAAAAGAGCAATAATGAATGCAATATACAAAACATAACCTACAGTTTTTGTAAGCCTATCATTTATTGGGTAGTTTTTATATTTTTTTATAAATTCGGGGGTGTCTTTAAGGGATTCTTTAGTTCTGATGTTAATAGAAGTAAAATTAGGGCAAAGAGTTTGTTTCACTGTGAATGACCTTGTGGAAACTTGCCAAAAGAAAAATGGCTTTTTCTGATTGCATCTTTTTATGGGATGATGTATTTCCAATATGGAGTTGTATAGTGGGATAGAAATTATTTTTAAAGATTATAGTGTGGGCAGGATTGTACTCTGTTCATTGTAATGAATCATAAAATGCTCATCTTTGTGTTAAAGTGAGAAATGTACTTTTTTTTACAAAGAATCAGATTCCAGTGAAGATTCAGATGACTCAAGCAGTAGTGCTGGGAGTCCTCCACCATTGACCAGTGAGGTAATCATTGCATTTTCTCCAATATATAATGTTTAGTAATATCTGCAGTGTTTTATGATTTAATTTATAACATATTATTTTAGAGTGAAAATGATAGTGAAAGTGAATATATGGATAATAATGGTATGGGGATATGATATGATGGCTTGGAATGTTAATAAGGCATAGAATAAGCTTCTAAATTATAGACATAATAATCTTTGAGATATTCATTTCTAGAAACAGCTGGTAAATGGTGGCTAGGATTGAATAAGGAAGAAAGGACCAAACGAGAAACATGCATAAAAATACATGTTTTGTCACCTTTTTTGTTTGGTATTGTACCACAAGGACATGAGGATAAGGTGGATATAATGTTTTCAAAACTGAAGAAGTTTTTTATCATTACATAAGCACACTGTTTTTTCACTGTCATGTATTTTTATATGTGTGTGCACACATGTTTCAAATTCATTGAAAAGAAGTAATAAGTGTTTTGTGAATAATTTAAACCTGTTTCATTGTTTGGACTTCAGCTTTTAAAATGCTCTGGTGGAATCAGCCCTTATAACCAAACCTGAAAGGTTTCCACCAACATAACTGAGAAAAGACATGTATTAAATGGAATATAAATAATATGCTTCTTCCTTCACTGTAAAATGGTAACGGGTAAAATAATGGGTGCATGTGTGTAATTTAAAATTAGATAAAAAGGAATAACCCAGTGCAACATCCTAATCTGATTTGAGACTCGAACACATTGATGCAAAATTTATGAAATACAGGACCACAGTATATTTTTTCTGTTTCAGTTAATAGATTGGTCTTATGAATGTGGCTTGTTACCGACAAAGGATGTCCAGTGAGTATATTATGAAATGTTCCTGAAAATAGTTATATACTAGTTACACTAATTGGTTTTCCATAACTATATATATTCATAAGGTTTCTGCATGCAGGGTAACCTTTCCCAATGGGCTTGTCAAATAATTTGCTCAATATTTTAAAACTTTATACACCAAACACAAATTCTTATAAAAAGCAAAACAATGGTTTTAGATAATGATTTTTCATCCTCTTCTATTTTGTAGACAAGTTGTAAATCCAACAAATGCCAACTTTCAAGCAATACAAATTGTTGAGAATGCATACGAAGTTCTCCTTCCATTCATGGTAACTCTTCCAATTGCATGTGCAGTACTATGCAATTACTTAATAGTTTCTGTGTTTGGATGGCCTGAATTTAAATTTAAATTCTTTAAAACTTTAAATTTCTGTGTTTGGATGGCCTGATCCAAACAAGGGCTTTGACCAATCAGAACATGTGTTATATACATGTTATTTTATAAATATGTATACCCTACAATAATTTACCTTGGATCTTTGCAAGATATCAGTAGAATCCATCAATATGCTTTCAGTTATCGTACATGCCTGTACTGTAAGTCAGTCATTGCCACATGTCTTGCATAATGTCAACACATATCTACGACACTTAATTATTTTTGCTGATATGTAACTTGTATGTAAACCATATTTTATGTACATATTTCACAGAACAAAAGAGCGAACATTGTTGATATTCTTACATTGAGGAATGATATTGTTAAGGTATGTCTATTTTTATGTACCCCTCTGTAAGATGTTGAGTGGTAGTTTTGCATCGGAGAGATGAATTGTGAGGTTTTATTTTAATATAAAGTCAGTAGAAGACTGTTTTTTCTCCCCATTAATCTTATAAATCAGGCCTGCATTTACAGTAAGCAGCCTGTTTTCCCGAGCACTTTGAAACTAACGACTAAAGGAATAAAGCAAGGAGACCGTTTTACTACGACAGCTACGGTTGAAGTGGAAAACAGTCTTTAATTTAATAAGATAGAATTACCCACTAAAACCTCGGACATGGTGCTGTTACCTAAAGTGTCATGCTGTGAAATTGCAAGCATTCTAATCAATTTCATCATTATTTGCTCAGTGTACCAGTTATAAATCTGCACTGGAATGTGCTGAAAAGAAAGCGTGGTTTCCGACAATGAGGTATAATAGCTAGACCTTCCTTGTAATGACGTCAAACGCACAAAAACCTCAAGTTACAATTTGTTAGTTTTACGGAGCCAATCAAACTATCTGTAAAGTCAGGTTTTCGCCGTTTGACGTCTTTTTGCGAAGGCCTATTGGCGCATAAAATTGTTCTTAATTTGTGTGTCTGTTAATTTTTATTATACAATCTTCCGATCGCATCAAATGTGGTATACGAACTGCTTAGAATAGGAAAAAAAAGACAGTTCGCGACGTTTCGTAGCCTACATCAGGAGAGTTGTTATTAGATTCCTATGTGTAGTTACATGCAGAGTGTCTTACAACTCTTGAGCGGCCTACAAAACCACTGACTCGAATACAACAGGGCCTAGGGGTCGGTTGTATAAACTCACTATAAAACTCTTCAACTACGTTTTGCATAGTTAATTAAACCCATTCCTAGTTAAAATTCCATGTTTTCATTTTAGAAATAGTATCGATTTACCAGAAGGTGGTAAGAGGGAAATGGCATCAATGGCTCTTATTCTGTCCGTGTATCATTGTAAGGATTATATCGATATTACAATATTATTGAATGACAACTCATTTCCCCAGACAGTTTTAGTTTTATAGCAGAACATAATAGGTTAACTCAAAGAGTTTACCAAACATGCATCTGCTTCTATAACACATGCAGACTATCACTTCTCTTACACTGTCGTTCGTTTTCATTCTGTTCAGTTGCTGGACATATTCAGTTATCATATAGCCATAAAAACACAGATGTTCTCAAGAGATATAACGAAGACTGTAAACATGCTGAAGAAGTAAGTTTATTGTATGTTTGCAAATGAGGAGCTACATACCAGGGTATGAGGTTCAGTTCTGTTTTATTACTACACTTTTACGGATGCCGGTCCTAATGCCAAAAACGCGGAAATGAAAGCAAATTAAACTAAAGCTGTAGCCGTGCAGCGTATGTTATATTGGAGCACTGCAGCTATTAATCAGTCTGCCACGTACGTTAACTGACGTTTTTCTAAATGTGTAGAAAGCGTTGGAGCTAAAACAGCACGGGAATACAGAATTTGTTGCTGACAACTTCAGAGCTGCTATTTCCAAATATACCAGAGGCGTTGGACTAAGGTAGGGCTTACGAAACGAAAAGGGTTGTATAAAAAATAATTCGAAAATTATTAAGAAATATCTTCATGCAGTATTAATAACATTGATTTTCAAACACTCTTATGTCTATAGACATATGTTTGATTGTAATTTCTGTTTCCAGTCCATTCAACTACATCATGTATGGCAATAGAGCACAAAGTTATTTAAATCTTGGCAACTTCAGGTGAATTTTTTTAAGAAAGGAGTGAGAACTGTGGAAGGTTTATCTTGCTGGCATGAAGAGCACATGCGTATGTGGTGGATAGCTTGTTTATTGTTTATTTTTTATTGTTATATATAGACAAGCTTTGATCGATGCCAAAAGGACGGTAATTCTTAAACCTGACTGGGACAAGGTTTGTTATGTAGCTTTATATCATCATGGCGTTTGAATGTTCAATTGAATCTTTCTCATCACATTATTACATCGATTACAAATACCTGTATCGTGTCTTTTTAGGGTCAATACAGATTTAAACAAGCTGCTAACGCACTTTATAATAGTGAAGGAGACGGCGCGTCGTTTTTGACGTTTTGTGTGGATAAAGAAGTCCTCTGTGCGAAGAGTAAGTTTTCTTTTACCATGGACAACGCTATATTCGTCTTCCAGGTCATGATCAAATTCATGTGTTACTCCCATTAATCTATCTGAAGAGTGAATGAAGCCAAACAGAATATCATCTTTCATGCAGCTCGTTCTTCATCGTATTTACTGAGGGGATCTCTCATTGTATCAATGTTATTTTCTCACGATTGTGAATAATTGTTTTAAAGCTGCTGCAAAGCAAAACGGAGCGCAGGCAGTTAAACAGAACTCAGAGACAACAAAGGGAAACAATCATAAGTAAGTGATCGTAAGTTGTTGTTGTCGATTGTATTGGTTCTTTATATATTGAGTAAAAAATACGCTTGATTCTTAGAATTGAAGATGATTCTAGTGAGGAAAGTGTACCAGAGTTAGTATCTGCGGATGAAAGCGATACATCAAGTGGTGAAAGTGAACGTGAAATGCCTGACCTTTTAGATGAAAATGCATCAGATTCGAATGAATCAGGCATTGATGAGGTGTGTAATAAATTTACCATGCAAAATTACAATAATATTAATAACCTGGTTCGCTGTGAATTGGATATTTAAACTGAGTATTTATGTACCAACCTGTACAGGAGCAATGCATGCGAAAATTGTTTGCTAAATGCAGTATATATAAATATTCTTTTTAGGATGACTATCACAAAATTGCTGCAGGTTTGTATTCAAATTTTTTCCTGTACTCGAACCCTTTTTTTTTTAACATATACTTGTTAGCAAGCTGGATAGCAAAGTAAATTAAGTCCATTTCTCTCGACTGGAGGAATTCCGTGGTAAGGGTTTTAATACGTAGATTACTATTGTATTTTCAGCTACCAAGAAAGGATTGATGGATTCGTTAGAGTCCAAGTCAGTATAATGTGTATTCTCACTGCAGCGTATCTGTTAAGCCCGCCCGCCACACACGAGAGCTATGAGCTGAGCTAAAGACCTCGCTAGTTACTCTCATGTCTGCAGCACGTTTTTCACGTGTGCGGATGGTTTTCGGGCTGAGCTGCCTCGTGAGGTCTTTAGCTCCACTGATAACTCTCGTATCCGGCGGGCTTAAGGCAAGCGGCGTTCACGGTTGCGATGAGTTCAAGACTGTGCCAGCATGTTTGAAACTTTAACGTCTTGTATAATAATCGACTTATCCTGGAAATAAGCTAAACCATGCTTTAGAATGAACATTTCTTCACATGCTGACAAAAATTTTTGTTTCCCTGCAAGCAGACGTCCAAAAAAGATTGGTAAAAAAACTTTGGAACTACTGCGGAAACAGAAGGAAGAGTTATCGAAAAAAGAGGCAGAGAAAGAACCAGAATCAAAACGTGTGCAGGAAAAGAAGCCTGAAAAGGTTGAGAAACCAACAAAAATTGACAAAAATAAAAAAGTTAAAGAGGTAAAGATACTCCTGTGGGTCTTTAGAGTCTTAATAAAAAGTCTTAAGAAGTAACACATTTTTTGTCCTATTTCTCCATGGCTCCCGGCCTAGTATGCCACCGTGTGCTGCACGGCAAACAGCTTTCAAGTGCATGGCGCAACTCAGTAGCCAGTTATAAATTTGGCATGGGAGAGGGAAGTGCACAACGCTGAGGGGACTGTGTTTGTTGCGTATACTCATTCTACCTCAAGACCTTCCTCCACTTTTATATAACCAGATTATTTCGTCTACAGGTGATTCATGTTGGGGAATCAGTAACTATTCCCGAAAGAAAAACTCAGGTGGAAGGTATTTTACGCGAGGTTAGTATCGTTTTTCTTTGACTTTATTATTTACTTTTTATATTACATTTATATTACATTTATATTACATTTATATTACATTTTACATTATCATTGTAATTCCCTTAGGGTTCAAAGGCGTTACTTGAAAATTCTTTCCAAGAAGCATCAGAGAGTTATTGCAAAGCTTTGGGATATATTGACGCAGGACCTCGAAAGGTTAGCTAATGCACACATTTCTAAAAAAGCCGGCCGTAAATCCACATCTATATAGTGAATGTTTGACGAAAATATCGCTTGCTTAAGATTCCGCATAGAATGTGTATAAATTAAACTGGAATATTAACTTTTGGTATTTTATGATCTGCAGTCTTTAGGTTATGCTGACAAGAAATATGTCATTGTTTTGTATGCGTATGGAACCTCATTAATAGGACTTGATATTCACAAGGTGAGGCTCATTATTGCACCAAGGCAGGGCGTATCCACCAGCATCAGGGGGCATTTATATATCCATGTTCTGCATGATCAATTTTAAATGATTATATAAATATGCCCCTTTGCAAATTGAATGCTATAGCTACGCCTACTGCATCAAAGTATGAGGCTCATGCAGAATTTCTTCTGACTTGAACTCCTCTTGAACACTCAGAATTATTTTTTTAGGAACTGGAAGCGGCGAAAAGTACATTTCAAAATATAATTACTTCTTTTAAAACTTTAAACTTTCCTCTGGCGTATTATGGTCTCGGTCGAATACATCATCGTCAGAACAGGTCAGTATTCTACTAGAACTAGAATTTATAACGACTAATTGCTCAAGGCAATATTATTATTCCCCAAGTATGTTTTAAAATGTTGAAATATTGTAGTCAATACTAAGTTCTAATTAACTACTCTTGTTCCATGCCCAGTAACATATTAAGCATTCTTTGTAGATTTCCTGAAGCGATCGAAACGTTAGAAAAAGGTTTAAGTATAATACAAAGTAAATCTAATGGCGCGATATATTGGCCTGGTACGGATATCGTTATTGAAGAAACGAAAGATGGAAACTTAAAGGTTAGAATTTTAATTGAATTAATGTTTTAGTAATAGCAGTATTAAGAACTCGCCTGATTTATTGATTAATTCAGGCCATCGTTCGATTCCATCTCAACACTGCATGGTTGAACTCATGACCTTAAGTCTTTCTTGATTAGGTTGAATTATGCTTCAAAAAATCACTCGTGCAAGCCAGGCTTTTCTACCTACGCTCCAGGCCCTCGCCGCAGCAATCAGACATGCATGGCCGTTCCATTGGTACGGGTTAGCTCCAATGAGAAATCAACAACTGTGAATTACATTTTTTTTATCTAGGTCTCATTTGAAAAGATTTTAACAATATGTAAATACCCACCGAAACCTGATGCAATTTGTCGTTTTGAAAATTGTCTTGGAGTAAAGAAAAGTATATACTGTAATGATACAGGTAATATTAACACAGGAAATGTTCTTCTCATAAAATTAAAGAGAAATCTTGCTTTCATTTACGTTCGTGTTAAACAGGAACGAGACTTCATTAAGTTCGTTATGATGTAATAGTTTGTTTATTTCCCCGTGACCTTTTTTTATGCCCTTAGCGCGTCCTTTCTCTGAATTAAGGAAATAAAATTCGTGGAAATGGGCAGGACTTTATAGAAGTGAGCTATATATGATATTATGGCTATAGAATCTCTATTCTGTTTTAGATTACAAAGGTTATGTGCGTATTAAATGTACAGATGCATGTTTAGTCGAGTATCATATTCAGTGTTGGAAGAAGTTAAAGTCAAAATTCGCCGACAAATCAACGGACAAGGTAGAGTACGATACACACACAATTGAGAAGTTTAGACGTAGACGATTATTGGCATCCTATGAAATATGTTTGTAATGTGAGAATGACACATTAATGACTCTAATTGTCAACTATATAAAACTATTTAGTATATTGAGGGTTTGCTTCTGTTTTTTTGCAGGATTTTCTGGACACTTGTTGTTTCACCTCCAGTTGTTTGGGACACGTTGGTACAATTCAAGTGTACGATACAGATGGACTAAAAACAGAGGTGAAGACATCTAATCAATCGCATCAATGAAAGCATTCTAATCAAGATCTTATTGAGTTAGATCTATATAATCAAGATCTTGTTAAGTTTATCCTAATCCAGATCTTGTTAAGTTTATCCTAATCCAGATCTTGTTAAGTTTATCTAATAAACACGATCTTGTTAAGTTTATCTTATAAACACGATCTTGTTAAGTTTATCTTATAAGCACGATCTTGTTAAGTTTATCTTAATCAAGATCTTGTTAAGTTTATCCTAATCAAGATCTTGTTAGGGTTATCCTAATCAAGATCTTGTTATATAGGGTTATCCTAATCAAGATCTTGTTTAATGAGTTGATTCTAATAAAGACCTTATTCAGTTTATTGAATTGAACTGCTGCCAATTCAGTCAACATTAATTGAATACTATCTCTGAATCAACCTAAAAACCTTTTATTTCAGGTTCAAACTGAAAAACCAAAACATAAAAAAGAAAAACCTGAAAAGGTGGCTACTACGGAAGTTACAGCGTAAGCTTATTGTGCTCATTGTTATTATATATGCAATTATTGTAGCTAACAATATGCTATGAACTTGGACAACTATAAAATTAGCATATGCCACTGTGCCGCTGAGACAGAGCAGGTGTGGCAAGCAAACTGAAGTTTAGTAAACAGGGCGAACAAAGCAGTCCCTATAACTATATCGTCAAGATGAATCTTTGAAACTGGTAGAATAAATGCACAACTAGTAAATTCACAACTAGTTTTTAATGGTTGGTTTAGTGGATCGAAGAAAAAGAAACGTTCAAAAAAAAAAGAAAAAGAAACGCCAAATGAAGTCGAGGTTAAACAAAATGATGTTGAAACACGCGAAGAACAAAAATATGATGTAACCGATGAAATGCCTCCTATAGGTTAGTTCTCGGCTGTAACATCTTTTAGGCGATGTGAAACAGTTTAATACTGTTTGTTTGATGAACATTTGCGTACGTTTAGGTATATTTTTTCTCATTTTTTAGACGTGCCTGAGCAGGATGAAAAACAACCCACGGTTTGTAGCAACACTGCAACACATAACGAGTTTATTTGACTGGACATAAATATACTTTCAATACCGTTTTGGACTTAGCTATAGCTGCAATAACATATCAAAATAATGTGCAGAAGTTTAAAGAGCTTTCTCATCCAAAGTTGCATCATACAGTATCTTCCTGTGAAATAATGAAAATTAATATTCAAACGTTGTTCATATACGTGACATTTCCTGTCATTTAAAACTGATCTCTTTCACAGAAGGGCACTGATGTGGAGACACAATGTGTCGAAGATCTCAGCAAAATCCCAGGTGAAACATATTTTTCATTCCAAGCACATGCATCATTGGTGCATGCCGACTAAAAATGTAACGCTAACCTCTGTTTAATTTTTCATTCCCGTCTCTCAATGCGCATGCTTGTTTTTTTCCAGAGTCTGGAATGTTTGTGTTAAAGAAATCAGATGACGACCAACAATTAGCTTTAGTATGCTTCCAATTTTTTTATTATTCATTCAATATTATCATACTATGTTCATGTTTTTATGCCCTTTTCCCAGAGCCAGCCTGTGTATTATACCTGCATGAGGGATGTATGTCACCATGCTTTTTTGTAAGGGCCAAAAAGAGGTGTTTGAATACTTTTGATCAGTACTGTATATTTCCTTGTTCTTGATAATTCCCACTCGTGTTTTAGCCAATTAAACAAGCCAAAGGAAAGAATAAGAAAAAGAAAACAAAGGTAAGATGAAATTAACCACCTGCATGTCATTCGTATGGACTCGATCCATTGTTCCCGCGTATTCTTACCGAATAACCTCAAACGCAAGGTACGCACGGGAATTGTGATGTTAAGTTTTGAAAACGGTGGCATATTAGATACCTTATTAACCTAATTTTGCAGAAAATGTGAGCAAAATTCTAAAAATATCCATAATATTTTTATACAGTGTAAACACGTTGTCTGAGAGTGCATGTGTTTTAAGACGCTTCGCATTTTGCTCCACTTTTGAGGACATGAAACAGACGAAACTTCTTTTTAGAATGTGCAATCTTTGGATGAATTCTTGGGTCGTGATAATGAACATTTACGTCTGCGGCCGTATCAACATGGGGATGATTGTGAGGATTATGACGAGATTCCATCACAGCCTTTGTATGTATTTCCTCTTCTCTAACATAAACTTCATATTTGATTTTGATCTCATTATTGATAAAGAAGCTATTAATTTAGCGCCGTACTACATCATGTCATGCATGAAACAACACAACCTAAGGCCCGTTTTCCACTAGGCGGAATTTTGCGCGTGGAGCGGAAGCAAAAACAAAGAAAAATTCCGCTCCGCGCCCAAAATTCCGCCTAGTGGAAAACAGGCTTAATTCACCGTATAACTTTTCCTTACTTAGCAAAATTTCTGTGAGGTCTGTTCTGTGAAATATATTATTCTAATAAAATAGTAAATTCTTCTATTTAAGTAATAAAATTATTCTGTCTTTATTTAGTATTCGTCAGCCACCTGAAGGATGGATGTCAGAACCATTTTCCATTCCTGCTCACTTACAGCATGAAGCTCGAGAAATTGAGAGTTCTCTGGCGACATTCTCTCACAATAACATGTACCTTAATAATGATCCTTGGAAAAAGGACTCCATTAGGGAATATGTATATTCGTAAGTCGGTATCTTATACTTCCTGCACTATAGCCCATATTTTCAACTTTCACATTGTGTTTCATTAATGAGCGCATTGATGGGATCAATCTGTTCTGTGACTCGGACGTTTTTGGAAATCGTAGAAATCAGGGTTACGGTCATATAATTCGTGAATTACATATACCTACAATCTGTGTTTTGTACCTGTCGTTCTTTACAATTGTCTCCATGTTTCACTTGTCGTTTTTTCTTTAGTTTATATGTGAATTTTTCCTTACAATTAATTTGCAGAGCTTTTATCAACCTACTTAAAGCCGAGGGTTCGTTACATGTCACGAGTGAACCAATGAGAAAACTTCTGAACATTATGCCTGAAGAAGCGCGGATACTTGTCCAAAAAGAGGGAGGTCTTCGTGACTTTTTAGCAAAATCATGTCTGTTTACTATTGAAGCAGATATTGTTACAAACTTTGAGGATAAACTCATCACAGATTTGTCTAAACCATACAAGAAACCACAGGATCCTGCTTTCATAACTCCAGTTGAAAATGGCATTGCAAGATTGGAGGAAATAGCAACACCAGATGGTATCATTTCCGATACAAATACCGGCGGAAAATTCGGACCCGTTGGATCTCTTGATGGTGCATTACAGAACAGATCTCCAACAAGTGTCGTTAATTCCTTACAAAACATATCTCAGACAAGTGTTGTTAATACCGTACAACAGAACAATTTTCAAGCAGGTGTTGGCAATATTCTACAAGAGAACATATCACTTGCAAGTACTGAAAGCACTCTGCAACAGAACTGTAAACAAAAAATAGACTTTCCTTTGCCCAGTTTTTCCCGAGAAGAGTGCATGGCAAATCTGAGTAATTACGGTAATGTTAACAAAGAAACTGTAAATAGTAGTGTAAAGACTGATACATGGTTTGAAAAGGGAGGTACGTCAAGTGAGTGGCCTAGCGCTAAAGCGTTTGTTCCATATGATGTAAAAGTACCAAGCAAGGAGTCAGTGATCACAGAAACAAATGAAATAGACAAAATATCCGGTAAGAATATGGACACAGAAACGTCGAGAGAAATAGCTACCAACACCGCAAATGGTCTAGATAAAGAAATAAATGAAAACATTAACAAGATTCTGAATGATGATTTCGACTTAATAAATATATCTACTGACAAAGCAACTAATGCAGCTGAAAACAATGGTGATTCAGATGCAAAGGATTCTACAGCAAGGGCAATATTATGTGAGAGCAGTGATGCTGTCCCAATAGTTAATGAATTGGAGCTTAAGAATGAATCTGAAGACACAGTAAAGAATGAGGTCCTAGACATGGATCCTGCTGCTTCAACCTTGTCTCTTGAAGATTCGGTTGTAAGCGAGACTAAAATTGATAAAAAGACAAATGATGAACAAACTGAATCTATTCCTATAACTGTACCGAATGATGTTTTGGTTACTAGAGAGATCGCTGTTTCAGTGGAGCCAAAACTGACAAAAGAAAAATACGTTCAGGCAAAACCAAGTACTAAAACCAAAATAATTATGACAGAGGCAATGAACGAACCCTTTAAGGCTGATTATGAGAAATTATTACGATCTTGTCAAAGTTGGGAGAGTAAATATCAAGAATTACTGGATAAAAATATCCAAATGGAAAAGAAGTACGGTACTGATGTAATTAGCATGGAAAAGAAACTGCAAGAGTGCGGACATAAACTTGAGGTAAATTCTAACGCATGATAGTATAATATATTTGGAATTCAGACCAGCCTGCACGATTAAATTTACCAGAGTATGGGCTGTCTGCGAACTAGTCATCTGATTCTAATTCATGATAGTATTGACAGGTTGTTTAAAAGTTTTCTTGATATATAGGAAACTCTGTCCACCAGAGCTTACAGAGGGAAAACTTCCTCTACTCCCACAGCACTGAGCTATGCAACTAAATTAACTTTTTTACCGTGGTGATAAAGTATTTAATTTCTAAGAATGCAGTTGCCAAACTTTATCCACGTTTCGCACCGCGGATCGTAACATAACAAGGTGACGCGTGCAATTTCTTTTCCAGATATTGAGCAAGGAGTGCCAACACATTCAGAAACATCATGATCATGACCTTAACGTTTTACGTCAGGAAAAACGTGAAAAGACTGAACAGATCAAGAAACTTCAAGAGCAACTTACCTCCATATCCGAATCAGAAGAAAAGTAAGACTGTTTAGACACGTTTTATGTAATGCCACATGCACTATCCAATGTCTGACCCATGCAATGTAAGCTGGCATGAATCATGATATGCTTTTTGTGTCTGCATGGATTCATAAATTCATCTGCATGGCTTTACCATTATGTGGCAATTTTACGTTTACCTTCATTATTCCTCACAAACAACTGTCGTCTTTAATTGAATCACCAATGTCGTGACTCGTCTTACAGCGTCTTTAAATCCACATTTACGAAATAACTATCCCTAACACCTCTTGCGATCAAATACAAATAGACACGGTCCTAATCTATTTTAGGCAAGTGAAAGCATTGAAAGACGAGATCTGTGCATTAGAAAGTCAACATGAAAAAGAAAAGTTTGTATAAATTCTATATTCTACGGTATTTTATCTTTCATTATACATCATTATATTAGCGTTTTCGTTATGGGAAATGGCAATCCTGATTAATCATTGGTATTTAAATTTAGACAACAATGGTTATCAGAAAAAGAAAGTGCCGAGAAAATGAAATCTTACTCACAACAACAAGCGAGACGGGCAAGCAATGCTGAGGTAGGAAAATATACATTTGAATACCACAAAGTCATATAATATGCTGAGTTTAATCTCAAGTAAGTGGGATCATGTAAACTTGATTGATGTTTGAATTTTTGGGGGGATTTTTAGGTTCAGCTTTTGGAGCTTCAACGTGACGTTAATTTCAGTTTCTTCACGAGAGCACTTCAAGAAGCAGAACTGACTGTACATAACATTAGTCAAATACTGACAGTCAAGTAAGTCTACCGAACCGAACATAGCTCGCCTTTTATACCAGATTTTAGAATTAATAGGGAAGATTTATACGAGGGATTGGTGGGTGGTAACTGCATGTAGAGGAAATTAATGTATACCAAGTTGTGTCCCCCATGCAGCATATTCTCCAAGGAAAACTCACAAAACTATATTGCACATAAATGAAGAAGAATTCTTCAAATTCGCCATTTTCTCCTGGGACGATCAGCCTTCAAATGTTGTAATTATTGATGTGATTTCTCCTAATATTAGTTCAACACCTCAACTACAAGAAATCAGTCAAAAATGGCAAAGATATATTGCAGAATGCAAACTTCAACTGGGCCGTAATAAGGTTTGTTGTGAAATATGTGATTTGCCATTTTAGCCTCCTGGTATCTAGCCTTACAATATTGTAATTTATTGGTAAAATATCGGTAATACGTCTTTTTCAGACGGCAAACCATTTTATACGCTATATGAACATCATGTGGTTCAGCGCCGGTCTCATTGTATGAAATGCTATGCTACAAAATGCTACTGCTATTGCCTCTATAATCTCTAGTTGTCATAACTCGTCACTAAAAAAAACAACAAAACAAAACTGAGTAGTCCCCCGTTAAAATAGTAGGTTATCATGTAGCTTATTTCTAGGAAGGGGGGGGGGGCACTAAAACTTACTCTCACCGTAACTCACCAAAGTAAACGTTCCTAGATCATGTTTGAAGCAAGCATTCCACAAATAAAAGAAGGGAAGCCACTTTCGTCATTAACATCTCTACGTATTGCTCGACCTGCTAGTTATCCTGGACCGCCGATATTACATCTGGTAAATTTTTGCAGATATTTTATTTTAAGGACCTGACATGTATTTTCGCGGCACTTGCGCGTATCTGATCACTTATAACATATTTTTCCTCTCTTGTCGTCTAGCCTCCAGGTGCTATACCTGTCACTGGAAATAAACAAATGCCTGGACTAGCTAACATTAGACCAGAAGCAAAACGTGGCCCGGTTAGTTTCCCAGGCTTTGCTATAAATGCGTGTGTTTCGCATCTGAGGTTTCTTGAAGTTATAGGTCGTCTATTTCTATAAAGAGTGAATGGCTCTCTCAAGTAATGTTGTGTAGCTACGTTAGGGTATCTTTGCCAACGATGTATTATTCATATTTCAGTCACCTACCCCATCTGGTGGTGCATCAGGTCGAACTACACCTGGAGCAACAACTGTGGTCAGAAACGATCCTGTCCGTCCTGCAGTGCAAGCTGAACCTACAAATGAAACACCAAACAGCAGCATTCCTGAGAGGCCAATTGTTGCAGAAGCGAAGAAAGGACAAGAACAACCACAAAAAGGATCAAACAGCTTTGAAAAAATAATGATGCGACTGTCAACGCTCTTCCCTAATTATTCAAGGTTGGTTTAATCAACAATTAGGATTAGGTGTACCCATGGTACACTTTATTGGAAAGAAATTCGTTTATCAAGTCTAAAGTCTCAACCTAAACACGTACGAAATTATACACACAGTGATATAAAAGGGAACGTTCCCCCCAAAGCTGAGAAAGAGGAAGCTATAGAGTTTTTTTATCTATATAGCTTAGTTTATTCTTTGTATTAATTATATAGAGACTTTAGAGAGAGTATATTGTTTGCAGTTTATTATTCCTATATGTCATTCGATTTTATGATTAAACGTCATCCGTTTTTCCCCTTTTTACTTTTGCCTTTTTATTCAATCGGTTTGAATCAGGTTTAATTAGTTTCATTGTTTCACATTATTTCGTATTTAACATGCATCTATTATTTGTATCATGCAATAGAACTCAGATGACAAATTTTATCAAAGAAGTTCGAGCAAGCAAAAATGGATCATTAACAGGCTTGTCTTTCGATGATATTGTGGCTTGCGTGACCAAGTTGGTGAAAACAAAAGAAAGACAGGTTAAGATAATCACATGTAGCTACTGTCGTGCTCGCGTGCATTTGTTTAACAAATAGATGAAACGGGAGTTTATATAGAAACATTATATATAGGGCCGGTTGTACGAATGCTGGATAGCGTTATCCACCGGATAGTATAATTTCTTTAACCGTTTTAAACATGCTTGAAAAGCAATGAAATTACAGATTTGGAGTTAACAGTTAAGAAAGAGAACCCCTAATTGAAGAATACTAAGGTTAAATCCAGGTTATACTCGACAACAGACAATTTTAGAGCGATAGAAAAATCAATATTTGTTGGATAGCGTCAGCTGGTTGATGGTTAAGATAAGGAGGATATAAAGAACTCTGTGCGTGTGGGATGATAGTAAAATGTCCGTGCAAGACAAGAAGAAAACTAGATGCATGTTTTAGGAATTGATATGAGAGAATGATAAAGCATCCTCTAATGAAATTTTCCAACGATATGTTTTCTTTTTTTGATGGTATACAAATAATTCATTTCAGGCCGGGCAAGCTGTTGCTCCTGTTCCACCAAACGAAGCTGGTGCATCTGGATATAGCGTTCCTAAAACGTCGGGGGGAATACAATCAAAACCTGCAGCTCCCATAACAAGATCCATTTCTCTGCCGGCGGCCAAGCCTGTGAAAGCAGTGCCATCTGTTCTTGGTAGTATTTCTCTACCAAGCGGTATTCCTCTGCCCGTCAGTAATAATGTAAACTATGAAGATGATCCGTGTGTGATATGTCATGATGAAATGACAACAATAACAAAAAATGTTTCCTTGGATTGTGGACATTCCTTTCATCATGATGTAAGTATTACAGTCGAATCTCTAAATAAACGGCCCTCAATTAAGCGGCCATCCTCTAATAGGCGGTCACACATCAAAGGTTAAAAAACCTTATATATACTGCCTAATATCATTATTTCTAAAGCCTATACTCGCCATCGTATTTTGTGATTTATAACAAAACTTAGGCATTTCTTTACGTGCAGAGTCTATTATTTGTGTACCTCTACCTACCTACCGACCACTTCTCTATTTAGCGACCACAAAGCCTTAATCGCAGTGTATTTTATATTTCAGTGCATTAAAAAGTGGTTAACTGGAGAGCAAAGTACTTGTCCCACGTGTCGTGTTCATGCTTTGTTACCTGAAGAATTTCCTCAACTTAAGTGATGATTTGGTTTTCTCCTTCCATTTCTTTCAATTTCATTTTTTCTTGCTTAATTTCTTTTATTGGTTGACGAAAATTGGACGCATTATAGATCATTGTTCTCGTTTCATTGTTCTTTGTTTATATGCAAAAGATCGTGTATCTTGCCTCGCGGAATTCCAAAACTACACAACAGGAAAATTTGTTGTTGTGCACAGAAATCGCTGGCGCACTTGTTTTTTCTCTATTTTGTTCAATTGTTTAAACGGGATCCTCGAACATTTACAATAAGTATATTTTTTTATGAAATTGTGGCTGAATGTGCGCATGCATATGAAACAATTTTTCCAGCTGCAATCTTATATCGTTATTACCGCTTATATATATAAGTAAAGTTGTGTTAAGCGTAGTAATAGTATAGATGTTTCTCATAAAGATTGATTCTATCCAGGAATTTCTGGGACTTTCCTCACGTAACTGAGAAGTGCGTGCAAAACAAGGCTGAACGCCTGCGATACATATACGTTGATTATTTGTTTTTCTTGTGATATATATATTTCTGTATAACCCTTGTTAAAGCCGTCATCTTTGTGAAAAACTATCAAAATATATATTGCACGTGCCTATTTGTAGTGCTATCAAGCTGGGTGGTTTATAAAGTTTTAGAAAGAAATGTTAATTAAAGTTCTTATTTTTGTAAATATAAATTGAAATATTTAATCTTCACGAAGTTTTGATTTCTGTATATTGCAACCTCGCACCCAAAGGCCTGTATTTCACTCGTGTTTCACAAAGTCGAGATCACAGACATTTGATAATCAATACTAACACATCAATATGATAATTGCGTTTATTAGGCGACAAAGTTTGTGTATATAATAAAACAGTTATTCTGCTCACTCTCGTCTTATATGGCCGATAGCCAACTCGGCGCTATGCGCTTTGTCGGCTATCAGCTCATATACGACTCGAGTTCGCAGAATAACTGTTAAATATTAACTGAAAGATATACATTGCACGAATACCCAATTGCCTCCCTCTCAAATTCAACCTTTTTTCTAAAAGGAAGAAACGACCTTAATCACATAACGATCAATGCGGTACGATTTTGCGCAAATTTCAAAGACTTGATGCAACACTATTCAGCTTTTGCACAACTGAATGTGTCTGGTAGCCAGGCACCAAACGTTATATTGATGAATTAAACTACAGGTGGATAAACATAACTGACAACACACAAACATTAAAGTTTTTCATAACTACAATCAAACATGCATGCATAAAAATTAATCTCAGATGATTAAACACCAATTTTGGGGTCACCGTATTTCTCTACACAGCTTTCATAACAAAATTTCAGGGATGGCTTTCTATAGAAAAAATGTCCAGCTAGGAAAACAGCCTTGTAATACAATTTACTCATGAACAAACAGCCTTTGTTACTTGGGTGATTTCTTCTGCAGAGTTTTTTCATGTCACGAAGGAAAGCGTTGTCGCATTTTTCTTTTGACCAACCGTAGTGATCTCCCTATTTTAGTAAGAAAAATATTTCAAATTTCACGCATGCATATCTATATATGAATGGTTTTTGGTAACTTTGAATTTTAACTTTCTTCACGAAATAGAGTGATTTACGCGACATTTTAACCATCTTCTTTGGTTGGCATGAAGAACCAATTAATAGAAAACCCCTTAACTTGGCTTTTTCCGGTTGGACGTGGTCATGCACAAATTACAGCTTCCAGAGTCTGCGTTGAGCGAGCTTTTATCCTTATAACATTTTAAATTGATTATATATTCATTTGTACCCGCAAAAGTATTTTAATCAGTCATACACTTTCTCGTTAGTTTCTCAAAGACATAAACTTTGTAACGGCGTTCAGAATCGTGCATTTTTCTTTAAAATAACACGCGAAATATGCTATTTGTTTAACCATCCCATATCACACGTTTATGTATTAATTATAGTTATACCTTCATGCAAGCTAAATGGATACTGGCAGATTTAGAATACAATGTTTAACTTACACATCTGTAACAAACGTCGTGGCGGTTGCAAGCTGGAGTGAAATCTTTTTTGTAGGGCCAAAAATTGCTGTTTGTTGGCGTGCTGCAACCATTGATCTTCAGTTCGCAACTGAAATAACCAGTCACCGCAATTGCCAGGAATATAAAGGCTGATGCACTTATTCTGTACATGTTTTGAGTAATTCGATGCAAGCAATTTGTTTAATTGTACTATACAGAAGCAATAGCAATAAGCAGCTAAAAGCAGCTCATTTTATTCATTTAGCGAGATTGCAAATTAAATACACCTGGAAAATTACGAAACACTCATTCCCAATCACTGGGGCAACCAGCCTGTTTAGTTACAGTAAATGAACATCAAAATAGGATATAGCAGGACTAAATTAGGATATAGCAGGACTAAATTGTCAGGCTGGCTATGCTACTGCTCCCAATCCCTTTTGGTCTCCCAGTTTTCCAAATTGTCAAACACATGAAACTGCATATACTTAACTCGTCATTAGTTCAAATTTCTGCGGATTTCTATTGTTCTCAATGGGGTTTTATTTCGGTTAGAATCTTAAAGCAAGGGGAGGGATAAGGGATTTGATATCTCCTCAGGGAAAAGCGGGGTTCATGAATAGAATTGAATTGATGATTAAATATTCACCGGGTTTTATCTATATAAAACCCGGCTTTCTGGGTTTTATACAGATAAACCCCAGAAAAGTAAGGTTTTATATAGATAAAACCCGATGCAAAAAAACAACACCCTGCACCTTTTTACGCACGCTAAAATTAAATCATGACAAAAAATTAATTACTACAACTAATCTGTTGATATAGCAGTTGTTCCACACTATCATACTTTCTCAGTCAATCTTTCTCAACACACAAAGTCAAACACGTTAATTCAAAAAAAGTTAAAAATACACTTATCAAAACTTTGCGTGATATAGAAATCTAGATCTTCGTCGCTGTTTCTGTCGCTCATAGTTTATCCAACCATCAACATATGCCGCTCACTCTACCATGCATGCTATCAGAAAATTATCCTTATCTACATGTCTAACCTAATTTTTGTATAAATTTAGAGTACTATTAAAACAAAAGCCAAATTAACAATTGTCCTGTCTAATTGACAAAATATTCCCAGAAGTGTTTAACATATGCAGATACACAGATAGATAATCTGCGGTCGAACAAAAAGATATTCACAAAGCGTGACTCGTAATTTTCTTTAAATTTCTTTTCCGTAGCCTTAACCGATGCTTGAAGTTTTTTCTCCCACCACTTACTGCATTTCTTTGTTTCGCCTTGTCGATTTACTTTACGCTTACATTTATCATTGAGTCGCTAATTAGTAAGGCTCAATCAACTACACGTAGCAAAGGAGCAATCATTCTTAGTAAAATCCTTACAAATTTGAACTAAATTAGTTAATTACCTCGAACATCGGTTTCTTAGCGAGATACATCCCTCGGGAGCGTAGCCCTCATAAATCATCCCTCGGGCCTTCGGCCCTCGAGATGATTTATTCGGGTCACGCCCCTCGGGTTGTATCTCGCTAAGAAACCTCGTTCTCGGTAATTAACTCTTACATAAAACTGTGCTCGCGCGTCCAATTTTTACCACCCCTACACTACAGGGTGTCTCAAAAAAACCGCAACCACTTAAATATGCAAGACATCAATACAGCTCTAAAGCACAATAGATAAGCACCTCTGGGAATTGAAAATGGCTCTTAATCCTTCATTTAAAATGCTAAAAGTCATTTTAGCTGAACTGTGGTGCAAACCCAAACAATAATAATATTCTTGCATATTTAAGTGGTTGCTTTTTTTTGAGACACCCTGTATAGTGACTAGTTTAAACCAATTTAAAAGTTTAACTGTTCACCACCGCGTTTATTAAGAATGTTTGAAAATGTTTTAATCCGCTCGTATTATTTCACGTCAAGGATACGATACCCAGAAGATATATACGGGGTCTCTGTATCCAGGGAGGTTTTCTCGTGCAAGTAAGACAAACACGGTCGTGTGTGTTTTCAGATGGTTTGCTAAAATAGCACATTTACACGTTTTTAACATTTTATTTTATTATCCATTCAGTTACATTAACCGTTTGCAATAAGTTTTTATCAATATGTTAAATCGTGTGTTCGTGCAGTTAAACTCCATAGTTCGGATTGCCGTGTCGTATTACACATCTGTTAAAACAAAATGATGACGCTGGTCTTCTGTAGAATAAATGACCAGCAAGAAGCACAGCTTTACGATACATATGAGAGGCGATGTTGCAATGATGTCCTCTTCTACCTCTTCTGCATAAGGTCATCATGTCTCTTAAGAAGGCATCGTCACAAGATTTCTTTGACCATCCGTATTTGTATCCCTGTTGTAGAAAGGATTATTAACTTTGTGATTTATAGTTTACCATGCATGGAGGACAAGTGAATGAAGTGATCTTTATTCTTTAGATAAATCTGCTGACTCAACGCAAGACAATGAAATAGAACTTTAATTCGCTTTTTAACTTTATATATGAACATTTGCAAAAACTGTCATTTGAGTTGAGGCTACGGTCATGTCAAACACGAAAAGGAACTGCCTTGCCCGGTCCAAACCTGGTAATTTTCCTGCTTATAGTGGAAACCATTCTTACGTCGTCGTGCACTGGACGTTTCTCATGCCTTGAACTTTTTGGAACAAAAAAATAATCGATTATAAGGAAGCTATAGCAGCCATATACTTGTTCAGGAAACTGCACGGCGGCATATATAATATAATTATAATATATGATACTGCATGCATGTCCATGTATAATACTGAAAATATCAGTATGAGAAATATCGTATGTCAAATATATACTTACACATCTATAACAGACATCATGCCGTCTGCAAGCCGGGGTGAACAGGCGAATGAAAGGTATATTTTTTACTGGTGAACTGCAACCATCTGTCTCCAGTCTACAACCAAGTGAAATATTCACTACAACGACAAGAACGATGATACTGATAAAGTAGATTGTTTTCATGTTTCTTCTTCTCTTCAGGAAACTCAAAACTTTGTGTCTAAGTTATGCTAGCTTTCCTTTTTATATATAAATGTAGTGTACAGAAACAATATTTAATCTTCAATAATTATTTCATTGCCACTGCAACGGTGAACAAATATAATTTTCACAAAACAAATTATATGTTTATGACTTGATGATTGAATATATCACAGCTGGAAATAAAACAAATTTTGCCATCATTAAGAAATTGCATGGTCAATTTGTCTCGTCTTAGAGGAATGTCAAATATAGTCCATTGCTGTAAAAGTAGCATTACAAATCTATGGTAATCTGACACCGCAATTCTCAATACATAGGCTTCAAACGATTTATAACTATAAAAGATTTATAGACATATAAAGATTTATAATTTGAAGTTTGTACACAGGAAAAACGAATCGTCTGAATTAATAATTAAGGATTTAAGCCTCAAAATGGCTTTTCACAGCTGTCAGATGATCAAGTCAACAGATTGCAGAATGCGTACTCAGAGAACTTTTAAAAGTTATTCAATAGTTTTCTCTCTGATAGCAATATAGAAATGCACAATTGTGAACCAGATTTTCTTTTTTTTTTCGGGATGAAACTTCATAAACACCAATTTCTGCGGTGTTGATGTTAATCCAGTTCTTGTTCCATTGCTGACGTAACGAGAAAGCACGTGCGTCATGCGATCATGATCGAAGAAAAAGATGGCGGCGAGGTCACTAGTTGAACATTTGCTTCGTTTAGACGACATAAAATACAGAAAAGCGAATATTCTAGATTACCTATCGACAAAATGGGAAGGACAGGTTATTGACTGTGATTATTTAGAGTCATTAAACGTAATAGTCTCTCATCTTTTAAATGTTGCAACGAACAGAAGCAATACTGCCAATACAGAGGTGACAGAACCAGAGACGTGTAAATTCGGTTTAGAACCATGGATAAAAGACGCTTTAAAAACCATATTGACTGAAACGTGTATTCCAACTCTTAGCGTGGTTCGACCAACTGGGTATGATACAGATAAGAGAGATAGGATGCGGATTTTCGAGTTAACATATGAACTTGTCGCAAAAATAGTGTGTAGAGGTCCTTTAGAAAATGCACATTGTATCTGGAGCTTAGTGTTAAAATCTCTGCAAAATTTTGTTGATGAATGTAATAGTGGTTTTGATATAGGCCATGGTGCAAATGCTGATGAATCACTACTTCAGGTGGGTAGAGACGCTTAAAAACGTGCACAAAAGCTCATCGTGAAGAGACTCATTTTTAATATTTATAATATATTTATAATAGAGAGCATTTTTGTAATAGAGTAATTTGGTCGTAAAAAATTGGGGTAGAAAAATTAGAAACCACGTCGTATTCTCTTTCTGTTTCTTATTCACCCCCAACTGAACACCCTCCTTTTATTACCATGTAAATCGCCGTTAAATATTTTTTAGCAAGTATGAAATGATAACTATCTTAGCATTTACCTGCCTGAATGGATGGATGCACTTTGCCAACATCCTAACTCTCACTTTTTCAATTTGGCATGTCACTATTTACATCAGATATAGATTGTTAAAGCATAAAATGGTTTTTGAAAACTATAGCAAATGCTATTATGTAGTTATTATGTAGTTTGCCAATTTGTTGCAAATAAAGCCTGTATAAACTGGTTGGGAAGTAAAAAGTGAAATGAGTTGTTCTGTTTCTTTTAGCTTGACTGCTTGTATATATGCAGTTAAATGCTCAATATTGTAAGGCTCTATGTATTGAAATTTCATCCTCTATGTGAGTTCTGTAAAATCATGTTATTGCACAAGACATGCTTTCTCTTAAATAGAGATCTGTGTTAAGAGGACAGGATTAACTTCAGATGGCACCTATGTTTCTTCATTTCAGTTATATCCACCAATAACAATCAACTGATATTTATATCAGCTGATTATTACTGGTTGTATAATGAAATGACATGATCACTTGGCAGACAGTTTATTTAATATTAACTTCAAATATAGTCCATTCTAGAAAGTTACCATTTGTGTAATGCAATGTTCAATGCTGTCAATAAAGACGTATTGATTATGAATTGATGAATTTGATAGTTAATTGGGAATAAATTTGGAATTAATTCTGGACTTTCTGGACTATAAATTTTGCTTTCAAGTTGACTTGGTGATACCTATGTTAGATCCATAGAAGAGGTTGACAGCCATACCATCAGCAAAAAGGAGACATGTGCCATTAATTACAGTCATTAATTTACATTTTAAAAGTAACATTCCTTAAGGATCACTCTGTCTGACCATGTGCACTGTCAAGTAAATGCAAATATCAAGGCCAGTGCTAAAAAAACTGGCTGGCAATCTACTAAGATGTTTTCCAGATGAATTACCTGCTCTATTTCTATAAGAAAAGGGCAGTCTAAATGTGTAGGCACCATAAGACATATCTGATGAAATTAAACAACATATAACGTTATTTACATTGAAGAGGTAAAAAGCAAGAACTATGAATAATATTATTATCGTTCATCTTTAAAATCTCGATGGTGTCAGTTTATGCCATCATTGAGGTTTTAAAATTGAATCGTAATATCTACCAATCTTTTGACTGAATTGTTGGATCAAAGGAATTAGAGACTTGTACTTAAACATTATTCTTGTATGTCCTTTATATTCGTTTGATGTATTGCTTAACGTATAACTTACCAGATAAAAAGATCCTTTTCCAGACTTTTACAAAGCAAGTGTTTTATTTAGGTAGCCACAGCTTTGGATTTGCTAGCGTATTTGCTTGATACTATCGACAATTGGAAAGAGGATAGATTAAAGTTTGCACAAAAAGAAAACTCGGAGAAAGAATCGGAAGAGGCAGTTTTGCATTACGTTCTTAATGTGCTTAATGTTGTGGAAAATGAAGGCCTTCTTTTTAAAATCACTGGGCGAATTTTACCAAAGTTACTGTCGATTAATGAACTGGAATCGTATCGAGATACAAAGGTAGCTACTGTCAATTTATAAAACTATAAATCATCCTGTACCACATTACTTAGTCATTACACTCTATACCAATATTGTGCCGTGCAGTCAAGATCGGGATGTTTCAGTCTCTTCAAATAAATTGTATAATTTTTAAGTAATAAGTGCGACATTATAACATTTCATAGTCGGTTCTTACCATGCAAGCTTCCAGGAAACGTAACTTGATCCACCCACTTTGATTTATGTAGATAATATGGGAGTCGGTCAAAGTTTTGAGACTCCAAGAACAGGAAGAATGTCATTCTTCATCTGGCTTCCTCAGGTCCTATGCTATCGTGTCATCTTTAGCTGACTTGTATTTTAAACGAAGTGGCGAAACGGTTTTTAAGATTCATCAAGATCCTGCTTTCTGGTCCATGATTCAGGCTGGTTTAGTCAACAATGACTCGTTAGTAAGAAAAAGAAGTTTGTATTTGCTACAAAGAGTGATTGAGATGTGTAAAGAACAACAACAATCTGAGAACGTCTGTCTTGAGCAACAATCAACACCAGTATTTTGGTGGAATATTTACAGCGCTGAAGAAATTCTGAATATTTGGCAGCAATACGTTTTTCTCCTGGAAACCTTGGAAGAAAAACAGGTAAATACAAGACGTCAACTCATCTCTTGTTTTTTTTTTACTTTCTGAGTTTAAAATGCAGTAATTACACGCGATATCTTTTTTATCATCAGCTTCATGTGATTCAACCAGTTCTTCCACGCATAGACGAACTTGTTAACGCAACGAAGAAAACGAAAGGTACGAAATAGAGATATAAGATATTTTCCATCGAATTTGATTCTTAAAATTGTTCAGAAAAACAGACGATTTTCTCTGTCTAACTACGACTGTGTTTTTAAAAATGTTAATTTCATTGTTTTTGTAGACATTTCTTTTCCTCTGTTACATGTTTCATGGCTGTCAGTGATCGTCCATAGAGCTGCAATACATGAGAATAGATTCATAAAGAAATGGGGTGTTATGACTTTATTGACATTAAATTTTCACGAAGTACCATTCTTACAGAATAAGACGACAAGAAATTTCACATGTGATACTTTTATTATGTTACTCAAGGAACCGACGTTATATGCAAAGAACCACGGCGAAAGTAAATCCGAACCAAGCGCATTAAGTAGCCATTTGTTGAAGTTTTTTAAGAAATGTCTTCATGCCGTGAATGAAGAAGAAAAGACTGGGTTTTTCGCACAAGTGTTTACGTCCATATCTCGGTATAATATCAGCCATGTTCCACTTACCTTTATAGTCCAGAGTCTTTCCAATGTACCACGAATTTCTGTGTTTGGCAGTGAACTATTAAGCAGCTTAAGAAGTATTATTTCCAACATGTTGAGTCATTCTGTGATCTTACGTGGTGCAGTGAAAACCTTTCTATTGAGAACATTTATGAATTTTGTCAACCCTGTGTGTGTCAGGGTTTATGAAGTATTGGTGTTTCTTGGTTCGTTCGCAAAAGAAGAATCCCTGTGTAGAGGAACTCATCTTTGGAACGAGGTTACTTTATGGTTATCTGAAAGTCATCTTCTTTTTCAAAGTGAAACGAGTGTGTTCTTTTTGTAAGTATTATTCGCTTAAAAAAGATTTAATGCGATCAACCCTCGCGCATCGCCGTCATAAATCGTAGGGTCTCTAGTAATAATCGTACGTTTAAATGTATAAATTTGTTTCATTCATTGCCTCTATTAGTAAGTATATGGCATAATAATGTAAGTACCTTTATTTTCCAGGTATGTAGATAGGCACGTGCGGTCATTTTTGAAGAATGAATACAGCAACAAGACAAGGGAAGCTGCAGTAGGTTTGGCTAAATTCATCCTCTTGTGCTACGACTCTTCTGCCATAACAAGGAATGAAATTAATCAACTATTTCAAGCAATCTTTTTAACGATAAGTAAAGCGCAGTCGAATGTGTATCAACCCGTCTCGAACTGTTGGCAAGCGGTGGAACTGCTTCATGGATTGTTACACGAATTGTTGGGAATGGAAGAAAAACTCGAAGTTGCTGATGATTTGACTACGGCTCTTATGGTTTGCCTGCAGGATATCTTGGAATGCCTCACACAAACGCTTGTTCGAACTATCGGTCAAGAAGACGAGTATGCCAGTTACCATGGTTATAGCGCTTATTATGCTTTGTTGGATAAAGTAAAATCTTTATGGTTATCTCGCAAATTTCCGGAGAAAGTGTGCGTACAGTATCAGATAGTACTTAACAAGCTTGCTGACTTGGGTCTCTCTCTTTGGGATGCGAAGACAGAGTGCACGACAGTCAAACATTGGTTGTGTTTTTTGGTTAGTTCAAAATTGAATATTTGGGTCATTCAGATTACTGACGCTACCGATTTTGTATTGACAAATGAACGGAAAAGGAAGTTCTTGGAATGTGTTTGGTTGTCTAAATTCACAAGCAATTTGGCTTTTCCGAATGAAGGAAAGTGTCAAAATGGGTCATGCTTAAAAGAAGAGAGTTGGCGTGTTATCTCGGAGGATATAATTACCACAAAGTGGCACTCAGTTAACTTGGCAATCAGCGAGAGTAACAGTAAAGCTATCCCAGCAAGGTTTTCGTTAGAAACTTTTGCTTGTAGTTCATATAGTGACATTGTGAAAGCATGTGTTGAAGCCCTTTCCTTGATCTCAGGATCAGCGTGTTACTCTTGTTTGGAGACGTTGCGACTTTGTTTACCATATTTGTTTCATGCTGGGGATGAAGACACGATAATCTTGCTGTTGAAAACCACTTGGAGTGTGCTAAATGAAATCCGAACTCGTTACAGCGGTTATTTTTGGCCAGCATTAGATATTGTAGTTAAAATTATTTTCGCACCAGAATTGTTAAATCTACCATCCGATAGTTTATTCACACCATATGTAAGAAAATACTGGGAGTCCCTACTTGCTGTTGCTGATGATCAGACTGGTTTAGTAACTGTCGCTGTTGCCAATATATGCCATGTCCTGTCTGGTATGTACCATTTGCAGTCGTTTGAAGTGACGAGTTTGGATTATCATGTCGATATTATCGCCGATATTTGTTTGTTTGGTCCAGTCCATAAGAAAGATCTGAAACTATTGTTTGACACTGCAGCTTATGTCAAGAGCTTGGGCAAGGAATCTGGTGTTATTAACAGAGTAAAATTTAAGGAGTGTGAATGTGAATCTGCACGTGTTCGAGTTGATCTCCTCGCGTTTCTGCTAAGTGTTGATTACAATGAGGAAATCAATTCACTGTTTCTTGTTAAATTGATTAGAGCTCTGCTGGAAAGAGACGAAATACTCTCAAAAGTCAAGGCTAGTCGCTTCCTGAACTCCGAAAACCACCGAAAGAAACAAAGGCTGTGGCAAATCATCTTGACTCTTGTTTCTCGTATAACAGATGAGGAATTTGCTCTGGAATTTTGCAACAGAGTGCTGAAAGCATTAGAGGGGGATAATCAAACTTCGGTGCGATTTTTCATGGAATTAAGCTTGGTGAGACTGTTTTTTGCTCGTATCCATCTTCTTGAAACAATTTGGGTAAAAATGAAAGATCTTTACAAAACTAGACTTGGTTTCGTCGCGTCATTAATCTCCATACTAACCCATGTGTTTCTAACTTTGGAAGAGCAAGAATACCAGATGATTTATCTACAGCGATTAATACCAGCTGTAATCCCATGCGCGTTTCTCAATCACTCTCAAATCCGTGCTTACATTTTAGCTACGTTGGAAATGATCTCCAACACATGTAGCGAAGTTGTGTGGTCTGAAATCATTTTCAAGTTTCCTGTTATACAGTCGTGCCTGCTGTTTAAAGAAAGTGTTGTTGAAGGTGACAAGGAAAAGAATCGACTGCAGAAAGATCGAGACTTGTTTTCTTTACATCCCATATACGATTTTAGTATTGAAATGATTTTTAAAACAGTACCCTTGATTACTGGGGTTGTGGATGACGAAATCGTAGCTCCTGAAGTATTTCAAAATGAAGGCAGTAAATCATGGATAGATGTCATTGATTTACCACTTTGTGGAAGGAATCACAGAAGCCCGGAATCTGGAAGTGAAAACACCTTACACGAATTATCCACAGCCGAAACGACACGTGAGAAAGCAGAGACCTCTTGTGCTTCGAGTATGACCTCTGATGTTCAAAAGAAAATCACTCCTTGGAATGTTATTGCTCCACCGCAGGAAGGCCAAGACAGTTTTGATGACTACCGTCAGCGCCCTGTCGAGCGCCGTGTTGGTGATCTCATCGTGGTAGCATCGTTAATTGATCGTGCTCCGAATCTTGGCGGTCTGTGCCGAACTTGTGAAATTTTTGGTGCTTCCAAGCTAATACTAGGTAGCAAACATGTTGTTTCAGAAAAGGATTTTAAATCGGTTAGTGTCTCCTCTGAGAAATGGGTTGATTTCGAGGAAGTTAAGATCCATGATTTGGTGCATTTTTTGTTAAAAATGAAGAGAGAAGGCTTCACAATTGTCGGTGTGGAACAAACAGCACAAAGTAAGAAGTTGACCGACTTTCAGTTTCCTTATAGCACGGTGCTTGTACTTGGAAACGAAAAGGCAGGAATCCCTGTGGAAATCATCCAGTTGTTAGATGAATGTGTTGAAATTCCCCAGCATGGAATAATTCGTTCACTTAATGTACATGTTAGTGGAGCTTTGTTAATTTGGGAGTACAGTCGACAGCACTTGAGTGACAAATGACCTAGGTTGGCTATATTCGTTTCACACAGGAAATGTTGTGAATGATTACAAGTGATTCATTATATGCACAGTTAAAAACCTTTTCTACATGTATTATCTTGTTCCCTATATGTTTGTAAATCCTTCAATTAATTATTGACAAATATTATTAATTATTGCTGATTTCGCCTACTAAAAACAATCTCAAAAATTAAGACTCGTGCCTGGTTAATAGTCGCCGGTAAAGTTGTTTTTATTACTTATCTTCTAAGACATGCCTGGGTAGGAACGCTACATGAATGATTGGATGCATGATAAAATTAAACCCTCAATAACGTTCCTTGTTCAACACCAGTCCTACCACCCATCTAACTTCAGCGTCAACACCGAACGATGTTTATGCTGTGCATGTACTTTTATGTCTTTAAAATCAATTAAGAAAAAAGCGGTGTGAAGGAATGTGTTTATTTATTCGCTCTTAAGGCGACCAAAGGAATGTTAGTATGAATTTACACCGTAGAAATTCCATCAGTCATTAAATTCCGCTACCATCTAGAAATGCATTTCACTATCTACACTATAGTAACATATTTACAGTGGAATTGTTTCGCGTGTTTATTACTGGTTTTTATTGGACAGACTCGTGTCTAGCCTACATGCTAATTATGCTCACCGCCCAACACGCGCCCAATTGATAATCTTGTCACTGACGTTTTTGAGAATTTTCAAGCAGATTATTCGCCAACTGTGCATCCAATTTTATGGCCATGAGATGATCTTTTTATCTGGATTTCTTGATTGACATCCATCTCGTTTACAGCTTTATTTACTCTTCCTTTGCCTTGCATTTCAATATCGTTCCTGCGATTTTCAGAAGGCTGATAAAAGCTAAGTTTCTTTACTAACCCCAAAAAAATATTTTTGTAGTCCTCGCGAAATTGTGAACAATATATTCCATACAGAAAGGGGTTCACGGATATGTTGACAAAAGCAAGAATTATTAAACAGAAATGAAATAAACTGTTTGGGTCAACGTAGCCAAATTTACTCAACAAAAAGCTGATTCGGCTTGGTAGCCAACCCAGTATTAAAACACATGATGTTGTTAATGCCATAGCGGTAACTTTCTTGACGGGATGGTTCTGGTGTCCAACTACAAATCTAAGTCTGTTTAAGGTATAAATAATATGTGAATAGAGTATAATCATCGTTGCAAAAGGGACAATTGATTGCACTGTGAAATCCAGCCATGGTAATTGATCGTTTCCGACCTTTAATGGTTTCCATTTGCATTGTTCGGTTTCATTATCATATTTCACGCGAAATAAAGTTGAAACATTTACAAGGATTCCTATCAACCAAACCCCAACGACCGCCTTTCTTGCTTGTTTAGCTTGAAGTGTTAAGTAAAAATGAGGTCTGTTTACTGCTAACCATCGTTCAACAGTTAATGCCAAACAGGTGTAGATAGATACATAACCCAGCGTGAATGGTAACCATGCTGACCATATGACCAAACAATAAGCAGTTCTGGCACCAATACCAGGTGGAGGAGATGGTAAATAAAGGTAACGACTGAATACCAAAGATATTGCTGTGATCATATCAGTAATAGCCAGATTACATATAAAGACGTTGTATGAATAGTTTAAATACTGTGGTCTTGTGAGGTAAATGTATAGTACCAAACTATTTCCGATTATTGAAATAATGACAATCAGTGAGTAAATAAGAAAGGTGTACCACGTGTTGCCATCAAATTCCATGTCTGATTTTCAACTATAAAACAAACCATTGTACGAATTCATGTGGTTAAAATAATTTTTGGAACATTTTTAAGGAAAAACACATATTTATGGTCATTATGGTGATTATATGATCAGAAGTCAGAATTTTGCAATTCAGTAGATTGGTGACTTTGGTGTGAAACGTAAAACTAGTAAAACTAAAAGACTAAAAAAATCGCTGTTGCTCCTTGCACATTTAGAAAACGTTACCGTCTTACAGAAGCATGTTTTCATGCTGTTCGTCAGTGACTTGTCCATCGATTTCAAAAATATATAACTTAATGAAATATCTGCCCCTCTTTTCTTCAAATATGTTTGATTTGTACAGAAAAACAATGTATTTGTTTAGTTGAAACAGCACATGTATTCGTCATGCGAAATTGAAGAGAACTTTTTTTTATGACACCATTAATCGAAGTATATTTTGGTTAATGCTTTGGTTTTTTCAATGGTTTTTGATGATTTAGATCAAAACCAGCAAATAAGCTGGTAGGTGCAACAGTACTTTGATCAGTTCGGGGTTTGTTGAGCATGATCCAGTGTAGCTACTTTTCATTGACTGCACAGCCGAAGGCAATATCTGCATTATAACTTCCGGAAACACTAGAAATGACCTAATTGCTACAATAACATTAATCGAAAGTTGTTCCTCATAAAATGCGAGATGGTTCTTTAGTGAATGTTCTTTCACCACGAGCCATCACGAGTCTTCTATAAAATCCAACGAAATTGCATAAACAACGGAAATATTTAATCCTGCTTTGTGGACGAGTTCTTTCATCTCAAATAGCCACCAACCTCTCGTATAGCAGTTGCCGTGGGTTTTTTCTTGCCGATCTTTAATGAATTTTGCCCTAATTTACCATGGGGTAGGCTAAGTAAATTTGTTCTGTTTTTGTATCTTAGCTAGATGATGATCAGTATGAGGCGTATATATATTACTTTTGAACCAGTGGATTCATGATAACAAAGGTGAATTTAATGACACTAACATGCTTCTTGATGGACTAATTGATCCACTCACTGACAGAGAGGATTTAAACCAAGTTTTACTGACTTCCAACTTGTTTCAAGGCCCCTATTCAATTAAAACGTGGTAATAACGAATAATTTTGTAATAATAAACGTAATTCCAAACAAGATTTTGAAATATGGTGGTGCCAAATTTATCTCCGATTAGTCATCAAACCAAGCCTGAACTGACCATGTAATCAGCCCAGATACCTCGTCATCTGCATGAAATTGTTAAAAAGAAATAAATTGACCTATCCAGTTATAAATGTGCATGGCGAACAACTAAAAAGTAATGCAACAATTTGAATTTGATTTCTTTATTCGAGGCTTCTATATTAGTTTCTAAGCACTGCTGTGTCATTTGTATCAGATAAATCAACTTGACTCCAGAAAGATTAAATTGAAGTAATTTTAAATGATATTACGGCACTTTAAGTGTAAATATTTATATATATATATATAGCTACATCACAAAAAAATCATTCAAATTTATCTTATGCAGTTGAACGGGTTGTATAGCTGACAATGAAGCTTGACAGATGGAAATACAGCACTGCAGAGTCAGTTTAGTTTTTATTATTCGACGAAGTAATTCGACTGAAAGAATGATTCCGTGCTAAAGTATACGTCGAAAGGCATTGTGTTTCCAAATATAGAGCCTTATTAAGGTATATAATGCTGTATAAAAATATTTCTTTGTTTCTTTGCTATTCACACTATTCACACTGTACAATTAAGCCTAAGGCTTAATTCAATTGCATTTATCACAACATGTTTAGCAACCATTTCACAAAAACAACAATATTTTCGTTTCATGCAGAATGAAGGACTTATGAAGTAACTCTTCTTAAATCTTTTCTTTGTTCATGTGCTGAAGATGGAGCAATCCGACCGTTTTCTAATTTGCGTTTCTTATTATCAAAGTTTCGAAGGTCTGTTTACACAAATGGTGCCTATTGGGAGACATGCATCCCTAATAATTTTCAGCGCTGTCACCTCTCTTTTCAAAATGACGATGTTTTTATTAGGTTGTGCATGTGAAAAAATTCAAAATGATGGGAAAACACACCGTAGCTACATGGTAAAGGTCAGCAAATATAGGTTTTTTTATATAGTTTTATGGAATAAGGTCATATTTTTCCTTTTCTTTCTAATATGGCTTCGACAATATAGAGCAGCTCATCATGCTCCAATAATTTAACGTTTTATACAATATTTATATTAGTATTTACGAAAGTATAAATCATTATATATGTCTTACCATTCATTTGTAGTAAACGTCTCTTTGACACTGCCCGAATGGTTTTTATATAGTCCTCTTCAAATCAAGGTTTCTGTCAATTTAAAATGTAATTTTTTGGGATATATCTAATATCTTGGTGTCTTAATCATCGATCACATTGTAAATACACGACCTCCCATAACCGGCCACTTGTGATGTCTCTTGTGTTTCCATGGTTTTATTAAGAGCCTGTAGGTTGCTCATTTTGGTGAATCAAAAATGTCACATGCAGTGTTTTTAGTGTTATATTAATAGTATAGTAATCAATCTTCATAAAATTGTCGAGCCGTTATTGAAACAATATACTAATGAGGATAGATCGTTGAATTTGTATGAAAGAACTGTTGTACACTAAATTTCGGTATAAGTGTCGATAGGATTTGTGGCTTCGTCTTGTAATTAATGCCATGTACTGCTTGTAAATGGCATAGCCAATGATTTACGCGTATACTTATTAAATACGGTAACCCACGCTTGCTCATAAACATACAAAAGTAAGATAGGGCATGCATTTTCTTTGGATAACAGCCAATAAACAATAGGAAATATTTTCTAGCCTTGGATGGTAGCTTAGGAACACACAAATCTCACCATCGTGTGGCAAGGGTATAAAACTCAATGACGTGCTTAAGTACGATTTATAATTTTCCTATTTTTCTAGATACAAGTAAACTAGAATTATTTAAACTTTAGATCTTTGCTCAAGGAGTAGCCATGGAAAATGTATCTTAGGCATTAACCTTTCAGGCCCCCTTGTGCCCCCCCCCCTCCTCCCTCCCAAAGTACCGGAAACCATGCTAAAGACAGAGTTTTTAAAAAGTCTTCCGATCTTCCACCAGGATAATGAATTATGACCTCTATGAATGACGACTCTCCCTAAAATTGTGTGATTCTCTCGATGGTTTTTTTAAATTCATTTAATGCATCCTAAAGAAAGCTAGAAAAATTTTTCTTCGTAATTTAGGTATATCCGATAACGCCCCTTGTAACGCACCTAACTTGGGTGGCTATGATTTGGTGGATCGAATTAGTTTTTGTTTATTATTTATTTTGACTGTTCAATGAGGTCCTTGACCTTACATTAAATCTTCCTCGAATATAGTGAAACTTCCTCCGGTGGTGCCCACCTTTTTTGTTCTCTACCCACATGTTATAAAAATACAGAAATGTTATTGGATAAGACCTCCTCCAGACTATCCTTCAACTCCCTGACCCCAGTTAAGTTACTATTTTTCAGTTCTTGGATGATTCTTTAAAATTCTTTGATCATTTCAGTGTATCTTTTAACTCAATTAAGCGTGCCTAACAGTTGAAACGAGAGGACATGCTTGCCAGTGTATGATAAATATAAGTAGAAAATATCGAACAAAAACTACATGGTACAACCCCAAGAACTTACGTAGTTACCATGAACGCCGGAACAGCAGGGGCAGCTGCCCCCTTTGCCTTTTACCAGCAGGGGCAAAGGAGGCAAAAATGCCCTTTCATTTTAAGGGATTACATTCTATATCGCAAGTAAAAGTGAAACTCGAGCCTCAGGTGATGATCTGGTATAAAAATCCCAGACAACGAAATCATCTTAGAAAGAGAAGCCACGCTCAACAGACGATGTTTTGCAAACGTTCTTTAGTATATACGCTGCTACAGAAGTGCCCTTTTACAGAAATCTGCCCCCTCCTCTTTGCCCTCACATCGTTCCGGCGTCTCTGGTTGTTTAAATTTAAATATCACCTTCATCATCTTGTCAAGATCTCTTTTCAAGCTCATCTTTTCTACTCATTCTTTGCACTTTCAAGTTTCAAGCGGTACCATGCAGTAGCTCTAGTCTTGCAAGATTATTTTAAAATATCTAATTCGACTGCATAAAGATGCATGAAGCATCAAGACGACCGTTGTCGAAGCTTAGTTGGATAAGGTTTTAAGGTTTTTGATTGGTTCTCGAACAATGGTGAAAGATGGTCATTTTGCATGCATATAGTTTTGACCAACTCTGCCACTTATATAAAGTTAACCTTTTTGAGAGGAAATTAACGAAAGGCGTGGAACTTATCATACATGTATGGATCTTTGTTTATATGGCAATCAGTCTGGTCGCCCGCATGTGGTCTGCATAATTCCGGAAGAATAAAAGGTTCTTAACGTATCATAAGTAGGCAACGATACCTTCTCTTTTTATTTGGCTGCTTGGAACAACATCCATACTTTATATCTTTCCTGCGTGTCTGGATTCCTCTACTCAATGCCGAACTAACCCGATAAACCTTTCCATGATTATGATTGCGACTGGCTATCGTGACACCACATTCCTGAGTCTTCCTGTTTTCCCATGTTTTGCTTAATCGTGCTATTTTAAAGATCATAAAGAATGTTGATTGAAAACTTTAATGCATGTCTTTGTAAGTGCAGGAAAGCCAATATTCCAATGATACCCATGCGGCGAAAGTCTCCGGTCGAGAAGCTAAGAAACACTGAAAATGTTTCATTTCATGGTCATGACAATACACAGATATAAACAAATTAATTTGAACTATACTAAAGTCGCTAAAGCGTGCGTTTGGCTCTGGCCTGGATGAATACTATATATACTCTTGTATTCGAAATATGTTGAAAAAAGTCAATTTGCATGACATAACTCTTAAAATATTTTTGCTTCGTGAAGAGTTTTGTTTTTCATCTACTCCTTTGCATGCCTTGAACAGGAATGTTTTCGTACACAGTGAAAGATCTTTGCGTGTGTGATGGAAAACACCAATTATATAATATAATATTGTAATACCGATTACCGACTGTGCATTAAAGACGTTTTTGTTGCATTGATATTGCTAAGTTTTTATATCTAATATTTTTTATGTTTGAATGTTTAACTTCTATAAGGAAGAGAGGAAAAAATCATGGACTCCTTGAATGATTAGATTTAAACCATTTATTCCCACTTGGTTTTTTAAAGTAATCGTTAGTAGAGGGCAGGAACAGAATGGCCCAAACTATTTATTGGTAATTTAAATGCGGGAGACCTTTTCTTTCCCTACAAAAGTTTCTGTATTTTTGAGTCTGACTCCATATCGTGGATTTTGGAGGATATCATGCTGACGAATCCATCACGACGAAGTGAAGTTGGTTGAGAGAGCATCATTACTTTAATATGAACTGAGCTAATTCAATTTATTGAAAATATTTTGAACAAGATTAACATGAAAAACGCGAACATTTTCCGTTGACGAAGCCTGATTGGCTGCTTTTGGTTAGTATTAATGATGAAAAAAAACTATGGTTAAGAAAAGAACCACAAATTTGGTCAGTTTTTTTATACACTCTTTAGTGTAAACACATAGAAGATATTTACAAAAGACATGTATTCCATTGATCATCTATGTATACTCTTTGATTAGACATTCGACAACGAACGTCTAATTGATATTAATTAGCATCAATTAAGGTACTCTACAAATTACTGGATATTTATGCTCCCATTTATACAATTATTCATTTTCGTTTGACAAACATCATTGCCAAAGCACCAACAGCAGCCACTGTCGCTCCTCCAACCAGAATAGCACCGATTGCACCGTCTGGATAAAAACAAACATGCACATTTAACTATTACAACATAACTAGCATATCCGTGAGGTATTATATATAGGTCAGTAGTTAAGGCGTAAAATTAGTATTCCACAGCTTAATGCATAATATATTTATTACTACGAAAAAACACCATGTTTGGACCATATGTTATAGAAATTAAAAGAAAGTAAAAAACGGTTTAAAAATGGTTTAAATCGTTTAAAAGGTAAAAAACAGTTGGTAAAAATGTTGGTCGAAATGTAGGATTTTATTGATTTTGAGTATGAGCTGTGATATCTTTTGAAATGTGAAATATGTCTTGTGTAGCATCATCACCTTATTTCTTTTTGGCAAATATTCCAACAAGCGCAGCGGCACCAGCAATAGCTAACATAGTTCCACCAACAACCACCATACCTGCCCCTGCAATAGCTGCTCCTAGAACACCATCTGCACGTGAAAAACATAGAAACAAAGCAATTTGCCACCGTTCTTTTTCTGGCTTAGGGAATCGATGCATAATAAGAGTACAGTGCTCAAGACGTGAGCGACAAACATCCGTATACGTCACCAAACGTGTACGAATTGATAGGCCAGTTTCAGTGATACGAATAAATTATTTCATTACTTTCCGAACTGCAAGTGCTGTATATCTCTGCCCGGCGTCAAATGTTATGGTAAAAACATAATGTTGTTATCACTTAAATTGTTAATAAGAAAATGGTAAAGGGCAAAATGATGCTGCACAAGACATGTTTTTTCATTCAAGTTCCGGCATAAATTGAAAATTGAAATAGTTAATCCCGGATTTATTCAAAGGCAAAGGTCATCGATTTCAATACATGGGGCTTTGAGGTTACTATATGACATACTCATATACTGTACCGGTAGTCTTTAAAGGATGTACCCATTCTAACCCAACCCTAACCCAACTATAAGTTCCATAATATTTGTAGAATTTGTTCTTTGTATGATCTCATCTTATCTCATCTTTCACTAAGATTCCATAACTTACAGCAAGCTTACTTCAACCGAATTATGAAAGAGTAGGGTAATCACTACTCAAACGCGATACATCCTCATTTCTCACCTCTTTTCATTTTTTGTTCAATCTTTTCTTTTAGTTCCTTCGCTTGTTTGTTATTTGGTTCTATATCCAAAACTCTGTTAATATATTTTAATGCTATTTGGTATTCCTACAAAGCAAGATATGAACAATTATTGTACAATAAAGTATACATAGGACTGCATGCATGCAATGCCAATAGTATTCAATTTCATAAAAGTCTTCGAAAAAATGAGTAATTTGCTGGTGATTCGCATGTATTACCGAAAGTTTGTAGTTTGCTTCAGCCAAAAAATACACATAATCTCTTTGGTCTATACCATGTGTACATAAATCTACAAATAGAAAAAATGATGTGTGGACAAGTGCACCAGTTCACAGGAAATTTTAATGAAAAATACATGGAAGTTGTTCAATGAATTACACTTTATTTCCCGTTAACAGAAGCGTCAGTGAACTGGAAAGTGGAAATTGTCTTCATTGTATCTACAAATTACCTTGCAACAAATGAGCGCCCTTTTTTATGTCATTTGTATTTGGGCTTTGTATTAGAGTCCAAGCGTAATTAAACTGTGTGTCTCTCGCAACATGTCCAGATTCTTGTTCCGTTTTATACTTTTTCTCAAATCTCTAAACATTAAATGAAAATGAAAGGTGATGTTCTTCTTGTTTTCGGGTGATGCATTTTGACGTATTTTGACAAAGCTGTAGCGCCTGGTTTAGGTAGCACTAATGTGTGTTCCTGATGTGTAATTGTCTCGGATATAAAAAGTGGATTTAACGCGATGATGTAGGACGAGGGGATCGGAAAGATGGCCATTTTTTGTAACAATCCTGGATGGGTAGGTACGAGGTTGACCGTAGGTTTTTTTTTGCTGGGTACACAAGGGTCTACACAAGTGGATGATTAACAGGGGGGTGAGTAACAGTGGTGTATGTCATTGGCTGGTGGCCAACACCACAGTATACGAAACAGCCATGGAAGGTGGCAACCCAAATGCAAACATGGCTTATTATTGAGTAATGGTTGATCACCCAAATTCATTACAGAATGAACAAATCATCACTAATTCACCACTATTTTTTTCTAAGGTTTCCAGGCTTGCTCTCTACACAGATCTCGCCCAGTCTATATCCAGTACATCCCCAGGCAGTACATGTTTTGCAGTTAATTATGAATCAGATTTTTTCAAAATATACATTTAACAAAATGTGAGTGTACTATCTATTCAAACATGGCTGCAAGTTCCATCTGAACAGATCTAGTTTCTAGATTATGTACATAACAAAGAAAAAACCACCTTAGGTAGCTGGTACAGTTTTCAGAACCTACCTTGCTTCACTTGATAGGTTCAAAGAACTATCTTCCACCTGGATTGTGTCAAATCCCAAACCCACCTTCCTATAAGTATGTTTCTGATAGATATGCAACTATTTCTGTTGTTTCATTTTTGTGGTAATAGCTTTTCATGTAAACTCTACGCCAAACATACACTGTCACAAATGAGCTCCCTGACTACATAAATTGGAGACTTCAACTATATTGTGAATTTCAACACAAATTTAGGCATAAAATTCTTTCCCTTTTTTATTTTCATTTGATAACTGTGATGTCACCAAAAAAGTTACCAATAATAAATAATCACTTATAAAATTCTTAATCTCTTGCCAGCTACTGGACTAATTGGAGTAAATCTTAAGCAAGTTGCAAGTTTTGTTGGGCTTTGAAAAGAAAACTATATAGTTAATTAAACGATATTATAAACTATTTGGTCTATCTATTCCTAACATAATAAAATACCCAAATACAAAAACTTCCACAGAGGTTCCGTCAAACTCACATTCTGTTACAATAAACATAATTTACCCAAAAGATCTAAGTAAGAGAATAATTAAACTTTGTATCGTATCTTTACCTCCAAATCTTCTCGATTGAATTCTGGCTCCATGACTCATTAAAAGTCTAAAAACTTGAGTTTGCAACTTTTACTTTGTGCTGTGTTTGTAAACACAACATGAGCCTGCATTCTCTACCAATGAAAAACTTCATATATCACCAAGATAAATAAATACAATGCAATGTTGGTTCGTAAGGTTACGTCTTGTATCATGGTTTCATGTGCAAACCTGTTGGAAAACACACTTGCAATTTTTATTCCTTTTGAGTTTTGATAAATGAAAACGAGAGAAATACCCGAATTGACAGTGTAAAAGGGGATTTCTATTCGGCGTGACCAGGGCGCTGTAAAACACCCTGTGTGTTTTACAGCGCCCTGGCGTGACCTATAGCTATGTCGCGCGTTTCTATAGCTATGTCCGCGCGATTGCTTTTTAATGAGCTCATATAATGAAATTTGTTCAGTTTTACTGTTTGCAATCCTAAGGAAAGCAGTAAAAATCAATCGCGTGACATTTTGCAATGAATGGAAATCCCTCATTTGAAATGTCTAACTTAAGGCGTGGTGTTTGAGTTTCCTCTTCGTGTTCTAAAACTCTCAAATACACCCATGGTCGAATTGGCCGGAAAATGGCGAATACGACCATGGTCGAATTGGCCGGAAAATGGCGTTTTCGACCATGGTCAAGTCCGCCAGAAAATGGCGTATTCGACCGTGGTCGAGTCCGCGCGTAATTCACAAATAAATTTTACGTGACGTCATAATCATTGGCATTGAAATTGAGATAGGATTTGCGATAAACATTTACCCAGACTACTACGCTCAGCTTTCGGCAACGAGACGGTGGAGTACGACATACATAATCTTACATGAAAAAGCCTAATGTCATGGGCAATAAATTTTCTGTGGGCAAGTACGTCATCTATTGTGGTTTTCCAGCTCAGCGCCGACGATTTAAAGAAAATGAGGAAGAAATGAAACGTCAACAGGAAGCTAAAGAGGCATTAGCAGCATTTCGACGCGCGGAGAAATTTAAAATCGATTTTCCTGAATATTGTGAAATGGCAGGTCTATCTCCACCCCATGGCGTGTTGCATGTATCAAAAACAGCGCAATACGAACATGACGTGAATTTTTGAATGGAATATAAACTTGACATGATGAGATATTTTTATTTCTAGCGTGAAAAAAATTATTCTTATTAATGAAATTGTTTTCATATGAGGTCATCTGTTCGTGGACGCCATCTTCGTTGATTCTGGAAAATTCAGTTACGTCCGATTTTCAGGAAGCCAATTTGCTTATTTTCAAAATCATACACATTGTTGTATTGCTAGTCAAAAACACTCATCAAGTCCGATTGCTTTGATATCGTAAATCGTAATGAATTCTTTATGCTGATTTCTGAGCTCAAAACATGTTAGCATGCAAGCACGTGAATGGCCAAGAGCTGCTATTTTGAAATAATTTTTGAAAAGCGTCTTATTGTGGATTAGAAATATTTTATTTCAGATTAATTTTAAATTTTCAAGTCATTTTTAGTGCAACTGAAACGCTTTCAAATTAATTTGGGGCATTACGGAACAGTAAGGAACGAGTATATTTGACCACGTGAATATCGTGGCCAAGAGCTGCCATTTTGAAATAATGTTTGAAAAGCGTCTTATTGTGGATTAGAAATATTTTATTTCAGATTAATTTTAAATTTTCAAGTCATTTTTAGTGCAACTTAAACGCTTTCAAATTAATTTGGGGCATTACGATTTACGAAACAGAAAAGAACAAGCCATTTGGCCACGTGAACATCGTGGCCGAGAGCTGCCATTTTGAAATAATGTTAGAAAAGTGTCTTATTGTGGATTAGAAATATTTTATTTCAGTCTTCAGATTAATTTTAAATTTTCAAGTAATTTTTAGTGCAACTGAAACGCTTTCAAATTAATTTGGGGCATTACGGAACAGTAAGGAACATGTATATTTGGCAATTGGCAGTTCTCGGTCACGTGACAAATGTTTAATAGTTTGTCAAATTGGTCAAATTTGGTAGCGCTATGAAAGAAAACGTACTTTCGCTAATACGCTATACGATAGATTGACTATACTAGCATTTATATAACCTGCAATTTGTAATTGTTCTTTGTTTTTTCAGTTTTTTCATGCGTATTAAATCGCAATATCTGTCCTTTCTCACTGAGAGCAGGTTGAGGCAGAGGCAGATATGGACTGATCACTGAGCTATATTAAAATTCCAATATATGGACGAACAATGTAGAACCGTAGGACCATAGAACGATGATAGAACCATTGAATTGCATAGCATTATATTATTACTTATTAGTGCCTTATAATCATGCGGTACATATTCAATAATTGTTATAATTATTATTTCGTAACTCGTAACACGGCCTTTATAACCCCCACTGATGTCATTGCGCAATAGGTCATTGCGCAGATGTCTTTCATATTAAAATCATAATAAAAATAAAGAAATGGAGACCAAAATACGTTGTGGATGATTTAATATTCATCCATTTATTCAGTCGAGCATAATGTGAAAGTTTAATTAGAATTTTATCAATGCACACTATTCGAAGTGTATGAAAGTTTCCTTCAAAGAATGACGGAGGATATTCAACTAAAGCAGTTGTCCGATGAAAGAGGTAGATTTATTGTTATTTGTGATGAAAAATCTTGGTTTATTTTATCAATTTTTCGTTTGATTCATTTGCTTAGATCTATGACAAATATTCCACACATCAAACAAGCGCATCTTTTGTATATTGATTAAGCATTTTCAGATTTTCGTTTCTGGAATTTGGAGTTCTTTGCATATCTCTTTCCAAAATGCCATGATTTGTAAACTTGTGTCAGTAAGCTTGTATTGAAATCATGGAATTCTAAGAGGATTTAAATGTAAATGTGACATATAGGCGGAAATATATTTTGTATTTTGAAGCTTATCAACCATATGTAGCAGTCTTTTCTAGAAATATATGTTGTATGAAAATCTCTTACTATACATTTGACTGGAAGCTAATAAGCTTACAAATTATGTGGGCAAGTTACATTTAGTAATTTTTTTCTTGGATTTGTTGATAATGTTTGACATGTTAAGCACTACAACTGAGAAGTATGACAAAAAACCCAAATGATATGAAATTTTAGCAGAATAAGGAAAATAATTCCTGGTGCTTCAAAGGACATCATTTTTTTTTCAACTCTCAACTACAAGTATACTGGTAAAATCCACTATCTTGTAACTGTGATTGAACAGATGTTTTTAAAAATATAAAATCTTGAAACTTTTAAGTGAATAAGTATGTTTTTGGGAAAGTTTCGCTAAATATTTGTGATACGAATTGTATAACTGGACCTAGCTACAACAGTGATTCCAAAATAATAAGGTTAATAAGGGCACTAGAACAGCACTTTAATGAGTGGTCAGCTATTGCCACCATCTTTTTCACACTTGGATAAATTTGTGTTATGATGGACTCTAAAAGAGCCTATTGCTGGGGAAAGTGATACTTGCCATAACATAATGCAGTTTTGCAGAAACCATGAACACTTTCCTTTTAAAGAAAAGCTTAGCTTGCATTTTCTAAGTGGCGTCATTAAAAAAAGCTCTCGCATCACTATTCAGTGATATAAATTTCAAATTGCTGCACTGAAAATTTTGAAGTGGTTGATAATTCACAATTGAGGTTTTGGCAGCTGTTATTTGCTTGTAAGAGAGTGGAGCAGCTAGTAAAAAGGTTGGAAAATTTAGAGTGGAACATCACATATTTTTAATTTATGGATGCAGCCTCAATTAAGAGATTGTTTGAAATTATTATCTTAAAATAGCTTTTTTGATTGAATTATATAAGTTTTTATTTCATTTTTAGTAAGATTTCTAGATTTTCTATCAAATGAAAAGTAGTACCTCATATTCACTGGCTACCCACTGCTCGTTAAATTTTACATATAAACGTAACCAGAAGCAGTACCTTGTCTTCACTTCAGGTCCTCAGGTTCAATCAGCATCACAACCACATTAACCTTTTAACCATTTTGCTATTATTGCAACTGGACACCTTCAATAGTGAATTTACAAACCAGAAAGGGGAGGGGGTTTATAAACACCCAATCTTGTTCCCCGAGCTTGCAATTCCTCTGGCGAGAAAACAAAGGCTCTGGGATAATCGAAATGAGAAATGACTCTGATTGGTTGTTCACGCCATTTCAATTTTGAAATACAGAAAACCCTTACAAACCGGAAGCCTGGATTTCTGGCTTCCGGTTTGAATTATCCCAGACCCTTTGTTTTCTTGGCCGAGGAATCACGAGCTCGGGGAACAAGATTGATAAACACCACCTTTGAGTGAAGAGGAAAATTGCTCCAGACCTATAAAGTGATGAAGATAGAAACATGACACAGTCGAAAAGTTTATTTCTACCCTGGGCCCCCAAATTTCTCTAAAGGGGCATCCAATTACCAGGTTCCCAAAGTTGATTTCCCCCCTGGCCCCTAAGAGATGCATTCAATACGAGGTTCCAGGGGCTCTGAGGCTGCAGATTCTTAAGTAAGGGGGGTGTAGTATTCATGTATTTGTGTTAACAATCTGTAGAAGCGATCAATTTGAAAAGAAACTAATAATGCAGAACATGAATATATGAATATTCCCCCCCTCCCCACTTAAGGATTCTATGAGAATTATAACAATGAAATAAATAACGAGCTAAGGAGTCCGTAACGTCTCCTTGATATCAAATATGATTGTTTCGTTTTGCTGAGCATGTTTCTGTTAGAAGTTGTTTTTAGAATTTGTCAAAAAATATAGAAGATTTTGACGTTGTTTACATCAGAGTGCCCGCACATAGCACATGCGCAGAAGGAATTAACTTCTTCTTAAAATAGTATCATCGCTCACCGTAACAGCTGGGTCGGAAGAATTAATTATCAAATGCTATGGATACAAATTATGAAAGTCCCATGCATGCAGACTATATTGCATACCTTATACAATCATCCGTATTTTATTCTGGGAAATAAATACAGATTTGCTGAATGGTTGTGAAATATACACTTAACCATCAACTTAATCTTTTTTCATATTCTATCTAAATTATTCATAATATTTCTGCTAACTAAGGATGCAAATGCACTGCGTTATAAAATTTACATTTTCAAATTATACATAAATGATGAGTTGTATTTTTACAGAAAGAAACTCTTCTATTTTGTCATTGTGATGTTTATATGTAATCTAATATCTAGTCCGTAATATTGTCTTCAAAGACACGGCGATGTATCAGCGAATTAACAATCAAAGTAAGTTTAAACTCAGCTGATTTTTTGATGGGGAGTCGTCGTATTCTTTGTAATTATGCATGTATATGCGGAGATTTGTGCACAGCACTCCAGAGACGTGTACGTTACTTCTTACTTGTAACGAAACTGTTAGTGTAACACATTCAAACGCAGCTTTTGTGACGAAAGACACTACGGAGACAATGAAGTTTTTTTAATACAAGGACACGCTCTCTGCTTCAAGTGTAACTTGCACCATTATTTGGGTTTTGGGAAGATTATATTTATAATGGATGTTTGACTTGAAGTGAAATATTAATATGTATAGACGTTGGGCAATATTATAATACTTGTACACAGGAGATCTTGAAGATTTTGTGTAAAAGATTCATCATACGTTCATTTAACCCCGGGGTAACGACAATTACGAACTATTTGAAGAGCTTGAATCAAAGTGAAGTATAGGATGACCGCATGTCTGTCGATGCCATTCTGGGTGCTATTCGGAAGACTTGCAAATATCATTAATAATATGTTTAGGAAAAATAGATTCTTTAAATATTATCGAAGCCTGCTGTGTGTATGTATACATAGCTGCAGTTACCTACACTTATTAAGAATCTTGCTGTGGAAAATGAGAATTACATACGATATTTAGATTAACACTCTTTCTTCAGTCTTGGGCAGTTTATGCATTTCGATACTCTCCATTTTTACCGTCTTACATACATTTATAACGAAAAAACATGATATGAAAAAACAATGAAACGAAATTTTTGTGGTTTTAAATTAAAACCCTTTTCTGCCTCGCTTTCTTCTACCGCATCGCCACATGCAATATGAGTTTCATTTCGTTTGTTTAATACGTCCTTGTATTGAGTATTTGCACACTGAAGAGCTTCATCAACTTTTATCTCCCACCAAACTATGATCACCTCCCTTTCTGGTTTTCCGATAAGTTATTATGTGAAATTAGTGGTTCTGATGTATTCTTCCATATAGGCCAATTATAGGCCAATTGTATGAATTATTTTGTTATGCGAGTGCGCGCACCGAAACAGCCCGCGCGAATAACTAAAGAGCAGCCGTATAATTGTTAATGTTTTTTTATCCACTGATTTAAAGCGTAAAACCTAACAGGTTGAATTGATTTATTTTCAGGTAATTATGGTACAGTTGACGATGGTGGTCAAGATGAAGCTGATCGTGTTATTATGATCAATAGCCCACAAAATGTTGAATTTTGTGGAAATAAGATTAGGTAATTTGTGTTTTTTAAGAGTTGGATGAAAATGTTAGAGAAAATGCGCTTCTTAGGAATACACCTATAGATTCTCACTCTCTCTATTTTATTTCTTCATGTGTAGCACGGCCAAGTATAATCTCATCACATTTTTACCAAAGTTTTTGTTGGAACAATTTAGCAGATATTCTAATGTATTCTTCCTCTTCATCGCTCTTCTTCAGGTATAGAAAGTAATTATATCATATGGACGGCGGGGGTTGGGAAATAGTCCACCCATTGGCTGTGGCAAAAATTGTAGCAAAAGCTATAGCCTTTCATGAGTGGATTGCCTCAAACTCTTTCTAGATTTTGTCCGTAGTTGATCCTATAGCAATCTTTCCTGATGGTGTGTACCTATGAAGGTTATATCCGCAATTTGTCATTAAATTTGTCGTTTATTTTTCCAGCAAATAGAAGGCGTTTCACCAACAGGCCGCTATACAACAGCCGTTCCTTTGCTCTTTGTTTTGTCCTGTTCTGCTGTGAAGGAAATTATTGAAGATTATGTAAGTCTTCGGGGGCATGTTTCGAACATATTTTATTGCTTTTTTAACTGCCGCGAGTAAACAAAACACTGGAAACAACAGGCAAATTAAAAGTTATCAAACCCTGTTATCTCCATGATATATGGAATTGTACTAATATGGGTTCATTGTTGTCCAGAAACGCCACAGAGCTGACGATAAAACCAATAAAAAGGATGTTAGAGGTAAAGTGATTTCACTGTTGATGTAATTTACCCATGTAAATGTGCTTGAATTAGTTTTTTCTGTGTTTCATAGTTTGGAGAGAGGATGCTTACCAAACTGTAAAATGGATGGAGGTATGAGTATTTTTCTTTAAAATAAAACAAATCTTTTTAATGGGCAATTGAATCGAAAATTCCAGGACACTAACTATTATTCTTTATTTAGCTTAAAGTTGGTGACATTGTTAAAGTTGTCAACGGACAGTTCTTTCCTGCTGACCTAATGCTACTATCTTCGAGGTACTAATTTCGAATTTATGTTTAATAAAGTGATTGTCTTATTTTGTACAGTAAATGTACACGTTTCTTTGAAAATAAAGTTGTAGAAAGATTTTTAAAGAATATTACTTTTCTAGTGAACCAATGGGAATGTGTTATATTGAGACAGCTAATTTGGATGGTGAGACAAACCTTAAAATTAAGCAGGTATTTTTGGGCTTTTTAAAATTTATTCGTTAACTAACCTACAAATGTACAAACATTTTTGGAAACTTTTAGACATTTTTATGTCACAACTAATACACGTTTATTACTTTATAATACATTGATAAGCCTTGCAGCATTGCCCGCTGTTTGCCTGAACTAAATTTGATTTTGTGTATATGCAGACGATTTCCATGCATCAATATTTCCATGCATCAATATTTCGAGTGGAAATTAATTACAATTGCCGGAGCATTAGAGAGTATTTGTTAACTATATGGATTCCCCTGCAGAAATTGAACTTACGCTTTGGGATGCCGGTGAAATGCTCTGACCATGCACTAAGCTACGAAGGATTTTCCTTCTTCTTTAGCTTGATATTGAATTATGTATGATTTCCACTTTAATTAAATTAAGATCATTAACCTATTAAAAATGATCCAACGTGTAATGTCAGAAAATCATATAAAATGATTAACCTCTCACTGGTATTTTTCATACTGTTTAATACTTTCAATATGGAGTGTATAGTTCATTGTGAGTGTCACTTTTATATACTTAGTCGTTTGTTGTGTATTTCAGGCTCTGCCTCTGACAGCTAATATGGTTCAACTTACTGATTTGAAGACATTAGAGGTACAATTTTTATACATTTCTTTTTAGGACAACAATAAGCGCAGTATATATTGAACCTATTTGTTATTTAACCTAAAGCAGTATATATTGAACCTTTTTGTGCATTGTAGGGACGGGTAGATTGTGAAGGCCCAAATAATCGACTTTACGAGTTTGTTGGAAATATCACGCTAAATGGAAAGAAGTAAGTGTTTTATATTACATGGTCGTATTCACTAACCAAAGAATCGCTACTATTTCACACAATCTGCAAGGTATTCCTTTTTAAATATTCATGCACTTTGGATTCTTCTATTGTAAAATTTTTCTAAATTTGTTTTGACAGCGATGAATCAATGTATAAAATATAAATTTTTTTTAAACATAGAGCTGTCCCACTTAATCCCGATCAGTTATTACTGCGTGGTGCTCAGTTAAGAAATACTCAATGGATATATGGTAAGTTGAACATATTTTGCTCTTGCATTCGTCAACATCTGATTTACATGGGACACCAAGTACAATTGTTGTACAGTTCATCCAAACGAGTATCGCAGCGCTGGTTTTTCTCCACCACAAGCTCTGCGGCAGAATTGGAAGGCGATATCTTCCCGTTGTGCATCGTGTGTGAGATTATTAGCATTACGTCCTAAGATAACCAGGGAAACGTGGCAGTTTTCGAAATAAATAATCATCGAATATAGTTTAGTAACTGCTAAAAGTATTTCTAAAATAGTCTCTGATTTTTATTATCAATATAGGTTTTGTCAGGGAGGTCTGTGTGATTTACAGTGAGATAGCTCAAAAAGTCGACAAAGGAAAACTCCTAAAAAAACTCCTAGGAAAAGTCCTAAATTATTTGCATACTTTATTTACTCATGACCTCATTGTTTCTTGATATTTTTCAGGATTGGTCGTCTACACAGGGCATGATTCAAAACTAATGCAGGTAATATACTTATACTGCTACGTTGGTGCACGAGTCTTGACTCTGTGGGCTCGTACAGATTTCAGAAATGCGTAGTGCGGTGTGCATGAGGTATTTTGCCAACAACATTGAACAGTTTGCCTTTTTGATTTTTTTAATTTCTTTGTCATTTCTTACCCTAGAACTCAACCGCTGCTCCGATTAAGAGATCAAACATGGATCGAGCAACAAATTTGCAAATATTGTTTTTATTTTGCCTGCTGATGATCATGGCATTTTTCAGTAGTTTAGGATCTTATCTTTGGACCAGTAAGTTATATTAGATGATATATTTTTTTTAGTTCAACATGTTTTTAAGAAACATTTAATCAGTTAACCTGGCGCTAACACATTTGTATCCTGCTGGGTTATCTGCCAGTTTGGGTTGTTGATTTGTCTGGCTAAAAAATCCTAGTTGATCAGACCTGCCACACAGGCTAACACGATTCGCCCATAAATGACAGATTACACTGGCACCATTCGCGTCAGTTTCATCCATCCAAGAAAAACGCCTTCAGATGCATGCGTTAAATCCAACTCAAAATTTAATTCGTGATTTGAATTCTTACTTTAGAGAATCAAAGAGCTGGCTCGTGGTATATGGGATACGAAGGTGCGTTTACTTTCTTTCTTTTCGTTTACTTATCTCCCATGCATGCAGGATATTATCCTCCGGAACGAACAGGATAGGCTCTTTTGTGTTGTAAGCAGCCAGACAATACAAATATAAATTCCTGTCCGATCCAGGATAATTTTCTTACATATAAATGGAAGCTAGCCAGTGGGGCTTAAATGGTATGAAATTCAACACCAACTTGAAGCAATAACCTATTATTCTCCTATATAGGTCGTAAACCACAGAGCTTCTTCTTCACAATAATCACGTTTATTATTCTCTACAATAATCTTATTCCTATTAGTTTGCCTGTCACATTGGAGGTGAGTTATTGCTGTATTCAACTTTTTTTGTTAATCATCGTATCAACCACTATATATCTTCTATCATTTTGTTCACAATTGTATCTTCGTTGACAGATTGTAAAATTTATTCAAGCTATATTTATAAACTCGGTAAGTTGAACTTTGCGTTTCGAATAAGTGAAAAAGGGTAAATTTGAGGACTGAAATTATTTGAAAGGCTACAACTGTACATTTGAATCCTTATTCAACGTGATTTGCCCACACTAGGATTGTGAAATGTATTATGATGAGAATGATACTCCAGCAATGGCTAGAACATCCAATCTAAATGAAGAGTTAGGTCAAGTAAGTATCATCATTCACTATATGTACGAATGCCTTCACGGAAAATTGTAGGAATGTGCATATGTATATATATCCTTCCGATGGAAGGTGCAACGTGTATTCATGCAGGTAAAATACTGACCTGAAGGAAATGAAACGACCTGAAAAAATGAAACAAGAATATCGTTATAATAAGTGCTGTTAAAGAATTAGACGCGAATAGACGTGAATAGGAAATTCTGGTCTTAGTGGTCACAGCGGGAAATTTTAAAGTTGGAATTTTTCGCTGTGACTACTAAAACCAGCATTCCCTGCGGGCGTCACGGCTTGATACGTCATCATGCATAAGATCTATTGCTTCACACGACATAAATTTCATTTTATTTCTTTACTATAGGTAAAATATATATTTTCTGACAAAACTGGTACTCTTACAAGGAACATTATGGAATTCAGAAAGTGTAGTATTGCAGGAATTATGTATGGGTAAGATGGAATTTTGCATTTATCGTTTTCCCTCAGCAGCAGAGGTGATATAATGGCCTTTGTTCGGAAGACAGGCTAATCTGATATTGCAGTAAGTTCAGGTTTATTGATCTTGTTGCGATGTTTTGTCGTTTATTTCAGAGGAGATGGCGATACATATAATGATCCATCTTTACTCGACAATCTTCGAGAACATCATGTGAGTTGAATCATAGTTAATCTTTGGTTTAATCTGTTGACCTTCGCGAGATCGATATACAGCGCATTTTGTTTAGCAAATATTTTCGTTGAGTACATGGCAAATGTATCGTTGAATAATGTACATTGGGTTATTAACTGGATGGCGATTTGAATGTAATACAGTAAATGAAAGCATTATTCTTGTTTACAATGTGATGTAATTTCTTTAGCCGACTTCCTCCGTGATCCGAGAGTTTCTCACTTTGCTATCAGTATGCCATACTGTGGTGCCTGAAAGAGATACTCAGAATCCAGATAAGATCATTTATCAAGCGGCATCCCCAGGTATAGGAGACGCCATTTTGTTTGAGATGAAGTCACGTGACTACATAGACGTAATGAAGACATGGATGTTGAATTTACATAATTTACTTTCTGAATAGATGAGGGTGCGTTGGTTGAAGGAGCAAAACTGTTTGGGTTTTCTTTTAATGTGCGAACACCCACTTCTGTTATCATTAATGCTGTAAGTTTGGAATTGAATATCTTTTGTAAATATATGTCGTATGGTCGTTCTTATAGTTTTTCTTTATTTTTCATTTTAGATGGGACAAGAGGAAGTTTACGAAGTTCTTAATGTTTTGGAATTCAACAGGTAACCCTTTTATAAGACTTCGATGCACGTTCAAGTCTTTCAGGAATGATACGCCCTGTATGGTTAAAACTGGGGCAAAAATTGTACAGCAAACTTTGAATCTTGAGCTACATACCTGAGTAAATGGGGTTTGCATTCATTAAATGATGTACGTTATACAGTCGAATATACTAGCAGTTTGTACAGAAATGTTTGATATTGTTAATCTCAATATTTAGTCTGATAAAATCTAAAAAGTTGGGGCCATATTTAATATTACGCAGGTATATATAATTATTTGTCACTTTATTCCTAGCACTCGTAAACGTATGTCTGTAATCATGAAAACACCGTCAGGACAGATCAAGCTTTACTGCAAAGGAGCCGTAAGTCTCTTTCTTATATTTCTTGCGCTTTTAGCCATCAGTGCATGCTGGGAGCTGATTAATTAGGGAGCTGATGTGTTTTGTCGTGATTTATTTGTAACTAAGTGTATCTAATGAATTAGGACACTGTCATCTACGAAAGATTAGGCACTAGCCAATTGTACAAAGATGTCACATTGAAACATTTGGAAGAGTTTGCTAAGGACGGTAAGCACATTATAGATTTAATTCTAAATTTGTTCGAAGTAAACGCAGAGCGGTTGCCCTAAATGTACATTTCGATCTGACACGTTCTCTTTATCTAGGCTTACGAACATTGTGTATTTCCATGGCTGAGATCTCTCAGGAAGAATATGATCGCTGGAGTGATATTTATTACCGTGCAAGTACAAGTTTGGAAAATAGAGACGAGAAAGTTGATGAAGCTGCAGAACTTATTGAAAAAGTAAGGGGATGTGTTTTTTGTCGTTAGTTACGAGGGACTTTTGCAAGTTCTGTTTGAAGTTAGTTTTGTATGCTGGCAAAGTATAAATTTATAGTCAAGTGTTCCAGTCATCTTATAGAAACTCAACTTCTATTTACTTGTAAACAGAATCTGTTTCTACTCGGAGCAACAGCAATAGAAGACAAGTTGCAGGAGGTATTCCATGTTTTTTTTATTTGCACAATCACAAAAGTGTTTTCTCACATGTTATATATGCCATCAATATGAAAGTCATGTTTCGAGGTTTTCTGAATTTCAGGGCGTTCCTGATAGCATTGCTGATTTAGCTGCCGCTAACATTAAGATTTGGGTACTAACTGGAGACAAGCAAGAAACTGCGATTAACATAGGTAAAAATACATGACTTCAGCTATACGTTGCGATCATGCATAAGTAATCATAAATCTGTATTTCGAGCGTGGAAATTGCGATCACGTTTTATTGCATTCAACAGATGGAGACATATTCTTATGCTAGTTTTTGTTTCATATTTTTTTAAAATGTCAATTTTCCAGGTTACTCTTGTAAATTACTCACGGAAGACATGTCTTTGCTTATTTGTAATGAATGTGATCTCGGTGTAAGTATAGAATTATAATCATTTACAATTACCAAAATTTTGCACTAAATCTTTCCTTTTTTCGTCTCCATTATATGAAATAGTTACAAAAGGTAGTCGAATTAGGAGGGAAGCCTTAAGAAAGCTCTTGTCATCAAGCTCTTCGTCATCCCAGCGTTAATTATGCTAATAGCATTTCAATCTAAGTTGATTATTTTACATGTTGATATCTTCAGGGAACGAAACGTTGGCTGGACGAGATCATCAAGAAATATGGAATTAAAAATAAGCGAAAAAAAGAACCAAAACGCGGTGAAGTAGGTTAAAACCCTCTTCTTCATAACAAATTTTATAACTGGTTATAGTAATGTATTGCATTGTTACCCATGAACAAGTAATTTATTTATACCGAGAAAACAACTTAAAATCATAAAGAATCAAATTAAACTTTACGTCAGTGACTGTAGCTGAAATATAATTCACCTTCTTTACAGGAGGAGCGGTTGGCGCTTATCGTAACTGGTCAGGTTAGTTCCTTTTTCGCCTTTAAAAGTTGTTCTTGATTGTTTTGACGTGAAATGAAAAACTCTATTTTGTCCTTTTCCAAAACAGACTCTGAATTATGCCTTAGAAGAAGATTTAAAATACAATTTCCTGGATCTTGCACTATGCTGTAAAGCAGTCGTTTGTTGCAGGTAATCCTATATCACCACATTGTGCATGTGTGAAATGTTAGCTACAATTATATGCAACGACAGTCTCATTTTCCCACAAAATATAGTTATAGATCTTCCTTTTTTGCAAAAGATCTGTGAAACTTCTCATGCGACTCAGGGCCCCTATACACGCTGACGAAGGCCCTATGTCGAAACGTCGAAAGGTTTTCTTTTATATTTTTGTCTGTTATATAATGGAACAATTTGGCATGTTTTTTATAGAGTTTCTCCTTTGCAAAAAGCTCAAGTTGTGCGGCTAGTCAAGTCCCAAGTAAAGAATTCTGTTACATTAGCAATTGGTGATGGTGCAAACGATGTAGGAATGATTCAGGTACGTTATGTATCCCTGCATCCTGCATGATCCTGTGATTCGCATGATCCTGTGATTCGCATGATCCTGCATGCAGCCACAAAATACCTGGCGTACACGAGACAATAGGTTAGTTGACATTGAGGCAATGTAACCCGATGTCAAAACCAGCTTTAATTAATATGCAATGCCAGACATGCCGTTTATTAATCATTAGTATAATTAGATATCGAGTTCTTAAATTTGTAAAATAACTGTTAAAGTTAGGTATATTCATTCAGGTTATTTCACACGATAAATATGATTTTGGGACAGATAATGCGTGTGTATTTTCCACTGTTGTATTTCTAATCTGTCCATGCACCACGCGACGGTACAAAAAATAGAAACTTCTTAATCTTCAAAGAGACTTTGAAGAGACTTTTCAAGATGCTGTCATAGGATGCCATGATACAAAAGCATATTTATTCATCCATACACAATTCTTCTAATTCAATATCTAAACTTGCAGGCAGCTCACGTTGGGGTTGGTATAAGTGGTCAAGAAGGTTTGCAAGCAGCAAGTGCTTCTGATTACGCAATCGCTCAGGTTGATTTTCTTAAATTCTTCTAAATTTTTACCTTCCTTTTAAATACGCACGATTTAGAACTGTTCCTTTCAATTTTGGTTTCCATAGGTATATGTATATTTTTATATACAACTTGCATGTAATGTTGATAATTTACAGTTGTATATTTTACAATAGTTCCGTTTTCTGAATAAACTATTACTGGTCCATGGTTCATGGAGTTATCAACGTTTAAGTAAACTGATATTATATTCATTCTACAAGAACGTCTGTTTATATGTTATTGAGGTGAGATATTTTCGTATTTATACAAACTAAAGAATTCATTTTCTATAACTAATGTTTTGTAACTGTGTTTCCTTTTCTTAGCTCTGGTTCGCTTTAGATAACGGTTTTTCTGGTCAAATTTTGTTTGATAAGTGGTGTATTGGTATTTACAATGTGGTATGGATTGACATTTGAACCAAATATTCATCATTCATCATTGCATGACATTGGTATCTTTATTATAGAAAAATAACTAAACCTATATACATTGTTAACTTACAAAATCTATTCTTCAATATTCAGGCGTTTACGGCATTCCCTCCATTGGCAATTGGTTTGTTTGACAAGACAGTGTCGTCAGATAGCCTTCAACGTTTTCCTCAACTTTATAAACCGTCTCAAAATGCGGAGTATTTTAACACAAAGGTAAGAAAACGTTATACATGAAATTTATATAGTGTGACCGTAAGTAGAGTAATGAATATTTCGTCAGATGTGAAAATTTTTCTGTTGCATTGAGGCTTGCTTATTTTATTCTGTTTCATCGCTTATTTTACTCTGTATGAATTCTTTATCAGGTTTTCTGGTTGTGGATCTTTGCTGCTGTTGTTCACTCGCTTCTGTTGTTTTATCTTCCATCTTTAGCATTAAACAATGGTAAGCGTGAATGATAATATGCCTGGGTTCAATATTTAAAGGAGTAATAGAAAAGAATGATGATATGCAAGAAAGATATATAAATCTGTACTACACCCTACCCTCGTTTAATCCTATGCTACCATCTTTTCTCTATTTTACTGTATAGATGTACCTTTTCAGGAAGGTTTAGTCGTTGGAAATTGGTTTGTAGGAAATGTTGTATACACGGTAAAGAATCTTATTTCTGTACACAATAACTAAATCATCAGTTGTGCTTGCATGCTTGCATGTGAACCTCACGTTCATTTTTACCCAATTTCATGTTACAGCTCGTCGTTGTCACAGTTTGCTTAAAAGCAGCTCTTGAGTTAGATTCTTGGAATTTGGTAAGATAGTTTAAGTTAAAAGACCTATGCTACAGTACTTTGTTAGTTTCAGTAGACAGCTATGATTTTTGTCTACAATGTCACCTGCTATAAGTAATATAGCAATATGGAAGGGCTGGGAAATGGTTGGTGTCGACTATGGCACGCATCGTTACTGCCTGGGGGTCGAACTACCCAGCAGCTGGCGGTGTATTTCTTTCTAATGGTTGTATTTCACCTCTTTCTAGCTTTGTCATATTGCGATATGGGGAAGCATTCTTAGCTGGTTTATATTTTTATTAATTTATTGTCAACCATTTATTGCGGAGTTCCTAGCTCCTGATATGATTGGGCAGGTAGAGTATCTCATGATTTTTGGACCAAGAAAAAAGCATATTATTTCGTCAACATGGTCATTCCTATTATCCTATTATTTCCCAACACATCATTTCCAGGCTATATCTCTGATTCCCATCGATAGATCCGATCGTTTACCCGAGTTTTGCTTCGGGTAATTATAGGAACTATATTCTTACTCTTGCTCTTTTACTCTTTTATTATTTTGTTGCAGGAACAAATGATTTTTACTTGTCCTGGATTCTGGTTTATGTTAATCCTTATTCCTGTCATTACACTGTTCTTTGACTTCTGTTATAAATTGTAAGTACAAATCAAATTGCTTAGGTATAGTTACATATTATCTTGGTGTAGCTATTATTATCGACGTTTTTCACCATTTTATATATATTCTATATATTCCATATATTCGTCTATCTAAATGTTATTTATAGGTTCAACAGAACTTTCCGGAAGACGTTAGCTCAGGAAATTCAAGAAATAGAGGAACGAAGGGTATGGTGTAACTGTTTTATAATGACGCGTGTAGATAGAATATCAATATCCCAACTAAATATTAACCTAATTCTTCAGAGTGATCCTCAGTCGTCTCTTGGTCTTTCCACTCCTTCCGTGCACAGGTAAGCGCCGAACGATATTATATAGAAATACCGTGTAAAATATTGTTCATCTGATGTTGCTATTTTATATCATGTTTTTTTACAATTTGCATGCATTAATTCGTCTTTTAAACAGGTCGGCATTCAGATCGAAGAGCTTCAAAAACCAACGTAAGATTGTTTTACTATATTACACTCATAAACGTTAAAATCAGATATATCAAATTCAAATCTATAAAAAATTGTACATTCAAATTACATTTCGCTATTGTTCATTTACCCTGAAAGTTTTGTCTGCTTAAGGAACTCTTGCTCGTTGAAGTATAGTATATTTGAAAAACTCACTCCAGTCTATGTATATCTATATCTTCATGTCATGATTTTAGATGGTTATGCATTTTCACAAGAGGAAAGTGCATCTGTCCGTCAGGTACAGTTTGTTTCATCTGTATGAATAATGGAAAGAGTTACAAACTGATAAAACACATCGTTCTTCCATGTTGTCGTTCGTGCCTTTAGAACTGACAATATATTTATTTTAATATACAAACAATTGACCATATGTATTGACCGAAATTGTAATTACTTTCTATCACATCGGTTAAACCTGGTCAAATTAGGAAGCATTGTTGCGGGAAAAAGAAAACAGTCTGTTCTCCAAAAATGGCTCTGCAATTGTGTTTCCTACACAATCCTGATCAAAAATTTGGTATACGATTGACTGACAGTGTATAGAATCTGAATTTGACAAGTTTCACTTTGGCCCTTCCCCTCGTGTGACATTGTGGTCTTTCCAAAATTGTATGTAAGTAGGAATAAAATTAAGGGTCTGCAAAGCCTTGGTTTAATGAGAACTAATAATATACACTGTATTGTGAGGTGTATGGCAAAATTTCTGAATAGAACTTTCACAAGTCTTTTTTTCTAATCGCGTGATTTATTTGGCAATGAAGCAATTAGAAAAAGCAATTAGATAAAGTTGCATCAATCCATATTTTAGCTAGAAAAGCCAGTTTTTCTACACTCGGCCACTTAATTAAACAACACATGCAGATATTCTCGGATTACGTTAATTCAAACATCCAATTGTTCCCAGAATTTTTGACAGGATCTTATGAGTATATTTTGTCGATTATAGGTATAATGTAAGAGCACAAATTAGATGTAGAATAATTTATTTTGGAAAAATATTGTCACATATAAAAATACAATCACATCACATAATGTATTTTTAATATAATATATCAAAATTAATGTTTCTTAATTAAAACCCCCTGGGCCCTGTTGTATTATAGGTCGTGTGAAAATTTGAATATTATAATCTACAGAGATATCTACATTTAAACACCACACATCTAATTAAAACATAAATAATGGAATAATTGTACGTGCTATGAAAAAACACATGCATTCACTGATATTTAACTAATTTAATATATGATATTTGTACTTTCTCATGATTTCTAAAAGATGGATGAGAGTATATTTTATAATTAACAAATTGATCAATTAAAATTTGATAAAAAAACTTTTAATTTTTGATTACTTATTCCATATAACCTCGTTGATTTCTTGAATGAATAAATAATCTGATGATTTTTAAACAGGCGCAGTTAATCCGACGATATGATACGAATCTTAAAAAGCCAGGGGGTGGAGAGTAATGAATGTTGATTGATGTACGTCCTTATATAAGGTAGAGTGTTTAAATCAATTTGAAATGTTAAATCTTTAAACTTCTTTAAAACTAAGGTAGCAAACGTGCTTACAACTATTTAGTGTTCACATAACATGTAAAGCAAGTAGGTAACCCATGGCAATAATCACTTATGCATGAATTCAAAGGAAAATATTTATGTACATTAAGGACAGGGTGAATATACATTTTGAGAATTCTGATGGAAACTAGCAGGGTTAAAATAAAACAGAATTAATTTAAATGAAACAATCGGTAACAGTGAATGAATAAACAGTGTTCCGTATCCATATGCAATTTAGTGAAGTGTTTGAATGAGGTTCGTGTCCACAAACAATGCATTATCAAACAAATTTCTTTTCAGTTATCGCTGAAACCTTACGAGAGAAATAAGGACATTGTTTTTATCGTTGTCGTAACATATAGTATCTTATATGGTATACATTGTGTTGTTGCATGTTTTATGGTATACACCATGTTATTGCATAGTTTATTGACTGTTTTGAATTCAAATGTCAATTCGAATTTCCTGTGTATGTGTGTGCATGCGTGCTTCAAACATGATAAATCATAGTCAATAGTACTGGTGTTTATCACACTATTTTAATTTATAATTGCATAGCAGTAGCTATAGCTATAGGCATAGCAGGCATGTTCACACAGCCAGGTTAATTTTGAATTGATATTAATATAAATATTTAGGATGTATTAATGTTTGTTTGAATTTGATTATAATGCTAGTGGATGCTAGCTAATTATTTAAAGTTTATTTAGGATATATGATATTCAAAGAATGTAAATTTTCGTGTTAGCATTAAAATTTGTTGTAAATCGTGCACGCGAGTATTAAAAGACTTTAAAATAACATATGCAACAAAACCCAACAATTCTAGTCTCTGACTCTGTGAATATTTTTATTGTGTTTTCCTCGCTTTTCGGCTTCGACTTTGGTGGTTCATTAAAACTTCATTTAGTAAAAGATACAAACTGGTTGTAATGCTATATTGGCATCGAAAAACAAACTCGTATAAAGCAAGTCTTAGAGACTTAATGACAACTCATTGGAACTCATTGGTGGATTTCACCACTGTGATTTCACCAACTATTTTAATCAGTGACTCAATGCTTATTAGGGGCGCAAGAACGCATTCCTAATGCGAAGAGGACGGATCATTTTTATATCATAGCCTTATACCGAAAAATTAACCCTAACTGATCCCAACGTTGAACGCAGAAGCAGAAGCAGAGGGAAGTGGAGAGTCTGGAGATAGCAGCCTCCCTGGCTCCGGCGCATCTGGAGCTAATGCAACACAGATCTTAGCAAAGTTGAAATCGCACATATTTGTTACCAAGAAGAATGTCAAAACGTAGACTGATACAGGGAACGCTTCCTGTGCCTCTAATTCTTGAATCTATGACGTCACTTGAATTCTCAATTCTCAATGGTAACTCACTCACTTACGGTTGACTTTACATTTATGTTATGTAAGGACAGTAGGGTAAGTAAACTATTTGGCGAGAAAGCACATATCAAAGAATGCAAGGAAAACAGCTATAAAGCAAATGTATAAGAAAGGATTTTGGCCGAGTAAGCGTTGCACCTTTATATTCGGCTAAAGCATTAAATCTTTTTCTGTGTAAATACAGCAATACGCGAATTTCTGCAGAATTCTTATATCTGTAAGTATGCTTATATGGAGAGTACTGTCTTATTTACAATATTTCTTTATTTGAGACGGTCATTCTGTCCATCATGGTGCAAACAACGAACTTGTACGGGATAGTTCCCCTGATTTAATTCAGAGGAACAAAACTCGTACGGTGCTCGAGTGCGGTGTCTTTTTCCCTTGTCTGGTTATGAGAGCATTGTTTGTTCGATTGCATCAGTTCACAAAAAGTACAAGATCAATTCTGAAATATCGAGCTATCTCAACTTCTACCACAAAAATGGTTCTTGATTTAGACTTATTTCGCGAGGAAAGAGGTGGAAATCCCGCCAAAATACGTGAAAATCAAGGCAAACGATACAAAGATGCTTCGATGGTAGACAGAGTTATCAGTGCTGATAATGAATGGAGAAAATGTCAGTGTATTTTAATATGTCATCAAGTATTTAATTGAATAGCATTGTTTTAATACATTTGCTTGCCATGCAGGTCGTTTTCAGGCAGATAACTGGAATAAATTAAAGAATCTTTGTAGTAAACAAATTGGAGAGAAAATGAAGGTAAATATTGACGCACATATCACACGTGGCGTATTTATGGGACTGACAGGGTGCAGTTTATATTAGCCTTTAATTCTCGTAATATCAAGTATCACCTCTGGCGTGTGCAATCAACTCATTTGATTATCAATATGAACTTGAATTTATTCAATGCTCCAAACATATAATTGCAAGTTTTTGCAACATTTTTATGAAGGCAACGTGCCCCAGGACTTAGACCAAAACCCACTTTGATGGTCGCAATGATGTTGTTTGGACTAGATGTTGTTGTTGTTTATAGATAAGAATCACGTGATGATATTACACTGCAAATTGCTAAACTGTATTTTTACCTTCCACTACTTTGAGAATACTTTACCAATTTCATTGGATTCATACCTCCATCATTTCTGGAAAACACATCCTTTTCATGCAGGCACAATGTCAAGAAATTGAGATTAACTTCCCTTGTTGAAAAGCCCTAGTTAAAAAATAACCTTCCACATGTATCTTTCATGTAATAGCAGGGATCCAGTTCTTGTAAATTGTAAATTGTAAAATGTACTTCTCTTTTCAACCCAAATTTTCTTTCTTTTTGTCTTACTTCAAACAAATAAATTGGCATTAGTTGCTTTTCCTATGTCACATTTGTATTTGCTTTATTTATGAGCTTATTTTTTTAAACAAATTGCGAAGAGAAAAGAAGATGTTGGAAGCAGTGAGGATCTACCCCAAACAGTTAGAGATGACTTATCTAAACTTGATGTTGAAACTTTACAGGTAAACCTATTGCATTCATGACATCCCATGTAGTATGCTATATTAGCCTATATTATTATTATATCATTTATATGCCTAAGGATCTTTCTGTATTAAGAAACTGTCACAATATGTTAATTGTTCATAATTGCATTGGAATTAATCCATAGACATGTTGTTAGCAAACTTAATGATTTCTGGCAAATGTGATGGGTAATACCAAGTAAAATCTTTGATATTATTTCAAGAACCAATCTGAAAGTTCCTAATCAAGCATGGAGCATTTCACCTAGCACAGTTGATTCTGAACAAAACATATTGTATGATGCAAATAATTAAACTCACTTTAAAACACCATCATAACTGCATTGACTGTACTTCTTCAGATGTTTTAGGCCTGTTTTCCACTTCAACTGTATCATAGCGGAACATATCGAATACTTCAGAAACATAAAAATATAATGCGGTTCAATGGAAAATAGGCCTAAGCCTTGTTTTAGGAAATACAAGTGCAAGGCTGTTAAAAGGAATTTGAACACCCAAAAAAAATATTGGAGACTGCATTTAATAAAAGTGTTATCACTATAGGGATTGACTGTGACACAGATAAAGAAGATTCGTGTGTTGATTGATGAAGAAATTGCAAACTGTCGCAAGCAAGTAGAAGAGTGGGAGAAACAGAGAAATTCAACACTCTTTGAAATTGGAAATTTACTTCATGATGATGTTCCAGTTAGCAATGATGAGGTACGATGAAATCATAATTATTATAAAAACATCACTTTTCAATTCACAATATGTATCTTACAATATAACATTTTTTTAAGCTGAAATTAGTGAAGGTAGAATATGTTGGTAAATTAAAAAATGTTTTTGTTTCTTGTATAGGATGATAATGGGATAGTCCGGGTGGTAGGAGACTGTTCAGTGAAAAAGAAATATTCTCATATTGATCTTGCAGTTATGGTTGATGGTGTTGATGTTGACAGAGGTGCAGCAGTGGCTGGAAGTCGTGGCTATTTCATGAAGGTCAGTATTTTATTTATGTTTTAAACTTGTCTTACTTAATTGGCTTAGTTAATATCAAGTTTTGTAGTATATTATGAATGTGTTAATCGTCATATAAAGATGATAGACTGAGGATTGACTTACGTACATTAGGCATGTGAACAATATATAAATAAATATATATATATATATATATATATATATATATATATATATATATATATATATATATGTATATATATATATATATATTAAGTATCAATATCACTTGCAGAAAATTCAGTAGTACCAGTAGTACTTCTATTCTACTATTCGTAATGATAACTTTTTCCATAATGATAAGAAATAACACTCAGGACTGTCAACTATGTAATATTTCATCTAGTATAATATTTAGTTTTGAACAAAATTCTTTGGAGGTTCATTTTCATTAGAAATCTGCGCATCAGAGTGCATGATCAAAAATGACTAAATCTATAGTTCTTTTATCTAACCAATTACGTTCTTTTTAGGGTCCGTTGATATTTTTGGAGTACGCTCTTCTCCAGCATTCAATGCAGATGCTTTACGAAAAAGGATTCACACCACTTTACACACCATTTTTCATGCGTAAAGATACCATGCAAGAAGTTGCTCAGTTGAGTCAATTTGATGAAGAACTGTATAAAGTAAGTTACGAACTTGGCCTTCCTTTAAAAAAAAAGGAGTCAACGGGAAGCATGATAATATAGACACAAATACAACATCGTTGTGATTTTTATTGCAGGTTGTAGGTAAAGGAACTGCCGAGGACGGTTCAGTCGACGAGAAATATTTAATAGCAACAAGTGAACAACCAATTGCTGCGTTTCATCGTGGAGAATGGCTTGATCAAAATGAACTGCCAAAAAAATATGGCGGCACATCCACATGTTTTAGGCAGGAAGTTGGAGCCCATGGTCGGGATACACGCGGAATATTTCGTGTTCATCAATTTGAGAAGGTACGTTGTCATGCAAATATTTAACCTCTAGGTTGATTTCAGTTTATTTAGTTTTGAACTTAAACCATTACATAATATTCCATTTAACCATTATTACATGATATTCCATTTTTACAAGGTTGAACAGTTTGTTATATGCTCTCCAAAAGACGACATTTCATGGAAGATGTTTTATGAGATGATAGGAAATGCCGAAGAATTTAACCAATCTTTGGGAATACCCTACAGAATTGTAAACATTGTCTCAGGTGGAAACTGTTCATTTATAATAAGCACGTCAAATTAATGTGAAAGTCTGAATTTTTATGCGTTTATACAACACCATTCGTCAGGTCAATCTTATTGCAAATGTCATTTAGTAATGACATCGGCCCGAAACTGTAAATTGTAATTCCTCATCCAAGGACTGGTGCATGTCTAGTGTGTAGTTATTGCCAACATGGATGTCATTAACGCTCTATTTGAATTCTAGGCGAGTTAAATAACGCAGCTGCGATGAAATATGATTTGGAAGCATGGTTTCCGGGAAGCGGGGCTTTCCGGGAACTTGTTTCCTGCTCAAATTGTACTGATTACCAAGCTAGAAGATTGCAAGTCCGTTTTGGACAGACCAAGAAAATGCAAGAGAAGGTATGGAAAGAGTAAACATATTACTTGAAATTAAACGAAACATTCCTTGCAATGACCTCAGCTGGAAAAAGGCCAGCAAATAAAATTACCTGTTTCTCTGAAATTCATAGTGTAACGTCGATTGTTGATTTTTGGAATGACATTAATACAAATTCTGTGTGAAAAATTACGTTAAAAATTGACATTTTCTAGGCTGAATTCTGTCACATGTTAAACTGCACAATGTGCGCCATTTCAAGAACGATCTGCGCTATTTTGGAAAATTATCAGACTGAAGAAGGAGTCGAGATCCCTGAGGCCTTGAAACGCCACATGCCAGCAAGTTTACAGTTCATAAAATTTGTTAAACCTGCGCCGATTGACGAACAGGCCCAAGGGAAAAAACAGAAAAAGAAAGCGAAGTCGGAAGCAAAACAACCGATGGAAGAAAAAATGGATGATTTAAAAATATAAAAACGTTTGAACATTTAGAACATATTGAAATAACCATGATAAAGGAAGATGGGAAATGTTGACGTTACATTTACTGTATGTAAATTTTATTGTTCGGTGGCCAGAAATAATTAAACCATATTCCAGTCTTAGAAGACTATACTAAAGTAAAAAGGAGATAATTAATTAAATGGTGTATAAGGACAATATAATTATACATAACGCGAACTTGCTGTAGGTTAGAGCGACAGGGTTAGCGGTTACACGACAAACATACTAAACATTTTTGGCACGGCAGGCTTAATTTTTGGTACGCAGGTCAAAAGAAACTTGCCCCGTTTACTGTTGCATCCTGCATGGGACCTAGGTCCAACCCAACGCTGGCGCAACCGCACCTTAGTTCTACCACGCATTAATTCTATCAGTACATCCATCAAATGATCCCTGTGTAGGGATCATATTTTATAAATCTTCAAAGAAGTTCTCTGTTTCTGATGATTTTTTGGATTTTGTCGTCTTCGGTATGTCTTCACTTGATGTCATTTCCTTAAAATGTTTTACATCCCAAAATTTGATTTTCTGATCATGGGAACAGCTTGCCAAGATGTTTTTATCTGGTGACAAACTGATTTGTTCGATAGGGAATTCACCATGTTCTCCAACTACTCCGACAAAGCGGTTGGGAAGAATGCTGACAGCTCTGAAATGGAAAGGAACCCTTCTGAGAAATATACTTCGTTCAGAGAACTAGTAAGATATAGTTCATCGATATTGCAACTTTCTGAATTTCAAATCGGTGGCAACACAAAAAATCAAAAACGGTAGAAAAGAAACTTGCCGCATATTTTGCATCCGTATGAAATTAATGGTACATTTTAATATTAGATTTAAAGTTAAAAAAAGTCATGGGCTATATGATTAGAAAAACGTTTTACTGGGCCGAAAAAACGAAATGTGCTGCAACTTGATATGTTTTGATAAGAATACCTTATTATGCCATCCATTGATCCAGTACAGATAATATCCTCAGTCAGAGTTACACATGCATCAACGGACATCGGGTGACCTGGAAGACGGTCATTGATATCTGACCACTGATCCCAGGTGAAAATATGCAGTACACCATCGCTTGTTCCACAAATAACTTTACTTCCGTTCTACATCAAAGTGGAAGTTGACTGTGTTTTTGTACCTATATAATAGTATATACAAACACAATGCTGTATAATATTTTACTCACCTTGACAACAGCAAGAGACAACAGTTCATTTTCCTGATTTTCAGAACGAGCTTCAAACCTCTTTCTTCTGATATTGTAAACTGATAATGTCCCATCCCCACTATAACAGGAAGCCATGGAGGAACAGTAACATAGACTTGAAACTCAACATTGATTTATATGAATAAAGAGTTTTTCTCAGTTCTATAACTTTTAGGAAGTTTAAAAAACCCCAAGTATGAAAAAAAATCGCTATCGGAACGAAAGTGCTTTATATTCTCCTCGGTTCCTATAGGTTCTCTGATAAACCGGGCTTGCACACTAACTAGGTGAGGTAAAGTCAGCAATCTGTATACGTAATCCAGTTATGTCCTTAGCTAGCCTTGGTGCATGTGTGTGTCGCAAAGACCGCGACATGACTTGTTGGGGTGGGGTGGGGTTATGTTACCTCGCAGCTAGTAATGTTCTGTTATCTTTGTCACACTCCATGCCAGAAATGTAATCCTCATTTTCTGAAAATTCTCCAACACTACTTGAAGTTCTTGTATCCCAAAACTGCCAGAAATAAAAAATTATCGTTTGATAATGTTTGCAAAATTTCGCACTGAAATTGACAAGTGATTACCTTAACACCGCCGTTGTCGTCGCCAGTTGCTAATAGATATTGATTCAAAATCTTTAAACAGTTTATAGGGGATCTATGAAATGTGGTTATATACGTTATTACTTATTCATTTAGGTATAGCTGGCGTAATACATATATGTATAGTATTAAATAAAACTGATTATTGATATGTTATCAACAAATCAACATAATCATTTACTATAAATCCACTTACTCATGCGCTTTTCTGACCACACGACAAATGCTTCCAGTGTTCATATCGACAGCCTGGATCGTCTTATCTTTTGAGGCCGTCGTCAGGTCTATATAATGCATTTGAGTATGCATGCATTATAATTCTTTGCAGTATTTAATATACTTACGTGGTGTATATACCTACAAGCTAATTCACTTATATTTTGATGTCACCATGCAAAATTACACTGAAGAACATTAAAAAAGATATTGTGCTGTGCGGTGTCTATCAACAACGTTTTAAGATTTGTATAAAACCTTTGAGTGAACTTACACAAGCCATCTGTCGAAAACTGTACTGCACGGCAAGCTTTCTTATGATGTTTCAATTCCATTAAAAGGGTATTCCCATCTTTGCCAAAACTATGTCTATGAATACAAAAACCTGGACATGAAAATGTTTTCAAAGTGTGGTGTTTCTTCCACAGATGCTGTGTTGCGTGTTATTTCACAGTTACGCAGGTTTATTTTATTTGTGCTTGGTTTGTTTAAAGGTTTTTTCTTACTTTGTAAGAGCATGGCATGCAAATCTAAATATTCTCTTTTTAAAATGCTTATTTAATATTTGATATAATCTTACACATTAACTTCCCCATTTATTTGACCGGAGGCGATAACATTTCGATTTGGATGAAAACTTAGATCAAAAACTTGACTTGGAAATTCGATATCAGCTATACCCTAAATTCGCAAAAAAAGTTTCAATGAAATTTTAAGGATGATATGATTGGTAACTTAGGAGGATGTCAGTTAAATTTTAGTAACTTGCATTGTTAACTAGTTGATTGAGAGAATGTTAAATTTTTGTTAATCATCCAAATCAGATTCACGATTGGTGAGATCATATTTAGGTTGGATTGTACATGGGTCTATAGATATGAGAAATATTAAATATGACTGCAGATATTGCATAGGCGGTAATCCATGTGGCTTCAAATCGTACAATCTGATATTGACCCTTTTATTCCATATTAGTAATAAAGAATAACAAAGTTCATTTTAATACATAGACTATGCAGTTCTAAGAATTAGTTGACATACTGTATAATAAAAAATATTACTTGACTATGTCTATAATTAGCCGCTTCTGCTGTGTTCAACAATTTATTGTTAGCACAAGTGGCTAGTTCACAAATACCTACTAAATAATCCAACAAACATTCTTCTAATCTACAGGCTATTGTAGTACTAATTTTAGTTCATGCATATAATGTCAATAATAATAATAATCAAATTTGTGCAGCTAATTCTTTTATTTCCTCCTGCTCTTTGCTATCCTTGTCAGCAATCTTCTTTTGCTCGTGCTTCAAGTCATCCCCAAATGACTTAGCAAGCCTGCGCACGTTTTCCCTGGACTCCTCGATAGTTGGGTTGTCTTCCAAGGAAGCGTAGAGATCTTTACGTGTATCTTTGATTTGCAGCATGTACGCCTGGCATACATCATCCAAGGCCACCCATTTGGCATAGTAACCAACAGTTCTTTGCTTGAATGCGTTTGACGTCCACACTCTGAGTCGCTTCCCTTCGGGGTATTTCATGGCTCTCTGCACCATCTGCTGCATGTCCTTTTTTGCCAGAGCCTCGCAGTGCTTCTGCATTTCCTTCCAGAAAAATGCAGCATTCATCATAATGGTAGACAGTGACTTCAGGGCACCAATGGAGTTGTGCAAAGCGTGAATGGCAACATCTGCAAGGTGTTCTTTGTACTTATAATTCCATATTCGCTCCAAGAACTCGATTAATTGCTGGTCAACCTCCATCCTCATATGCCTTTGTTTCTTCATTTCCTCCAAATGCTTCATGTCCTCCTGGTTCGCTTCGTTGTACAGTTTGTTAAACATCTCCTCCAACTCCTTTTGAAGCGCTTCAGCTATTTTTCTTCTAGTCTCGAATTCTTTTCGTTCCTCTTTAATTTTCTTCTTCCTGTCCTCTTGACAGCCTTTCTCATTCTGAGTATTTTCCAACGCATCAATGACATCATTTGTAGCTGCCTCGAAGTCGGTGTGCAATTCTTCTGCTGCCTTGGCCATTTGCTCTGCCACTTTCGCCAAAAGCAATAAAGTTTCTAGTGCCATCTCTTCCAAACCGTCGAGAAGAAACTCGTACGTGCCTTGAAGCTCTTGGAGGACGCTGGTTGACGCGTTCTTGAAATTCTGCACCGTAACAGCAGACTTATCCGCTAGTTTGGTGACCTTGTATCCAACTTTCTGTACTTTGATCTGCAGTTTCGTAGAACCTGCAACACCGTTGTACGCAACGCGGATAAGGGTACCAAGCTTTGCAAGGTCATCGACAAGGCTAGCTAGATCCAGAAAGCCATTCAGTTCTTCCTTTGAGTTTTTGACTAAGCTGCTCCTGACATCGGGAATTTTTACCAAAGAGAACGTTTCGCCTTCAATGTTGACGCTAATATCTTTCGATGAAGTCGACATTTTATACGTAGCGTAAATCACATGATATGACGGCAAGAAGAGTAAAGCAAATTGAGCAGTAAAAGCGAGATCTGAGATATTTAAAGGCACCCAATTGTACACTTCCGGCAATATTTCGCATGAATCGCATCAGTTTCGATTCCAGATTTTAAGTAGAAATGCTTCCAGGAAGATCAGAACCGAAATTGTTTATAAGGTCGTACAGTCACATGCATGCATGCACGTTACCTTATAAACAATCGTGTTCTTATGATTTTCCTGGAATAAATATTTTTTAGAATAGTGGGCAAAAGACCTGGAGGGGGATAAAGCTGTCATATATAGGACGGGAAATCCGACGTAGAGAGTTGGGTAATTTTTGGTGCATTTATTCTCCAAAAAAATTAAGTCCGTACAGGCGCCGATATTTAACACATTTTTGAACCTTTAAGTTCACGACATTTTTAAGCTTTTCATTGTATTTCTTGGATGATGGATTACAGCGTGGCTTCTAACTTTTAACTGTAGTTAAGGCAGAATTGACCAATAAGAGTTGTGTATTTCTGAGTTAACTAGGATTTAACTATGCATGCAACGTGTAGTTAAATAGTTCGTTTACACAAGTCAGTTTTATCTAACCGACACTAGGATTTAAGTATGCAACGTGTAGTTAAATAGTTTTGTACAATGAATTTTCAATCATTCCACTGATTAAGACTGATTAACTTTCTCATTGTTCAATAATAAAATTTCTATGTCACACATAATGAGCGTAAGTGCATGAGCTTTTTAAACCATTAACCGTGTTTAAACCCAAGCGTTAAAGACAGGTTACAGCCAGCGGCTTCTGCGAATCGGTCCTGCTCATTTAATTGAAAATTGTTCAAATTTCATTGAACATAAACTCTATCTCTTATTCATTTAGAAGTAAAGTAAAATGAAATAGTAATAAATATTCCGACAAGATAGGATATTTTAGGAGATATAGCGATTCAATATGTAAACAAAGCATTATTTTATCTACATTAACGACTGTAACCTTTTACGGTTTGTATTTTGGAACATAATGCGTTTTCTGGGTTCTAAGAACATGATGTGTTTTGGTAAACATGTAGTTCGCAGAAATGTGTGGAAATAGATTCATAGAAATAAATTAAGTTGGTTTCGAAACAAATATTTGATATCATTGTACATGTGTGATAATTCTGAGAGCCGGAAACGCAACGGGTAAATCCCTTCTATGAATCCCTTCTTCCAATCATTGTAAGTTAATAAGAAATACACCCGAAAGCAATATATTCCAGGCTTTTTTTCCAGCAACATTCGTGCAATACAATAATCATGGTATTAGTTCGTGTTAGCAGAAAGTGCTTTAAAGCATTTGACGAGGTTTGTGAAGCTGTCGAGAGGAGCGACCCGAACAGAGCGGCCATTATCCTTTAATCAATTCAATCCGACGCGGAAATTTTACAAATAGAAGCGCGCATCCTCCAAAAACAATTGCTCAAAGCTGAAGAAAACGAAGCTCAAGTTGAAAACCTGACGAAGAATTGAAAAGTTATTGGTGGGTTCCAGGCTATGGAACGTATTTGGCCATTAGAGAGTTAACGCAAGATAACGCAAACCTAGCTTATCAGGCAGAACGTGAGAAAAACCGCTATGACAGAGAAGTGAAAGAAGCTGATAGCGAAATCAGGTCGACCAACAACAAAATAGATGAAGTAAGTTAAATAACTTAAATAAAACGATTCATTGATCCCCCATGCAGTTAGCACACGAGGCTGATGAAACAGTGTTCACATGAAACACATTTTTTAAACATATAAACCGTTTAAAAATTTGCATTCAAATAGTTGCATCAATCCACATAGTATTGAACAAAACATATTTGATATATTTAATGCTGCAGCTAAAATATGCTTTTTAAAAACCAGTCTAAAATCAAAATTCATTCTTAATCTTACAACTTTTTGTCATACCTACTGAGACTTGTTTCTATACTCAATAGTGACAAAATAAGGCTTTCCCATTTTTAACTTAGATACATAAATAAATAGAAAGGATTCAAAAGAATAGGGACAAAATGATGTAAGAAAGAAAGAAGATCCATAAAGAACTTGGAGAGTTCAAGAGTATGACCTTTGTTGTCTTGGAAGTGCTATCATTCTCTGAAGTGCTTATCAGCTTGGCAGGCGAGGCCTCTCTTAAGTCTAACTACCTTCAAAGGATTATGGAATTGGCAGGCAAAAAGAAGACTGATATTAGGCGAAGCAAGGAAATAAGAACGGCTGTCAATTCATTTGAATATTCTTGGATAAATATCATTGACTTGTTAAAGTCCAATCGAATTGTCATTCTAAACGGCAGGAGAATTGATAGGATTTATGAAGCTAGTTATGAAAACACATGTTTATTTGATACTCTTATTGTCTGTGTTGCTGTACTCATGGTGTTGTTATTTTGTTTTGTTTGCCCAAAGTAGTCGGCCTAAATAGCCTTAAACACTATAAACACATTTAGAGCTAAAATGTGTAAGTGAAATGGCAATCATTTTGGGTTGAGTGGAATTTACATGTGTGTATATTAAATTAATATAAGCTACATAACATAACAAAATATATTTATAAACGACAGCCTCAGCGGTCAGGGACGCTGGAACGATGAGGGCAAAGTGGGGGGGGGTTGTATATTCCTGCAGCAGCGCATAATAAAGACTGTGTGCAAAATATTGTTTGTTGAATTTCTTATTCTCGTATTTTCTCTTTTCAAGATAATTTCGGTGTTTTTGTGCAACTCCTTTGCCGGGCTAGCCCGTTTCCTATATTATCGCAAGCAATTTTCACGTTTCGATTACATGCGAACTTTCAGCCCGGCTTGCCGGGCTGGCCCGGTTATGTCAACCGGGCTAGCCCGTCTTGCCGGGAATGTAATCGTTTCAGCCCGGCAAACCGGGCTGGGTATTCGTCAAAACATGCACAGTGTTACACACATGCATAAACAACAATGGCGTCTGCGTTTGCTAAATTTTCTTCGTTTGCTAAATTTCCGCCCGGCAAAGATTACTCATATAATCGTTTGCTAAATTTCAGCCCGGTTAACCGGGCTAACCCGGTCCATGTAATCGGCCCCTACAATGAAATAGCATTATAGCACTCCCTTGCCCCTGCTGGTAAAAGGCAAGGGAGCAGCTGCCTCTGTTTCCCCCCCTATGTTCCGGCATCCCTGATTTATAACATAGGCAGCCCAAATATGTATATGCATGCATGTTTATATACTATATATAAATATACATGGTATATAAACATGCATGCATACATAATTGGCTGCCTATGTTTATAACGGTGTGGATAAAATAAAAACTTCCGAGCGCAAAGTCCGCCATTTTTATCCCGTGAAAGCGCTAGACCATTGTTTTACAAATATTATTACGGATGCTGGATGGGCATATTGTTTGTGGGCTCACCTCTCGTGGTAAAGTCCAGGCCTCCAGGGTTGCCAACTTGGCTCTTTTTAAGCCAAATTTCTCGATTTTGGCATAGGCAGCCCAATGGCAAATGGTTTTATTTGAAATAAAAGTGCACTAAAACATTGAAAATTAGAACAAAGCTATCCGTATTTTTATTAAATTGAACATGTATCATTTATTCATGCAAACTAAAATCCTGACATCCTGTGTATTACGGAACGGGCGACTCGCGTACCTGACAGTGTTCAGGCAATGTAGGCATTATATATACTATATAAATTTGCGATAAATTTGTTCCGCCCCGGAGAAAAGAAATAAATATGTGTAGGACCTGCGGTTGGATTTTTTGCAGTACAAACAGTTTAGCCTTTGATAATCCCTCAAAGTTGTAAACGTCAGTCATCTAAACAATTTATTGTTAGCACAAGTGCATGGCTAGTTCACAAATACTACAAATAATACACGAACAAACGTTCTTCTGATCTACAGACTACAGCCTAGCTCCTTTGTAGCACTGACTAATTTTAGTTCATGTATATAATGTCAATAATAATAACAATCACTTTTGTGCAGCTAATCCTTGTCAGCAATCTTCTGTTGCTCGTGCTTCAAGTCATGATTCAATGACTCAGCAAGCTTGCGCACGTTTTTCCTGGACTCCTCGATAGTTGGGTTGTCTTCCAAGGAAACGTAGAGATCTTTACGTGTATCTTTGATTTGCAGCATGTACGCCTGGCATACATCATCCAAGGCCACCCATTTGGCATAGTAACCAACAGTTCTTTTCTTGAATGCGTTTGACGTCCACACTCTGAGTCGCTTCTCTTCGGGGTATTTCATGGCTCTCTCCATCATCTGCTGTATGTCCTTTTGCGCCAGGGCCTCGCAGTGCTTCTGCATTTGCTTCCAGAACAATGCAGCATTCATCATAATGGCACACAGTGACTTCAGGGCACCAATGGAGTTGTGCAAAGCGTCAAGGGCAACATCTGCAAGGTGTTCGTTGTCCTCATAATTCCTTTTTCGCTCCAAGAACTCGATGCATTGCTGGTTAACCTCCATCCTCATATGCCTTTGTTTCTTCATTTCCTCCAAATGCTTCATCTCCTCCTGGTTCGCTTTGTTGTACAGCTTGTTAAACATCTCCTCCAACTCCTTTTGAAGCGCTTCAGCCTTTTTTCTCTTAATCTCGAAATCCTTTCGTTCCTCTTTTATTTTCTTCTTCCTGTCCTCTTGAAAGCCTTTCTCTGTCTGAGTATGTTCCAACGCGTCAATAACATCTGTTGTAGCTGCGTCGAGGTCGGTGTGCAATTCTTCTGCTGCCTTGGCCATTTGCTCTGCCACTTTCGCCAAAAGCGATAAGGTTTCTATTGCCATCTCTTCCAAACCGTCGAGAAGAAACTCGTACGTGCCTTGAAGCTCTTGGAGGACGCTGGTTGACGCGTTCTTGAAATTCTGCACCGTAACAGCAGACTTATCCGCTAGTTTGGTGACCTTGTATCCAACTTTCTGTACTTTGATCTGCAGTTTCGTAGAACCTGCAACACCGTTGTACGCAACGCGGATAAGGGTACCAAGCTTTGCAAAGTCATTGACAAGGCTAGCTAAATCCAGCGAGCCATTCAGTTCTTCCTTTGAGTTTTTGACTAAGCTGCTCCTGACATCGGGAATTTTTACCAAAGAGAACGTTTCGCCCTCAATGTTGACGCTAATATCTTTCGATGAAGTCGACATTTTATACGTAGCGTAAATCACATGATATGACGGCAAGAAGAGTAAAGCAAATTGAGCAGTAAAAGCGAGATCTGAGATATTTAAAGGCACCCAATTGTACACTTCCGGCAATATTTCGCATGAATCGCATCAGTTTCGATTCCAGATTTTAAGTAGAAATGCTTCCAGGAAGATCAGAACCGAAATTGTTTATAAGGTCGTACAGTCACATGCATGCATGCACGTTACCTTATAATCGTGTTCTTCTGATTTTCCTGGAATAAATATTTTTTAGAATAGTGGGCAAAAGACCTGGAGGGGGATAAAGCTGTCATATAGGACGGGAAATCCGACGTAGAGAGTCGGGTAATTTTTGGTGCATTTATTCTCCAAAAAAATTAAGTCCGTACGCCGATATTTAACACATTTTTGAACCTTTAAGTTCAAGACATTATTATTATTAAGCTTTTCATTGTAGTTCTTGGATGATGAATTACAGCGTGGCTTCTAACTTTTAACTGTAGTTAAGGCAGAATTGACCAATCAGAGTTGTGTATTTCTGAGTTAACTAGGATTTAACTATGCATGCAACGTGTAGTTAAATTAAAATAGTTTTACACAAGTCAGTTTCATGACTTTTATCCAACCGACACTAGGATTTAAGTATGCAACGTGTAGTTAAATAGTTTTGTACAATGAATTTTCAATCATTCCACTGATTAAGACTGATTAACTTTCTCATTGTTCAGTAATAAAATTTCTATGTCGCACATAATTAGCGTAAGTGAGCTTTTAAAACCATTAACCGTGTTTAAACCCAAGCGTTAAAGACAGGTTACAGCCAGCGGCTTCTGCGAATCGGTCCTGCTCATTTAATTGAAAATTGTCCAAATTTCATTGAACATAAACTCTATCTCTTATTCATATAGAAGTAAAGTAAAATGAAATAGTAATAAATATTCCGACAAGATAGGATATTTTAGGAGATATAGCGATTCAATATGTAAACAAAGCATTATTTTATCTACATTAACGACTGTAACCTTTTACGGTTTGTATTTTGGAACAAGTTTTCTGGGTTCTAAGAACATAATGTGTTTTGGTAAACACGTAGTTCGCAGAAATGTGTGGAAATAGATTCATAGAAATAAATTAAGTTGGTTTCGAAACAAATATTTGATATCATTGTACATGTGTGATAATTCTGAGAGCCGGAAACGCAACCGGTAAATCCCTTCTATGAATCCCTTCTTCCAATCATTGTAAGTTAATAAGAAATACACCCGAAAGCAATATATTCCAGGCTTTTTTTCCAGCAACATTCGTGCAATACAATAATTATGGCATTAGTTCGTGTTAGCAGAAAGTGCTTTAAAGCATTTGACGAGGTTTGTGAAGCTGTCGAGAGGAGCGACCCAAACAGAGCGGCCATTATCCTTTAATCAATTCAATCCGACGCGGAAATTTTACAAATAGAAGCGCGCATCCTCCAAAAACAATTGCTCAAAGCTGAAGAAAACGAAGCTCAAGTTGAAAACCTGACGAAGAATTGAAAAGTTATTGGTGGGTTCCAGGCTATGGAACGTATTTGGCCATTAGAGAGTTAACGCAAGATAACGCAAACCTAGCTTATCAGGCAGAACGTGAGAAAAACCGCTATGACAGAGAAGTGAAAGAAGCTGATAGCGAAATCAGGTCGACCAACAACAAAATAGATGAAGTAAGTTAAATAACTTAAATAAAACGATTCATTGATCCCCCATGCAGTTAGCACACGAGGCTGATGAAACAGTGTTCACATGAAACACATTTTTTAAACATATAAACCGTTTAAAAATTTGCATTCAAATAGTTGCATCACAATCCACATAGTATTGAACAAAACATATTTGATATATTTAATGCTGCAGCTAAAATATGCTTTTTAAAAACCAGTCTAAAATCAAAATTCATTCTTAATCTTACAACTTTTTGTCATACCTACTGAGACTTGTTTCTATACTCAATAGTGACAAAAATAAGGCTTTCCCATTTTTAACTTAGATACATAAATAAATAGAAAGGATTCAAAAGAATAGGGACAAAATGATGTAAGAAAGAAAGAAGATCCATAAAGAACTTGGAGAGTTCAAGAGTATGACCTTTGTTGTCTTGGAAGTGCTATCATTCTCTGAAGTGCTTATCAGCTTGGCAGGCGAGGCCTCTCTTAAGTCTAACTACCTTCAAAGGATTATGGAATTGGCAGGCAAAAAGAAGACTGATATTAGGCGAAGCAAGGAAATAAGAACGGCTGTCAATTCATTTGAATATTCTTGGATAAATATCATTGACTTGTTAAAGTCCAATCGAATTGTCATTCTAAACGGCAGGAGAATTGATAGGATTTATGAAGCTAGTTATGAAAACACATGTTTATTTGATACTCTTATTGTCTGTGTTGCTGTACTCATGGTGTTGTTATTTTGTTTTGTTTGCCCAAAGTAGTCGGCCTAAATAGCCTTAAACACTATAAACACATTTAGAGCTAAAATGTGTAAGTGAAATGGCAATCATTTTGGGTTGAGTGGAATTTACATGTGTGTATATTAAATTAATATAAGCTACATAACATAACAAAATATATTTTATAAACGACAGCCGTCAGCGGTCAGGGACGCTGGAACGATGAGGGCAAAGTGGGGGGGGGTTGTATATTCCTGCAGCAGCGCATAATAAAGACTGTGTGCAAAATATTGTTTGTTGAATTTCTTATTCTCGTATTTTCTCTTTTCAAGATAATTTCGGTGTTTTTGTGCAACTCCTTTGCCGGGCTAGCCCGTTTCCTATATTATCGCAAGCAATTTTCACGTTTCGATTACATGCGAACTTTCAGCCCGGCTTGCCGGGCTGGCCCGGTTATGTCAACCGGGCTAGCCCGTCTTGCCGGGAATGTAATCGTTTCAGCCCGGCAAACCGGGCTGGGTATTCGTCAAAACATGCACAGTGTTACACACATGCATAAACAACAATGGCGTCTGCGTTTGCTAAATTTTCTTCGTTTGCTAAATTTCCGCCCGGCAAAGATTACTCATATAATCGTTTGCTAAATTTCAGCCCGGTTAACCGGGCTAACCCGGTCCATGTAATCGGCCCCTACAATGAAATAGCATTATAGCACTCCCTTGCCCCTGCTGGTAAAAGGCAAGGGAGCAGCTGCCTCTGTTTCCCCCCCTATGTTCCGGCATCCCTGATTTATAACATAGGCAGCCCAAATATGTATATGCATGCATGTTTATATACTATATATAAATATACATGGTATATAAACATGCATGCATACATAATTGGCTGCCTATGTTTATAACGGTGTGGATAAAATAAAAACTTCCGAGCGCAAAGTCCGCCATTTTTATCCCGTGAAAGCGCTAGACCATTGTTTTACAAATATTATTACGGATGCTGGATGGGCATATTGTTTGTGGGCTCACCTCTCGTGGTAAAGTCCAGGCCTCCAGGGTTGCCAACTTGGCTCTTTTTAAGCCAAATTTCTCGATTTTGGCATAGGCAGCCCAATGGCAAATGGTTTTATTTGAAATAAAAGTGCACTAAAACATTGAAAATTAGAACAAAGCTATCCGTATTTTTATTAAATTGAACATGTATCATTTATTCATGCAAACTAAAATCCTGACATCCTGTGTATTACGGAACGGGCGACTCGCGTACCTGACAGTGTTCAGGCAATGTAGGCATTATATATACTATAAATTTGCGATAAATTTGTTCCGCCCCGGAGAAAAGAAATAAATATGTGTAGGACCTGCGGTTGGATTTTTTGCAGTACAAACAGTTTAGCCTTTGATAATCCCTCAAAGTTGTAAACGTCAGTCATCTAAACAATTTATTGTTAGCACAAGTGCATGGCTAGTTCACAAATACTACAAATAATACACGAACAAACGTTCTTCTGATCTACAGACTACAGCCTAGCTCCTTTGTAGCACTGACTAATTTTAGTTCATGTATATAATGTCAATAATAATAACAATCACTTTTGTGCAGCTAATCCTTGTCAGCAATCTTCTGTTGCTCGTGCTTCAAGTCATGATTCAATGACTCAGCAAGCTTGCGCACGTTTTTCCTGGACTCCTCGATAGTTGGGTTGTCTTCCAAGGAAACGTAGAGATCTTTACGTGTATCTTTGATTTGCAGCATGTACGCCTGGCATACATCATCCAAGGCCACCCATTTGGCATAGTAACCAACAGTTCTTTTCTTGAATGCGTTTGACGTCCACACTCTGAGTCGCTTCTCTTCGGGGTATTTCATGGCTCTCTCCATCATCTGCTGTATGTCCTTTTGCGCCAGGGCCTCGCAGTGCTTCTGCATTTGCTTCCAGAACAATGCAGCATTCATCATAATGGCACACAGTGACTTCAGGGCACCAATGGAGTTGTGCAAAGCGTCAAGGGCAACATCTGCAAGGTGTTCGTTGTCCTCATAATTCCTTTTTCGCTCCAAGAACTCGATGCATTGCTGGTTAACCTCCATCCTCATATGCCTTTGTTTCTTCATTTCCTCCAAATGCTTCATCTCCTCCTGGTTCGCTTTGTTGTACAGCTTGTTAAACATCTCCTCCAACTCCTTTTGAAGCGCTTCAGCCTTTTTTCTCTTAATCTCGAAATCCTTTCGTTCCTCTTTTATTTTCTTCTTCCTGTCCTCTTGAAAGCCTTTCTCTGTCTGAGTATGTTCCAACGCGTCAATAACATCTGTTGTAGCTGCGTCGAGGTCGGTGTGCAATTCTTCTGCTGCCTTGGCCATTTGCTCTGCCACTTTCGCCAAAAGCGATAAGGTTTCTATTGCCATCTCTTCCAAACCGTCGAGAAGAAACTCGTACGTGCCTTGAAGCTCTTGGAGGACGCTGGTTGACGCGTTCTTGAAATTCTGCACCGTAACAGCAGACTTATCCGCTAGTTTGGTGACCTTGTATCCAACTTTCTGTACTTTGATCTGCAGTTTCGTAGAACCTGCAACACCGTTGTACGCAACGCGGATAAGGGTACCAAGCTTTGCAAAGTCATTGACAAGGCTAGCTAAATCCAGCGAGCCATTCAGTTCTTCCTTTGAGTTTTTGACTAAGCTGCTCCTGACATCGGGAATTTTTACCAAAGAGAACGTTTCGCCCTCAATGTTGACGCTAATATCTTTCGATGAAGTCGACATTTTATACGTAGCGTAAATCACATGATATGACGGCAAGAAGAGTAAAGCAAATTGAGCAGTAAAAGCGAGATCTGAGATATTTAAAGGCACCCAATTGTACACTTCCGGCAATATTTCGCATGAATCGCATCAGTTTCGATTCCAGATTTTAAGTAGAAATGCTTCCAGGAAGATCAGAACCGAAATTGTTTATAAGGTCGTACAGTCACATGCATGCATGCACGTTACCTTATAATCGTGTTCTTCTGATTTTCCTGGAATAAATATTTTTTAGAATAGTGGGCAAAAGACCTGGAGGGGGATAAAGCTGTCATATAGGACGGGAAATCCGACGTAGAGAGTCGGGTAATTTTTGGTGCATTTATTCTCCAAAAAAATTAAGTCCGTACGCCGATATTTAACACATTTTTGAACCTTTAAGTTCAAGACATTATTATTATTAAGCTTTTCATTGTAGTTCTTGGATGATGAATTACAGCGTGGCTTCTAACTTTTAACTGTAGTTAAGGCAGAATTGACCAATCAGAGTTGTGTATTTCTGAGTTAACTAGGATTTAACTATGCATGCAACGTGTAGTTAAATTAAAATAGTTTTACACAAGTCAGTTTCATGACTTTTATCCAACCGACACTAGGATTTAAGTATGCAACGTGTAGTTAAATAGTTTTGTACAATGAATTTTCAATCATTCCACTGATTAAGACTGATTAACTTTCTCATTGTTCAGTAATAAAATTTCTATGTCGCACATAATTAGCGTAAGTGAGCTTTTAAAACCATTAACCGTGTTTAAACCCAAGCGTTAAAGACAGGTTACAGCCAGCGGCTTCTGCGAATCGGTCCTGCTCATTTAATTGAAAATTGTCCAAATTTCATTGAACATAAACTCTATCTCTTATTCATATAGAAGTAAAGTAAAATGAAATAGTAATAAATATTCCGACAAGATAGGATATTTTAGGAGATATAGCGATTCAATATGTAAACAAAGCATTATTTTATCTACATTAACGACTGTAACCTTTTACGGTTTGTATTTTGGAACAAGTTTTCTGGGTTCTAAGAACATAATGTGTTTTGGTAAACACGTAGTTCGCAGAAATGTGTGGAAATAGATTCATAGAAATAAATTAAGTTGGTTTCGAAACAAATATTTGATATCATTGTACATGTGTGATAATTCTGAGAGCCGGAAACGCAACCGGTAAATCCCTTCTATGAATCCCTTCTTCCAATCATTGTAAGTTAATAAGAAATACACCCGAAAGCAATATATTCCAGGCTTTTTTTCCAGCAACATTCGTGCAATACAATAATTATGGCATTAGTTCGTGTTAGCAGAAAGTGCTTTAAAGCATTTGACGAGGTTTGTGAAGCTGTCGAGAGGAGCGACCCAAACAGAGCGGCCATTATCCTTTAATCAATTCAATCCGACGCGGAAATTTTACAAATAGAAGCGCGCATCCTCCAAAAACAATTGCTCAAAGCTGAAGAAAACGAAGCTCAAGTTGAAAACCTGACGAAGAAAATCAATAACCTCTACCAACAATTCAAAGTTTCAAACAGAACGAAAAGAACCTGAAAGTTAAGGTATCTGGCTTTGAAGCCAAACGAAAGCAGCATCAAGAAAATCAAAACGCCGCCCCGGAGGAAATATGAAGCTGCTAGAGCAAAACAACGAGAGGCAGAGGAAAGAGTGGAGGAAATGAAAAGTTATTGGTGGGTTCAAGGCTATGGAACGTATTTGGCCATTAGAGCGAGTTAGCGCAACTGCGCAAGATAACGCAAACCTAGCTAATCAGGCAGAACGTGAAAAAACCCGCTATGACAGAGAGGTGGAAGAAGCTGATAGCGAAATCAGGTCGACCAACAACAAAATAAATCAAGTAAGTTAAATAAAATTAAACGATTCATAGACCATGCTGTGCCACAGCTGATTCCCAATGTAGTAGCACACGAAGCTGATGAAACAGTGTTTACATGGAACACATTTTTTAAACATATAAACCGTTTAAAAATTTGCATTCAAATAGTTGCATCACAATCCACATAGTATTGAACAAAACATGCATATTTGATATATTTAAATGATGTGGCTAAAATACACTTTTTAAAAACCAGTCTAGAATCAACTTTTTGTCATACCTACTGAGACTTGTTTCTACACTCAATAGTGACAAAAATAAGGCTTTCCCATTTTTAACTTAGATACATATTAAATAAATAGAAAGGATTCAAAAGAATAGAGACAAAATGATGCAAAAAAGAAAGAAGATCCATGAAGAACTTGGAGAGTTCAAGAGTATGACCATTGTTGTCTTGGAAGTGCTATCATTCTCTGAAGTGCTTATCAGCTTGGCAGGCAAGGCCTCTCTTAAGTCTGACTACCTTCAAAGGATTATGGAATTGGCAGGAAAAAAGAAGACTGACATTAGGCGAAGCAAGGAAATAAGAACGGCTGTCAATTCATTTGAAGATCCTTGGATAAATCTCATTGACTTGTTAAAGGCTAATTGAATTGTAATTCTAAATGACAGGAGAATTGATAGGATTTATGAAGCTAGTTATGAAAACACATATTTGATATTCTTATTGTCTGTCTTGCTGTGCTCATGGTCACATGGTGTTGCTATTTTGTTTTGTTTTCGTAAAGTAGTCGGCCTAAATGGCCTCAAACAAGTGAAACAACATAAATACATTTAGGGCTAAAATGTGTAAGTGAAATGGCAATCATTTTGGGTTAAGTGGAATTGAAATCTGTATATATTAAGTCAACATAAGCTATATAACATAACAAAATATATCTTATAAACGAGGGCCGTCAGGGACACTGGAACGATGTGAGGGCAAAAAGGGGGGGGGGGCGCTGAATAAAGGCAATTCTGTAACGGTGCATAATATAAAAGAATGTTTGCAAAATATTGTCAGTTGAATTACTTATCGTTATAAAATGTAATCCTTTAAAATGAAATAGCATTATAGCACCCCCTTGCCCCGGCTGGTAAAAAGCAAGGGAGCAGCTGCCTCTGCCCCCCCCCCCCCCTTATGTTCCGGCATCCCTGATTTATAAGGTGTGGTTAAAATAAAACTTACAAGCGCAAAGTCCGCCATTTTTATCCCGTGAAAGTGCTAGACCATACAAATATTATTACGGATGCTGAATGGGCATATTGTTTGTGGGCTCACTTCTCGTTGCAGAACAGGAGAAAACAATCCAGTGGTCAAGTCGCAGTGAACAAAAGTGGTGAAATTGGGTGAAATTTATAACTGAACAACTTATTTTCTTCAGAATTACCTTTATTGTAAAAATATTTAATTTCAAAATAGTTTTTTTGGCATAAAATTTAAAATGCGCCTATTGAAAATTAAGCTGCAACGCATTCTTCGGATGCCATTACTTTTTGCCCTCTTTGGCTTCTTTTCTTGTGTTATTCTTTCTGTTGTGTACAACTTTGAAGACGCTACCAAGACACATTGTAATGTAAGTTAAACTAGATTTATTGTATAGATTTAGATGTACGACATGAGCTAGATTTACCACCAGACAAACATGGTGAAGTTAAGATGTATACCCCTAATTTTAAAATTTTTACCCTGCTTATTTCCCAAGTTTTTAATAAAATCTTCCTTTTTTCTAGGTTCCAAACTACATACCATCGATAAGCACATCAATAGGAGATTTCAGGCCACAGACTTATATATGGAGGATATGTATTGCGCTTCACTGTTTTCCACGAATTATGATCTCAATTTTTTATTTCAACTACTATGCACTCAAGTTAAAAGACCCGCCATCAACACAGTTTACAATTTTAAATGGACTCAATTCATTGCTAACAATTTTGGAGATTCTTGCTTTACTGGTTCTCACTTATGTATCATCAAGAGAAAATTTTGGTATGGAATATAGATTTGTTTGCTATAAAATTACTTTAAATTAGAATGCATAGTAATATATTATATTAAAATGGTTTTCTTAGTAGGGTCTTTGAGCAAAAACAGATTATATAATATATACCATAGACCTGCAATTATCCTGTCATACTTTGGTCAAAACTTTTATTTGCACATGCATGAAGGTTAAATTATAATATGCATTATAACTAATGATATGGATGGTGTAGTGCTGGCAACAACACCTGTTTTACAATTTATTCTTTCAAATAGGAATCCATGAAAATGCATTTATATCATTTATGGTGTGTTCTATGTGTTACATGCTTACAACATGCATTTTATTTAAATGGACATCAAAAGACCCCATGACTAACGAGGTACAGTCAAAAATACTAGTCACTGCATGCCTTTTTTTAAGAAATGAAATTATGAAAAAGAATGAAATCCAACACTATAGCTAGAAAGAGCATTTTATTATAATGAAATGACATTGTGCTTCATTCACTCTAAAGCATTAAGGTATGACTGAATTACTCTAATGGTCTTCTTATTCTTATGATTCATAGGAAGTAAAGTCATTTAAAAGAAAAATTTATCTAATGATTACAAACTACAGCTCATTTGCATTGGCAGTATATTTTTATTTTCGTCATAACTGGTATTGCGAACCTGGAAGTATCCTTTTCTTAAAAGAGATAAAGTTTTCTACCATTTGAGGACACATCATAACATATCACTTTCATTCGGAAAAATTCTACTGCACATTTTTGCAATAAATTTGTTCCGTCCCGGAAAAAATGAATAAATAGTGTAGGACCTGCAGTTGGATTTTTGCAGTACAAACAGTTTAAAGAGGTGAGATCAAAATTTTAAAGAGGTGAGATCAAAATTTTAAAAGTCAGTCATCTAAAGGTCAATCATCATCATTCCAAACATGCATTAGACAATATTTACTGGAAATTTTACCATGCTTATTTGCAGATTTTTGTGCTTCAGTTTTATTAATACACAATGATAATAATTATGGCAATTATTAATTTTAGTTTATATTTTCACAGTAGACTCCTTAACTTATTTCCTTTTATCTAAAACAGTCTACAGTTATTTTGCTCTTTGTGAATATGTAACTGTTCTGACGAACATTTGGTTTCATTCCACAGCAATAATCGATCTCGGAGGATTACACATAACTATTGGTCATGAGCATTCCAGTTGAAGTTTCTACCCAAAATTTTAGCAGTACATGTATGTAGCTGAGTATTCAAACAAAAAATATTTGTTCGTCGTAGCCAGTAGTCGTAGTATGTAAAGAACAAATAAGTACCGCTGAGCTATATAAAAATTCCTGGAGGAAGTTCTCGTCATATTTCAGTAACTTCGCCACTATTTTTGCAGACACTTCTCGGCTGAGAGCAAGTCATCCAGGAATTTTAATATAGCTCAGTGATAAGTGAACGTGGTGTCCCTACAAATTGATTATTTAGCAAAGTGCAAAATTTCAAGAATATTATTACTAACTTTCGAATAGATTATTTTTATAAGTTCGTTGACATTGTGACGTCATGTGTGTATATAAACTTTAGCAAAACACAATTCTCGACCAATCAAATTGTTAGAGATTTAATCTATATTATGATAGAGGAAATATATCTAAATTAGTTTTGCTGATCAAATTAAGAACACTAACTATGTTAGATTGCTGCATGATTTTATTTAGATGAAGGATGAGATCCTTATAACGTGTTATCCTTAACATTTATTTTACAGTTTATAGTCTATTTGCTGTGTGTGAGTATTCTGCTGTACTGTCCAATATATTCTTTCATCAACAATCATACAACGTAGTAAAAGACTCGTATTTATTAATCATCGACGAACATCAACTGCTAGAGGGCAAAGGAAAGTTGAATGTATGACCAGTTTACATTAGTTTACTATTTATCACAAGGGAAAACGAGTGTCAATGTCGCAACCCACGCAATATGCCTTCGTGTTGTATAAATGGCCAATAGACACAGGGACAAACAAATATAAAACGATTCATTATTTGCCTAATATACATGCTGCCGTTATATGTGGCCTATGAAGACGTCATGGGGTTTTTAAGGAATTTTCACTTGGGGCCGGAGGGGCAGATTAACAAATATTCCTCGAGGTTTGGTGAGCACGCGAGTTTGAAGAGAGATTTTTACTGAAAACTTATCAGCTGATCTTTCACAGTGTTCGTATGCTCCCCGGAGAAACCTTTATTTTAGCCGGTCTGAAAAACGCTTGAAAACCCTGGAATGGAAAACCCTGGAAAACTGTTTTTGTATAGAAACTAAAACTCTTTCAACGTTCTCTCAGTACGGTTAAAAATTCTTGAAAACAGCCATAACAAATCTTAAGAATACTGTGTCGACTCATAATTGAATGCTCATGACATTTTTTAAATTGGCTTTAGTTTAGTATGATTTGAAATGTTTGCGTAAATGATGTGACCGATGTTTACGAATATCTTATGACCGATTTTTATCATCGGTTGTGATTGGAATAACTTCGAATATTCCTGGAAAACTCTTCGAGAAAACACAAAAAGGTCCAGGATTTCTAAAATTTTCTAGGTGTGCCACAGTGCCAAGGTCGAGGTTCGTATGAAATGAAGTAGCCCATGTTACTATTCGTGGGCTCATGTTATTGTTGTGGTTTTATGAATTAAAAAAAAATTGAAATTTATTGATGATGATTGGATTTTTTATCTCGATTTTACCTGGACATTTTGTATTTTTATTATTTTGATAACTTTTCAAGCGAGTTTGAAAGAATGGGAATAACGGATTCGTTTCCACGTAATTGGCAATGCGCGCGTTGTACATATGTAAACACTTTCATGAGTTTTAGTTCTCAATGTGAAATATGTGGTTATGATAGAGATGCTAAACTCTGGATATGTTGTAGTTGCGGAGCCAGTAATCCAGCGCATATTGTGCTATGCAATTCTTGTGGTTCAGAACAAAATACGTTTGCTGGGAAAAATAAAGGTTGGCCTTGCCCAAAGTGCAGTTATGTCAACTTTCCAAACTCAATAAATTATAGTGTTTGTCAATCCAATAAATCATTAAATAACCAGGTGAAATCAGCGAATCCCATAGATGTTGAAGTTGATTCAAGCCGCTTAGGAGAGCTGCAAAAAGACGTTCTAAAATGTCACAAATGTAAAACTTTATTATATGATAATACAGATACTGATTGCACAGTGTGTGGGACTCCCTGTGTTGCTGAGGGATTTAAACCTAGGCCATTTCCTCAGTCATCACTACCAAAACTTACGACTGAAGATCAACCAAGTTCATCTGGTTTATGGAAATGTTCAACCTGTACCTTGTTAAATGATCCTGCTCAAACAATATGCCAGGCTTGTGGAAATATGAAAGGTGATAAACCTGTAGCAAGATTGCCCCCATTAGGTAGGTATATTACCCAACATTAGCGGGGTACATCACCTGATCTTTCAGCTTTTATTGTGTACTGTATATTTACATTTATACCTAGACAATTCATGGTTGTGCCCGGTTTGCACTTTGGCAAATTCTCCCTCAATCAAGTTTTGCAAAGCATGTAACACAACCAGAGATGACATAAGTTGGACTAAAGATGCTGATAGTTTGAGTGTGCCAAATTCACCAACACATAAGACATGTGAAACTGTTGGAGTTGAAGCTAAAAGGATCCATGATGAACATGAAGCGAAGGAACAGTGGAAAAACATTGTCGAAATTTGTTCACAGGTAGCTAGAAGATATGTGTTCTCAGTTCACACAAAAGTAGGATCAGTTAAGACCAAATGCTTAGCTTAGTTTAACATAATTGTAACTTGGCAGGCTATACTATTTTATGAGTTTCTATATGGTGCAACCTGAGTTGGCATAGACTATAATTAGCTAAATAAATAAGCAGAAATCATCCCATTGGAAAATACAGAGAACAAAATCTAAGACAAAGCAAACAAGTGGCAAATGTGATGGTGTTTGTGTTTTTATCTAGCTGACTGAGAGGTGATAAAATATTGTATCAGGTTGTATTAAATAACAGACCTGTGTGGTGTTATGGTGGTGAATCCACTGTTTTACCACATAAAAGTAAAGAACCAATAAAAAAAAGTCAATCTCTCTGTTATCATCTAGCACAACATGTCATTTGTGGATGATTCATTTCCTCCAGATGCCAGCTCTTTGTACTTTAAACCACGGTCATCCACACATCCTCGCGTGTCTCGCTGGTTAAGACCTCAACAAATGACATCTCAGTCACAACTTCGTTGGGAGGTTTTTCGCAATCCAAGTCCGTCAGATATAATGCAAGGTGTTTTAGGCGATTGTTGGTATGTTAAAAAACGAATAAGAACTTAACAGCAATAGTCAAAAACGAAAAAATGAAATAACTTTGTGTAATATGTAAACCGTTTCTTACGAGTTGTAAATGTTTTCAACAGGCTCCTGAGCGCTTTGGCCGTTCTCACGGAACGACCAAATCTCTTGGAAAAAATCATTGTAACGAGAAAGGTATATAAAACGATAAATTATGTTGGTATTTTATGCATGTCACTAATATTTATTATGATGAAGTTGAAGGTTGAATAACTTGAATGGTAGAAATTTCAAGTGTCGTAAGATACACACACGAGACGAATCCGCATCATTCACAATGAGTATCCCAGAATCGCAGGTCCGATTTCAGAGAGTTTTGTTTTCCCGTTCTAGTGTACATTATTATAACTCGAAGTTGCCTTTGACTTTTACAGAACACCGAATTATACTTCAACGTTTCTTTATACGAAAGCTCGCACGTATATAATGTAGCTGATATATGTGAAGTATATTTAAGATCTGTGACGAAGGAGCTTATCAGATTCGGTTATGTAAAGACGGGAGATGGACTATCATTCTTGTTGATGATTTTATTCCTTGTAATCAGTATGGGATGCCAGTTTATTCACAGGTAATGTTGCATGTAATCAAGTAATACATATACTATATCCACACCTCGTGTGCTTCAGGGTGCATATATATGTAGCCTCGGAGTCTAACTGCATCGTCCGTAGTTGATAAAAAGGCGTTGATTTGAATTGTTTTCCTGATGAAGCTCGAGAGTAGATTCGGCTCTGAAATTATGCATAGGGTGGACATATGCACCGTAGTTTTTCAATTCTTATATATACAGAGTACTGTTAGTCCTTAATTTAATTGACAGTCAGGATCACTTCATAATCAGCACGCTCTCCTCCCTCAAAATTATCATACTTATACATTCTTATGTGTAGGCTGCCCGTCGTCAGCTCTGGGTCCCGCTTATTGAAAAGGCGATGGCAAAATTACATGGTTGTTATGAAGCGCTAGTTGCTGGAAGAGCCATAGAGGGATTATCAACATTAACTGGTGCACCGTGTGAAACTGTACGATTGCAAGGTATAGTATTTGCAGGGTTTATTTGTACGACATATTGGATATTGCTAGCACATTATATCCAGGATTTTTCTCCCGTGGTTGGACAAACATCGGAACAAATTTAGATTCAGTTCGTCCACTCGTTGATAAACAAGTTTTTGTGAAAATTTAATTCCATTATTTCATCCCATGTATTATTCCATTCTGAAAATATTATGGATAGTGCTTCGTTTTTTTAGTGTCATCGACCACTCCTGACAGTGAGGAAGTTATCGATAAAGATTTAGTTTGGGCAAAATTGCTCAGCTGTAGGAATGCTGGGTAATTTTTATCATAGCTATGTGCTTAATGATCAGACTAGAATATCTCTGAACCAACGTTCTTTGCAATTCTGTTAAGCACCCGCTACTGTATTAACCTGTGAGATTGTAATAACCTCCGCTGCTAAAATATGTTTAGATATTTAATGGGAGCATCATGTGGTGGTAACTCCAAAGATGACGATGAATATATTTATACCAGTGTTGGACTGCAGTCACGTCATGCCTATTCGATACTTGATATAAGAAACGTTGAAGGAAACAAGTATGTTTCATGCTATTGACTGTATTTTTATTATAATATGTAGTATGATTTATATAATATGTAATAAATTATGTCACCGGAAAGTTGTTCTTGTTTCTGTCCCTGCATGTACCGACTACGGACTAACGAATGCTTTATCTCTGACCTTCTATTGTGTAGGCTCCGCTGTACTACCTCGTTTGTTTTAATGGTAGCAATTTAGGTTCCATTACAATAAAACACAAAATTATCTGTCTTTAAGGCTTCTGCGCCTGCGAAATCCATGGGGAAGATTTTCTTGGAAAGGAAATTGGTCTGATATGTCGCCATTATGGACACCAGAATTGCGCGAAGAGTTGATGCCTCATGGTGCTGATGAAGGCTTGTTTTGGATCTCATTCGAAGACATGATGCTGTAAGTTGGAAACAACAGTGAAGTGTGGGGTCACGCAATCTTGTTCTCTTGCTCTCATTAGGCAGTTATCAATATGAAACTGAAACTTGTTTTTTGTTTGTAATTTAAAAATTTTAAATAAATAGGGACATTTTGAACAACTTATGATTCTTATTCGGTAGTTTAGCTGACTTGAGCTCATCAAAAAGAGAGTTGATGAGTCACGAATTAATCAAAGATATCGTATCCCGTTATATTTCAGGAGTTTAGGAGAATCACTTCAGTTTGAAATGGAAACCACGTGCTCATGATTCGTGGGCCAATCGCGTCCTGCGTCTTTTACTAATGAGAACGGGGCTTCTAGGCAAAAAACGTAAGCTTGTTGTATAATATTTTGAAACGGTCTTTGTGTATTTTTCTTACAGATATTTTGACTGCGTAGATGTGTGTAAAACCCGCAATGATTGGACTGAAGCAAGAGTAGCGAGTGTTTTGCCGCCTTTTACAGGAGGATCAAATGAAATTGTTTCAATGGCAGTATTTTCACCAACTGAATTAGATCTTTGTGTTTATCAAAAAACGTCACGGTTAGTCGTAACTTTTGTAAAAAATAGTAAATTCAGCTCTTATCCTGTCACACTTCGAGTAACAATGAATATCATTTTGGTTTGTTTCACACAGGAATCCTTCTACTCAATCGTTGGTAGATTTGTGTATAATTCTGTTCCGTTCCATGCCTAATACATCACATCCAGAGCTTATCTCAATAGTCAGCAACAGCAAAAGAACTGTAAAAGGAAGTGTTTCATTGAGTGTCATCGTTGAAGAAGGTGTATATATTGCAGGTTTGTAAAAATGTTAACCTTCTGCCTATCTTCTGCCTTTCTTTTAAAATGCGGTGTATGACATTGAAATAAATTAGCCTTTCTCACGACGAAATTTGAAAAATTTGAAAGTACCCCAAAACTTCGTCGTGAGAAAGGCTAATTGGATTGTTGATTGAAATTCTATCAACCGTAACACAAATTCGACGAGTAATCGATCATGCAAGAGTGAAAAATAGCTCTAGCCGAGAACTTAATTAAGGTCAATTTAATGCATCATAAATCATATTACAGTTGTTACAGCGTTCAGTCACTGGCGATCTGGTGGAGGAAAACAGGATGTTTCCACGTATCCAAGTTATGTATTAGCAGTTCACAGTTCAAGAGCAGTCATGATTGAACGTTTCCCAATGACCGAATTTTTATTAGCTGATGCTGTCACGTGGATGACAATGAAGAATGGAAAATTACACACGGTATGAATACCAGAGTTGCTGTAAAGAATTTGCACTCAAGAGGCAATGAATGTTAGTAAAAATCAAATGGCTGTAGAGTGCAAACTGCAACCATTTCTTGGAACAACATACAGAATCTATAGGTTAATTATTTTCAACATTACTAAACTAATTGTTCATTTCGTATTTATTTTTTAAGGGCATTCCTGGTATAACTATTTATTATTTAACTCATGACATGGCTGGTCTGTTCGTCGTGGCTGAAAACAAGAGACAAGATATGCATTTGTTAGTTAACTGTGATTGTGGAGGAAGTTTTAATGTTGTTTCCACGCGAGGTTTACTTTGCACCACTGATGTTATACCACCTTGTCACAGGTAGGACACGACAATCGGGTTAATGTCTTCAAGATATTACACTGCTGTTTGCTGACAGTTGGCATGTTGGCATAATTTGCTCTCTATTAATACACCCAACATGTAAAGAGTGTCCTTTGTGATGGAATACAGGGTGTATCGAGAAAACCGCAACCTTATAATAATTCCCAGAGGCCTACGATCTTTTGTTATTGAATAGAAGCGAACATGTATGAATATTAAGCTTATGGTTGCAGTTTTTTTATATACCCTGTAAAAAGCGAATACATAAATATTTTGAGTTGCGTTTTCATACATCCTGTACAATCATGTCAATAGAAATTCAATGCAATACACGAGATGCAAACAAGAACCATGATGAACGAACTATAAACGCATATACATTCTCATATTGTATATACAGTAGAGAGATATTACTATGGATCGTATTCTTTCCACAGGCAAGTTGTGGTAATCTTGACGCAGCTCGAAGGAAGCGATGGTTTCTCGGTTTCACATAAACTGAGCTTTCGAACAATGGTAGATAACGGTGACGGGGACTATGGCGCACAGCATATGCCAGAACTAGGACAGGATCTTATTGGACTTCATTCTCCTCGTCCAATCACATTTAACTTCTGTTAGTCACGAGTTAGCCTGCCTGGTTCTTCGTGAACTGATCATCGTATCTTTGGAATGTCACACACAAATTGCATCCGCTCTGTCGTGAGTCTCTCTAATGAGGTTTGTCGGTGGTGTATTCACAATGACTGCTGGTGCAGTACTTGAAATAACCAAAGTATGGCAACATTCAAGAGAATACATGCAGTTTATTTCTCCCCACAATCCTGGCATTGATCTGTACAGTATTGGTAAAGAATTCAGTCCCAACACCTCTTTCGCGGTGTAATTTTTGACGTGTCATTTTCCACGAAAAGCATCTTCAAAATTTGCTGGCTTTGAGACAATGACTAACACAATTTAAAGTCACTATATCCAAAGAAAACTTCTAAACATTGAAGAATTATAAAATGTTGAGCCAGTCTGTAGATTTGCGAAATATATTTTCGAATGATTATATTCGCAAAAAATAGGTGATATTGACTTTAGTGATCGATATTGGACTAGAACTCAGTGCCCTACAACCATTCAGCTAATATACGTTGCATTTTGGAGCTTACTTGTTTCATTTATTATAAATTCAAAATAGCGTCTGTGTTCAAGTGTGCTATAGCTTGCAAGGGTGCTTGAAATGATCAACATGTGTTGCTGGGTAGTTACACGTAAGACAAATTTCTCTGACAGTAAATTTGACGTGGCAAACCAAATTATTTATCAATCTCGTATCTCATTGGCGAGATAATAAGTTCGTATACCACAGAAGATTTGTGCCGAGAATGCTAAAACTGACTAAAGTTATTGCGAATCCAGGCTGTCAATCGTGCGTTTTGTAGGTAAACCTGCACGAGCTGTTTTTTGACGATTTCAAAAAATCACGAGTGAAATTTTCACGTGTACCTGCAGCTAAAAAGTAAAACGTTTGAACGCTTGTCGGGTATAGATGCATGTTGCGACCTTAGAAAATGTTGATTACTCTCCAGATTCGTTTCATTAGGTGCTTGCAGATAATTTTTTTTAGCAGAATCTTGTTTGCTAGATTTATTTAAAATTTATGACTTTAGCAGTCTATAAATGTTTTCCTTTGCCATGTTGGAGGCGTTTAACGATTATACGACGACGAATCACAACAGAACGCTGGCAATGCATCATGGTCTAAATGGTAAACTAATAAAATGAACGACATAATGGCTGAGGTCTCTAGGGCATTGGCTTGCATTGAAACTGTGCATTGATGTAGTTTTTCTCAAAAGAGCGTCATGTTTGCATGAATATAGACTATAAAATATGTTAGGAGCGTCATAATTTCAGGCATATATACACTGTAGTGAAAACCTCATTAATGCTATTCTATTAATCCTCATTAGGGCATTCCTATTAATGCTATTATATATCCAAGTTTAGTTTTGCGTTGGAGCATTATTTTATCATTGTTTCGTGACATTTTAAAATTTATGCATTAAAGCAATTTTCCCAAAACAGCTGTTCATACTTTCTTGCAAAATCGATTTGAAAAAAAACAAACATCATTTGGCCTTTATAATCTAAAGTAAACAATTTCTGTTGCCCATATATAATTTTCGCATTACAACTTTTTCCTCACTCTTTTACATTTGCGGTAAACATAGAAACAATGGCGTCAACTATATTCAAAGTTTTTCTCTTCGCGTTTCTTACAGGTATTACCGTATTAGCCTAGTATTAATCTCGTTCACCTATAGTTCACCCTCATTTTATTATCGTAGTTACTGGTCACATCAATGTATTTAAATGTTAAGGTTATGTTAAGACGGGATCACAAATTCTTTTTATTGGATAGATTGGATAATCAGCGCTCATGCAGAGGAATACGTAGTTCACATATATACTGCAGATGTACAGTTTGCAGGAACAAATGCGCCTGTGTACGTCAAGTTCTATGGTGAAAATGGCTTAATGCCTGAGACTGAGATTGACACGCCTGGTAATTCATTCGAGAGGAACGCGTGAGTTTTTGCATGTATTCATTATAAGTATGAGTATATTGAGTAATAATGAGCATTTCTTGATCGCTATTTTTGTATAGTTATTAAATGAAAATAGTGTTAAGCATCATATAGGTATTTAAATAATTTTCGGTGTTAAAGGCACGACATCGCCAAATTACGCCATTCTTATCTTGGGGCAATATCGAAAATTGAAGTCAAAAGAGGATCTGCCGACATTTTCGATGATTGGGATCTTGATAGGGTAAGATTATAACAGTTACACAGTTCATGCAGTCCATCTTTATTTTTAAAGAGTAAAAAATGTTAGTAAATTATTGCCGGAAAAGACTGAAGCTAATATAAATAGTTGTGAGTATTCACTCATGCATGGTTCATTTGTTGTAAGGTTTGAGGAAATGATGGAATGGTTATGACTACATTATTTTTTCTCCGTTCTTTTGAAAAATATCGCAATATTGCCACTTCTTTCAGATTGAAATTGAGGATCCACGAAATCATAAAAAATATACATTCGAGTGCAAATGTGAAATTGGTAAAAAAAATAAATGGTACAGTATAAAAGGTAAGAGTTGAAAGAATGGATCTTACTACCAAAGAAGACATTTTTTATGTTCTCGTGGGCATGATTTAGTGTTGGTTAACACATTGTGTACGTGTACCTAATGTATTGTTGATGTTGTTATTCCACCCATATATGTACTTCACTTAAAAAAAACTTTTTTGTGCTGGTATAAATAATTTACCAAGCATGTAGCTGATGAATCTCGTCTTTTAATGCAATTGCATGGGTTTGGCATCGGTAATAGTCGTAATTTGCATGACGAGGTATATGCTATATAAAATAAGAATAATCCGTCATTGGATGCATCCATGGTAATATAGTTAAATGACTGAGGACTTATTTTAGTATACATAAAGAGGAAAGGAGAATCCTTATATGATACAAATTGCATTGTGCTGAAACTATCTGTTTTTAGACTGCATGTCGTAGTAATATATCAGCGTTCATTGACGAGGATATCTATTTTTTCTAGTTAAGAAACCATATGGTTGTAAAACCGGGTATAGCGTTGTCGGCGACAAATGCGAAGGTTGGTATATATATACAATACCAAAGGTTTTTAAATACTTGGACGATTCAATTTACATAATATATTTTCCTTCCTGGCTTTGACCAATTTTCCCACAATATTCATCTTTGCTATAATCAAATTAAAAGGAAATTCCACCTGCATGCACAACGCACAACGCACACGCCATATTTGGGGATTGTGTTAATGAATATATATCAGGGTCGAAAATCGACGTCCTCCGGAAGAATTGTCTGTGCATGTTGAAAGCCTTTAAAACCTACGAGGGCTATCTGCTTTGAGCCTTTGAAGTAACCCTTTATGTGCTGATCCATGAAGGCAATCGTACAGTGAATCAGTGAAATTCACTTAAATCCACTTGAAACCATTAAAACACATTGTGTTAATTTTGAGTTAATGTTTACTCGTGTGTATAATAGCTAACTTCACTGGAACGGTTCATTTTTGCAAATGTAACTAGATGTTCTAAGGTGTGTAGTTTGTTTATATACCCTGAAATATAATAAAAGTATCATAAATCATTGAACATCATGTAGGTCCTGTTGTTTTTCTTAGATGTAGATGAATGCCAGAAAAGTGGTGCATGCAGTGATCGCAAGGCATTGTGTACTAATACCATAGGAAGCTTTCACTGCCGTAGTTGTAAAGATGGTTATACTTTTAAAGATGGCAGTTGTAAAGGTATGATCTGGCTAAGCCCAAATAATTATAAACGAATCAGCAGAGATCAACGTACATTATGATCCAACAGACATTCTGGTATATTCATTGTTTTTAACTTAGGACATCCGCTTTATATGGACTGTATTTCAGTCATTGTCGGTACTTAACTAACATATGTAGCTCGTGACTCGTGAGACTGAAACTTGAAATAGATTTCATTAACCGATGGGGCGGGTGGTTTTAAGTTGAAACAATGAGGGTGAGCCGTAAAATTACCAAAAAATATACTACTCTGTATTAAAATAAAGTTTCTTATTGTTGCAAATTCAGGTGACAGAAGATTCTCTGTCACTTTTCAGGCGCGTGAAAATTTCGCAGCCAACTTGGCTTTGCACTAATTTTAGTATGCTCTTTCTAGCTGTGGTAATTCATTTTCTTCTTGTTACTTGGATCAAAAACTAGTCTAAAGCGCAAGTCGTCCATTAGCCCTCCCGTGCACGATATAATTATACGAGATCTTAATTTATCATGCCCGATGACGATGTTGTGTGCATATTTTGATATTGGAGAATTCATCTTCTCTCTGCTTCCTGTTAAGATGTCAACGAGTGCTTCAGTGGTGAAAGCAAATGTAAACAAAAGTGTATAAATACAGAGGGAAGTTATGAGTGCAGGTGTAGGCAGGGTCACACCTTGAAAGACAAGTACTATTGCCCAGGTAATTCATAAACATATTTTTCTGACCGATATATTATTAAGGTCATTTTTAACCTTGCATGTGTGCAAGAGTGGAATGTTATTAGTCGTTTTCAACCACTGAAAAATGACTTTGATCAAGTTTGCAAAACCGTTTCTAGACGAGTACGATTTTCCCCTGAAATTTCTGAAATAACTCTCTCACACAAAAGGCATCATACCAGAACACGCCTCACAACTGGCAATAAAGAACTTGTGTTATATCAATGCAATATAATACTTTTATTGATCTATTTTAAATACTCTTACGTTATAGATATTGATGAATGCAAAACCGGATCACACAATTGTAGACACCCAGCAAAATGTGTTAATGATTTTGGAAGTTATACATGTGAATGTCCGAGTGGATACGAGAGAGATCCTACGGATAAATATAGCTGTAGAAGTAAGCAAATTCTGTCTTCATCTCAAATGACCTTCCTCCGTTCCTCGCATGCATTTTCTGCCCACTAATATAATCTATAAAAAGGTGGTAAAGCGGGCTTTCTTGAGAAGACATTCGCGCTTAAGATTTTAGTGTTCAGGTTATTGGCACGAAAGGCGATGAAAGTTCACCTATATATAGGAGGAAAAGGTTTTAGATTGGAAAAAATCTTGTTTTGGGGTGTTAGGCTGACCTGATCGAGAGACTGCACGGGTTGTTGATAGGTTTCTGACGGAGAGTCTGTTTTTTTAAATCTGTTTTCTATATTCTTATAGCATTATGAAAAGATATATTTCATTTTCAGACAAGGACGAGTGTTCAAGTGTCCATGCATGTGACTATAAAACAAGTATAAAATGTACAGATCTCACACCGGGATATAGATGTGAATGCAAACCAGGTTTCTATAATGAGAAGGACAATGTTTGTAAAGGTATTTTACTTTTATAACTTCATTAGGGGGTTCTCATATTGCTAACCTAGCTGTATCCTTCAGAACTTTGTATGGCTTAATAAATATGGCTTGCATCAAGTAAAGCTAACAGTTGCATGTGCATGGAAGAAATCAAAATTAAACAATCATATGGGCTCTTATGGCCATGCAACGCCATGGCTACTACATATACCGTCTATACGAGTCAGTATACCATGGTGTTGAATTCAATGAATTGTACTCGTGAAAATATTTACAAATTACAGCTTTGATGATAAAATTGAAATTTTCTTCTAGATATTAATGAATGTCAAGGGGGCCACTCATGTGATATTGGAAAGTCTGAATGTGTGAATTTGGAAGGAACTTATCGCTGCAAGTGTTTACCAGGATATATATCATCAGTCGACGGAAAGAGTTGTGTTCGTAAGTTCTATGCACATGCGCACATATAGATTTATAGAGATTTCTGAAGAAGTAGCTATATAGCGTTTAACTATACTCCCTTAAAAAATTCCTAGCACGAAAATGTGGCCCGGTTGCGATACCCAATGGCGCCGCTGTCCGTGAATCCAGATGCACGCAGCAAAATGCAAACGATTTTATGCAGAAGTGTTCGTTTTATTGTTTGGCCGGTTATCAAATAACTGATCCACTTCATACCCAGCTTACATGTGATTCGAATGGTTTATGGAAAGGAACTCCGCCTACGTGCAAACGTAAGTACTTCATTGGTATGAGCCAGCCAACCTCCTGGTATTACGATATTCTTGATAATTACTCACTCATATCTGTCAAAATTCCACCCAGAATTGAATTGTGTCGCTAACCCTAAATGTTTTCTTTGGAATATTTTAGCCGTTACATGTCAGCCACTTCAGGTTCCAGCCAATGGCAGGATCAGACCGATTTCGTGTTCATCTGGTGCTACATACAACCAAACCTGCACCTTTATCTGTAATGATGGTTATAACATACGTGGTGAAAAACACATCAGGTGTTTGGCGGACAGAACATGGAGTAATTCTGCACCCTCGTGTGACAAAGGTATATTACAACCTACTATTGTATACTCCTTGGTTGGACAGACCTATATACAATCAATGTTTATAAAAATTTGAAACAAAACCAAACTTTAAAAGACATCTTAAAACACCGTCAACAGTCATGCTCTCTCTATTTGACTTTGTATTTTCTTTGATCAACTTAATTCAATAGTTTTCGTACTCTTTTATAGTTGTTGGTGATTTATGGATAACTTGCCCTGCCAGCATATATGTTGATTTAAAATCAGGTGAAAGTTCTGCTGATATAAGCAGTCTCTGGAAAAGTCCTCAAACTTCGAATGGGGCTAAATATCTTACATCATCACACAAAAAAACCGATCGTTTTCCTGCCGGAACCAGTTTTGTAACATGGTCGGTCTCAAACGACAACGTCCACTTTAAAACATGCACAGTCGCAGTAAATGTAGAAGGTACGTATATAGATACTTATATTTTGTGTTTTTTTTCACTGGGAATTGTAAATAATGTCAAGTGATCATCAAACAAAATCTGAATATTTCACGTCGAGCACCACGATTTTGGAAGCAAATGTTCCTGGGATGAAAATACCAAGTAGCCTACAGATTTTTGTACTACTTTTAGCCTGTATCCCGTTACTTCAGGTTTTGTAGTATGGTAACAATACCTATGTGTTAATAGGGCCACCTGTATATATGTTTAGGGAACTTGAAACTCGCCATAATTAAAGTGTTTAAATTTCTATACAGATAAGGAATTGCCTGCCGCTGTAAATTGTCCAAAACATGATATATTCATCACAACAAAAAGTGACAAAGAAATAGTAAAACTGCCCAATGTCCAGTTCACTGATAACGTTGCTGTCAAGAGCATCGACTATTCACATCCCAATCCTGTTGAAATCAAGACAGGTCTCCATAAAACTATTGTTGTAACTGCCAGAGACGATGCAGGGAACATGGCGTATTGCAGATTTGGCGTGCATGTAGATGGTAAGTTTGAATAATGACAGTTGTGGAAAGCATGACTTATACAAAGTTTTGTTTGACTAACGGCCTGCTTAAAGTCACTGATGTACATCCAAATTAGAAGATGGAAGCTTCCTTAAAGATCAAACTAGGGTCACTGTAAAATCCCAAAAAATAAGGCTCTATATTGACACTGATATATTGACATGCATGCATTAAACAAAATTTTTTCAACGGTACCTGTATAATAACGACAGTGAAAACGGAGCTATATTACAAGCTTCAAGATTAATATGATTCAAAATTTTGTAGCTCCTGTTTGTGGAAAGATTGACGCTCCAGTAAACGGTTCCAGAGCTTGTCAAGAATTCCCATACATCTATTGTGCGATACAGTGCGTTGGTACGAAAGTTATCTTTAATGCTACTGGTAAATTCGGTTATCGCATGTGGACATGTGAAAATTATGAATGGGTGCCAACGAAAACGGTTCCTGATTGTGTCGGTGAGTATGCTTACTGTTTTTGGAAGGTATTTGATTTCGACCATGAAATATTCTTCCGGTGTGATTCTGAGAAGAATATTTTTGGCATTGTAGCTCGCAGTTTGCTCAGTGTGCAAGGGAACTCTTCTCTGCACCGGGAAGCCATTCACATCTGATGTAGCCGATTGCCTGGAGCCGCAATAGCTCAGCTTACGGTTTATCTAATTTTAGATTATGTTCACTCAAATGGATCACCGTGTCCCAGTGGAAAAGTTATGATTACAACCACTTCACCACAAAATCCAGCAATGCCCGTGACAGTTTGCGGTATGTTCAGATGGCAAAAAATGGGGCGATGCCCCAAACAGTTCTAATGAAACATCAAAAATTTTCTTGAAACCGCCTCTGCTGCATTATGCTGATGCACCCCTAATGATCCGTTGTTGCTACAGGACAATTAAAGAATAAGGAATGATAACGAGGAATTAATGAAACGATACTTGGATTGATACAAATTGAAAAAATATTCTCATCCAAAAACGTTTACGAAAATTATTCATGCTCATTCCTTATATAACTTATACCGTAATTTTTTAACTTTATTATTTTGCAGGCGATTGTCCGACCGGAACATACTACGAAAACAAGGAGTGTAAACTCTGTCCTGCAGGGACCTATCAGCATATCACTGGACAATCTGGGCCAGCGTCTTGCACAAGATGTCCCTACGGTACTTCATCTAAACCAGGCTCTAAACGATTTGAGGGATGTAAAGGTAATTCTGAAAACGTACAGTATATAGTTGAAAACATTGTAACATTATAAAGTGGGAATTTAATACACTCCGATAATTTCATCATCCACGGGAAAAATTCCAATTAAAAGCTCCCATGCCAAATGATGTGATTAATTGCCGAAAAGGTGCATGTCCCTTTATTTAAACATCTATGAATTATGCTAATAAAAATTCCCTAAAACATATTATACATCTTTCACTCATTAAATGTGTCCATATTTCAGCCATATGTGCTCCAGGTTATTTCTCGGCAGATGGATTTCTTCCTTGTGAGTTATGTAAACTTGGCGAATATCAATCTAATTCTGGATCTATATCCTGCAAGCGCTGTCCAAGGGATCGCAGCTGCACTCGAAATCAGGGGGCTGCGTCTTTACAGAAATGTGGTCGTAAGTACAGAATACAAAAAAAGTTACTCGTATAATTTTCAGCTCATTTTTTCAATTGTGAGAATATTTCTTTTAGCCTGTCCATCAATCAGTCGTATTGAGCCAAGTGGAAATGTAAAACGTATTCGTGGTTCGTTGCTCGAGATTTTCTGCTATGTGGATCAAACCACGTCTGGGGTTTACAATGTGAGATGGGCATTCAACCTGGATAGACCTGGTAAGTTCATTCGACATTCTTGAAGGCTTTTTATTTCTGTTCCTGATGGTAACACTGCAGAATGATCCCGCTGCGGACAAAAAAATACAAAATAAGACGTTCCATATACGTACATGGTGGCTTTTTATGCCAGGGCGGTTGTATAAAACTCTTAAATAGATTTTTTGTAGTTAAATAGAAGTTATATCTAAATTGCCCGATTCTGATTGGCTATTCTGCTATTATAACTGTATATAATTAAAAGCTAACTACATTTTTGTAAAACCAGCCTATGTAGTTGTTGGCAATCGTTTGCAAACATATGCAGAGTTAGTATTGTTATAATGTTTATCTTGTCTTGAGTATCTTCTTATGCCTGACTGTTTTATAGGTCAAACCATAGGTAGCAAAGTTTACCAGAAGAAACTCAGAGATGCTAACGGGAAACAGATAGGTCTTAGATTGTCTGTGCGTGATCTGCAAGCCTCAGCTAGTTTTGAATGTGTTCTGGAGAATACGTATTCAATAGTGAAGAAAGCAGTTCATGTAACAGTGATTGACGCCAATGGCAATGGAGCAGCTGGATCAGGTGGAGGTATGAATGTATTGTATATTGAACAGTTTGAATCAAAACGGATCCTTGAGCGTTTTTTGTTCCTTTTTAGGCATACTTAATGACGAGATGCTCTATGAAAAGGAGTTGATAGAAATTTGAGATATGTTTCTTAACTCGTGAATCTTCTCTCACGTATGTGGCATATTCTATTTAAGTATACTTAATAAAGTCATAACAATATTATTATTTTGTGTTCTTGGTTATTGAATGCTTGCACTCACATCTCAAATGCAAGTTAATTGGAGAAGTCTATTTCTAAGTATTAAGATGGAGAAACTTTCAACAACTGCACCAAATGACCGTGAATTAAAGGTTATAAAAGGTATTATTTTAATTTCTCACATATAGTGTTCGAAACATAATAATTTAGCGCCTGCATGTACAGGGTGAGTAAAAAGCTGTTGCCTATTCATATGCAAATTTATCGCATACCATTGACTGATTGACAGATATTGCCACTTTATATAGTATAGCTAGTATATATGGAAGAGGCTTTTGAAAAAAATATTCAGTGATCATGAACATGCATCTTCATAAACAAAAGAAGACTGCGAATGTTTCTCGAAAAAATTAACTAGTATACGCCTTCACTTTTATTTTTACTTATATATAAATATAGGTTCCATTTCACGTTGCGCTCTCCACTATGAAATAAAAAAATCCTTACAGTAATGTTGTAAGAACAACTACACTGAATTGATAATGAAAATGACCATGCATGAATGAAAATATTCAAAAAGGTTAAATCAGCTTATATTTAACTGCGCGATTGACCGATTGTAGTCAACATGCATGCATGGGCATATCAGTTTAAATTACAATATACATTAGTTTCCACTGCCCACCATTTTCCTGTCAAAATATTTTAATGATGCACCGACTTATAGCAGCACTGCGAAAGTCTCGTATTCATATTGTCCCAGTTTTTTGTTAAAAAACTATTTTTTATTCACGTCCACGCATCTGTAAGGATGCTGATAGATTACTCTTGTTTCCTGTATACATTTGCTATTGAAATTCCATGATATAATTGCGCTTCGCGCTAAATCATCAAGGAACTTAAAATGGATGTGTTAAACGGCTGAATTTAATGACTACTTAGCGTTAATAATGAAATAATTGAACAGTTTTACCGAATTAAAAGGAAATAATTTAAAACCCGCCCAAACTCGTAACTTTTGAGATGACCTCAAACGGAGATTGAAGACGTATGAATATAAAGTAAACGTTTAAAGACAGAAAGAGTTTCATCATCTTAAATGTAATGCGATTGAGGTAAGAGAATTGCTTTTAAAAAATTTATTTAAACGTTAGTCGTTGACATGTATCACAATAAACACCAGATTTTACACGAGTCGGTACGAATCCAGGACCGGTCTATGTTAATGAAATGATTATATAATATGTTCGTTCGTAGTTATATGGAGGTAACGGCGACATATCTTGGCGCCTTCTTGAAACACAAACCTTGATGATCGAACATTATAATTTTATATCCATGCATCAATTCTCATAGCTTTGTGCATGCGTGTTACAATACTAGCTATTATTTGAATGTATGCGATTTTAGATCTTTTAGAAAAATCTACTAAACGGACCCTAAAAAGTGAGAAAAAAGCAAACTAGGAGAATCGTGACAAGTTTTTCAAGATACGTGCAAAAAAAACTAATAACGGGGTTCAACATAAGCAAACTTACCAGTTTTAATTCGCGTTAATGCTACAATCATGCAATCAAAGGCAAAATAAACGAGACACGACATGCTCTTACACCTTGTTTCAATGTTGGTGGGTGATGGTTTTCACTATGGGAGGCGTTAGTTAACTTTAACTTTACAAATGCAAGATTGATATAGGGGAAAGGGGATAAACACTGAAAACCAGCCCAAAACCAACTGATTGTGGGTTGGTTATTAAAAAGGCGTATAACCAGGGTTGTTTGGGATGAAATTACTCGGGTTTCGTGTGAGTGAAAGAACTATATCCGTGAATCTTGAACTGGACCAAAAAATCCTTTTTCTATATACATACGCGTTTCTTCATTTTCCCTAATTTTTCACTTGTTTAGTGCTTAGTGAATCAGAATATGACTTTACTGATATATCTGCTGTTCCTACAACTTCTTAAAGCCACAGGTCAGTCAATATGTAGTTCATCTGCATATGAGTTGCCAGGAATGTCTAATCGTTAGTGTAGTCAACTTCCTTCATGGAAACTACGTATAACGCCTTAACTGGTCTGTCTGTGGTCAGAAGAGTGCACCAGCAACAGGCAAGGTACATAGGACAAAAGTGCCTATATAATTGCTGAATTGACTTAGCTAGGTCTTGAACCCTCTGATATAACTGCGGGTATGTTTTAAAATACCTTATAGGTACCTGCATATACGTTTTATCTGTTCCGAATTCTAAAATATTTTTCCCTTTTTATCTTCTATAGAGACTATGGAAGGCCGTGATAAAATAAAGGTAACTTAAGTTACTCAGTTAACTATTTAATAGCCGCGCCGTAATGTGCAAGTTCTTTAAAATAATATTCGATGTTATTTTAACGTGTTCTTGCATGAAAAAGTAATAATTTGTGCCTGCGTGTGTGCCTGCTCATGCGCATGCCCCGTCCTGTTCAACATATATATACCTATGCATACCTTTCAACAGATTAATAATCAAGACATGACTGAAATGGAATTTCAAGCGTACTTTGGTGAAGTACCTGAAAATCAAGGTAATGAAGATAAGTATTTCAGGCTTTTAAACCAATATAATGCATTTAAAGTCCACATAATTATAGAAACCAGGAGCGTCTAAATATCAAGGCACCAGGAGCGGACAAATGATATGGATTATAGGGGATAATTGGCCCCTGACTCCGAGTTTGTAGCCCCCTGTCCCAGGTTTAAGTGGATAACTTTATGACATGGAGAATATAGACATTATCATATTATGTCAATTATTTTGGTAGTTCACGTTTTAAAATATATTACCGACTTTGCACTATAATTTCAGATTACGAAGTGTCATACCTGACTCCTGTGGACGGACGCGGTGAAGAAGTTTCCAGGAAACGAGTCATAAGAGATACATCGGATGAAAAACAAATATTTTATAACATTTCTGTGCTTGGCTTTACTTTTCATTTAAATTTAACACTGAATGGACAGTTATTAGCACCAAACTTTTATATTGAAACAAAGCATAGCAATGGATCAATAACAAAGTCACCTCCAGCTCATAGAAACTTTTACCATGGACATGTGACCTCCTACCAAGATTCTAAAGTTGCTTTGAGTGGAAAAGATAAATTGGTAAGTAAATAAATTAAGGTAGATAAATTGACCTACGCTGTGTGTAAATCTCACAACTCAGGCTAGTGTCGGTGATGGATTCAAATTCGTATAAATAGATGAACTATGTGGATGCCCGTGTTTACACACAGACGAACTAGAGGACGAACTATCTTTTGCTTACCCAAGTTCGTCTAGACGGATGATCTGGATGATCTTTCTCTTCTATAAAACGGGCATTATTTACATCTTTATCCATATACTATGCTTATATCTAACTCTTCTTTAACAGAGAGGTGCAATTGTAATATCAGACGATCATTTGTTCGAAGTTCATCCTCTTCCTGATCATTTGTCAAAGGATAGCGAGAAAGAAAATTTGCCGCATTTAGTTATAAAAAGATCTTTTGCAGCTTCGAAGCCAATCTTCTTTGATGTGGATTTCAGTGATAATGGTAGGGTCAACTGTTGTGGAAACTGAACAGTTATAATAAAATTATAATTATCTCTCTATCACTATCTCATTATCTCCTTGTTGAAAAAAAGCCTCAAAGATACAGTCTGCATGATATATATTGTAGTGGCCACTGTGTCATCAGTGCAACTGATGTCACCATGCAAACATACAAGAATATAAACTTTACATTACTGCATGGTTATAATTCATTTAGGCTGGAATGAAACTTACACAGGGAAGAGAGGAACAGACAAAAGGGAATTAGACGGTCAAATTCATAAAAAAACTAAATTTTTAGAAGTGATTTACGTAGCTGACCAGAATGCTGTAGATTTTTATGGGTTGAATGACTTACCTGAAGTGTTGCTATCTATTGGGAATATTGTAAGGATGTTTCCTGCATGATCAGGGTATCACTTTTTAATGATATATTTATATGTTTGGGCTTTTTCACTCTCTCCAGGTTTCACAGTTAATCTATGGAATTAGTTACAACGATCCTAACGTTATTTACATCATTAACAGAATATGTCTTGTGAATGATAAAACGGTATTGTATGTTTCGACTTATTGAATAGTCTGTAGCTGAAGAAGACGCACATTTTATACCTCGCAAAAAAACTTTCAGTAACACGTCGTGCATGAATACATTTTTGGCCAGGAATCCTTATGCACATCCTCATGCACTCTCACTGAAAAAGACGAGATTGACAACACCGTGAAAGTGTTGAAACAAAATAAATTTTCTTTTTTCCTATTCCAGTTGTCTTCCGCGAAAAGTGCAAGCATGTTACATAAACTACATGCAATAACAGACTGGGCGTTAGTCAATAATATTGCGGCCGACAGCAACACAAACCAGGCTGATCAAACAGTGTTGTTCACCAGGTAAGTGTATTCAGTCATTTCGGTATTTTATTTAGTCTTTTACAATTTCTAGACGAATTTCCAGACCAGACACGTTGTGAGTAGTGTGCAGTTTGATAATTTCGCGAACCCTTATTGATATGTGAATGGAAATTTATATTAAGAATGATCTGAAAAGAATGGAAATTTATGTTATCATCGTATAACGCTTGTGGATTAATTTTTATACACACTAGAGCTTTCGCGTTTTTATATAGTTGTTGTTCAGTTATATTTTTTTGTTCTTCTTTAGGCACAACGGAGGAGGTAAGTAAACCATCAACCATGCATAAAATTATGCACACTCTCACCCTCCTTGTCATGTGTATGACTGCATTGCAGCTACAGTATATTTTTACATTTTTCTCAGGAATTGCCACCCTGGGAGTTCTTTGTCGACGACATGATGCAAGTGCGGTCGTCTCGCTTCAAGGATTAAGTTCATCCTTTGTTTGCGCTCATGAAATTGGTCACAGGTGGGAAGAACATTAATTAGGTTTAAGCTGCGCATGCGCACATATCACAACTTTTACATATTGCGATTTATTGATTCAGAAGGGTTTGGGTACTAAAAGTAAACTGATACACTCTTCTGTGTGATTGTAGTTTGGGATATGGTCACGATGGTTATGGAAAGAACCAAAACTGTCCCGATGGTGTTAACATAATGTCAAGGTACACGCCTGGTGGTCCAGGTGCCTGTAAATGGTCAAGCTGTACAAAAAGATATGCTGCAAATTTCTTGAGGCAAGTTGAATTCTGTCGTTACTCGTTAGTCTGCGCGCAGACGTAAACTCCATAGTAATTGCTCCTGAGTACTGAATGTGCTCCCAACACGTAATTGAAAAGGATGCGACTAAGATAATTAGAATCGATTAAGATCATTTGGTCATCAAGAAAACGCTGATACGGACTTACAGACTTGAAAATAAGAGGCGCGTTTTTTTGTGTCCGTCTACATGTTTAATTCACAGCTACTTTTGAATGGCTCTTCGGGATACTATAGGAACGGATTTGAAATTAAATACGATGCCCGTGAATCCATCATTATGTTTTTATAGGTCTGATCGTTCTCATTGTCTTGACAACTTGTCTACACTTCAAGGACCAACGCAATCGCCATTTCTTCACGCTAAATTACCCGGCGAGGTTTTCAACGCTGATGAACAATGCGAAATGATATTTGGTACTGGAACGAAACAGTGTCGAACCAAGAAAGTAAAAAGCTATTCGGCTTCATCTGCAATATTCAATAATCAATACAGTCCGTGACTCATGTTTTATTACGCAATTTATCAATGCCACTTTTTTAGTTTTGAGAAGCAAATTAATTTGATCCAGTTATAAGATTCTTGAGGATTACTTGGCGGCAGTGCATTTTTTTGTCCTTAGTTTCAGTCAAAATTCTCTCTCAAAGAACCAAGAATTTTTGTCGCGTTACTGAATCGATTAACAAGACCCTAAATATACGAGGTTGTTAAACGGTAAAATGTTCTTCTTGAAAATTTATTTTAGAACATTTGTTCCTCATTGTACTGTGCAAAAAGCAGCTACTCGTGTTCCTATATTCTCTCCCCGCCTGCAGATGGTACAAGATGTGGAGAAAGAGAAGTAAGAACGCTGTGTTAGATAAACATAATTTACATATACAAAACAGTCAGGTGCCTGGAACAATGATTAAGATCATGATATATACATCTAGGAAAATGAGATGGATTTTACATCAACCTTTAGAAAATTTCTACGCGACGATTTCTACTTCATTCGTGACGATTGTTGAAAATTCTGAACACAGTTCAGAAAGTTTAAAATCTAGTATAGGGCATCCCCCGCTGGATTTTGGGCACCCTACCAGAGCAAAATTTGAAATTCCGTCCTTGGGTAAAGTATATGCATTTAGAGGCATAAAACTTATGAAACCGTTTATGTTTTTGTTGGGATTTGGGATAGTTAATTTATCGCATGTTAATTAAGCGAAAATCGACTGAATATCATTACTTGAACTTTTTTTAAAGTGGTGTATCCATGGTGAATGTGTTGATGATGGTTCTCCTAGGATCAATGGTAACTGGGGTGAATGGTCTACGTATTCACCATGTACAAGATCTTGTGGCGGCGGAACTCAACACAGAACGAGACAATGTGACAATCCAAGGTATATGCGCGTTATTTTAAAGTTGCTTCTTTAAAAAGATGTGAATTCAGTTTTATAACTAAATATTAAAAACATTTTAGCCCAGCCAACGGTGGGATGAAATGCATTGGATCACATCTAAGCCGACATGTTTTGTGCAACCAAAAGGTATGCCATTTTAACGCTAAATTATACTACAATAATAATTTTAATTTCAATATAATGATCTATGATGGAGATAATAAATTAAGAGAGATTAAACCAGCAGGGAATCTGCACGCGTTAACTTAATCACAAATCGTCTTCTTTACAGCCTTGTCCTAAAGGGCAACCATCGTATAGACATCTCCAGTGTCAGAAGGCAGGATACTCGAAGTCTCATTATTTATCAAAACGAGGTGACTTGGCGAATATATTAATTTGAACTCTAACGACTTGGCATGTATGGATGCATAAATGTTTCGCCATTTTTTATAACACATCATAAATAACTTTTCAGCTTGTTCGTTGTGGTGTGAGAAAAGCGGGGGAATCTTTTACCTCGGGCGCGTAAAAGATTCAACACCTTGTACGGAGAATCCATATGACAATGATGTTTGCATTAGTGGAAGATGTCAGGTATAATAGTTTTTTTAAACTAAAAAGTTTTTTCCAAGGAACCCCACAAGCAAGCAGAAATATTATAGGTGTACACGACGTTTTTCACTTTACATATTCGTGCCATACAGCTACTGTATATAGGTGCAGGCTCAATTTTTATGAAATTGCTTAACACACGAGAAGAAGAAAAACTCTTACCATGGGGGAACCGGGTCCTTCTCTAACCTCCCCCTCGCCAGCAATGTTAAGGCAGTGGGACGTAATTTCAGTTTGGAATACTATCATAATCTTATTATATTATTGACATTATTTTGTTGTTGATTAATTACTTTAGCATTTTGGTTGCGATTCAATTTTCAATTCAGAGAAAGAGAACGATCGCTGTGGTATATGTGACGGCGGTGGGAACACTTGTGCTAAACGCGAAATGCATTTTAAAAAGAGATTGGAATGGGTATTTGGTAAGTATATACATACCCACTTATTTAATATTTGTTCGGAAAATCGCGTCTTGCCGACGTATTTCAAATGAGAAACATAAACAAAAGAAGGAAATTCCGAAAAATATACACCTATTTATTATAAGCATGGCTATATATTCAAGATCCCGTATTCTGATTGGTTGACGAGCGGTCCATAAGAACCCATATCCGGACCGTGGTCTGAATATTCCGTATCTAGACCAGTATCCCGGATGTCTGAATGCACTTCAACCATATAATAATAAACAGATTATTATTGACCTCGCTTGGTCGGTCTGTACAGTGAAATATCAGACCGAGGTTTCTTGCATAAAACTACGTATAAAAAGCCTCGGTCTGATATTTCATTGTACAGACCTCACGCTCGGTCAATAATGAATAATCAGTTAATAAAGCTAGCTGTCTTAAAGTCAACTGACAATGTATGAATAAAAGAATAAGACATTTTATTGTGTGATACGCCTTTCCTGTTTGACATGTCATTAGTTGGTTCCAATAATTCCACAGGGAAAACTATAATTTAAACTAAATTATAGTTTATAATTTCAATTTAATTCGTGCTTGTGTATTAGGTATAGAGTAACAACCTCGCATCGAAATGGGATACAATACAAACAAGGACGTTTGCAAATGGGCTACGAAATGGAATAGATTCAATAATAAATGAGAATTTTTTTTTGACTTCTTAGGCACTTCCCATCCTTACTTTGTGATCATACTTAAGAAGGGTTTTTCGAATATTATTGTAAAAGAGACGGTAGCAACTTGGAATTGGATTGGTTAGTGATATTTATGGGATATTTTTAGGCATTTCAAATTCACATGTATAAACTATTGTCTCGATATACTTTAAACCTGATAATCAATATTTTGAAAGTACAGATGAGGAATGTTTCATGAGGTATGTTTCGATTTTTTTTAAAAATAAGTTTTGTCTTCCATGCAGGCGTACGAAATATGAAGGGTGAATATTTGATTCGACTCCCAACATATTCAAAGACGATTTATAAAGCTGGCACAAAAATTTCCTATATTCAGAAATCATTTGTGTTTAAAGATGAGATCATTATTACAGGTCTATTACAAGAGGAGCTTGAAATTGTGGTAAATTAATATTAAGCATATTAATTCTCTTTAATTAAGATAAATGCGATAATTTACCTACAAAAACACGAGCGCGAAAGTGATCGAATGAAAAGTCACAACTGTTTTTTGTTAGTATGTGCGAAACTATGAACCCTATCAAGACTTAAGCGTAAGTTTCTTCGAACCAGTTGACAATCCAGGGAAGCCATCTCCACGTTCTTTCACTTGGATGGAATACAGATGGTCAGAGTGTTCTCAGAATTGTGGCGGAGGTAATGTGATTATTATCTCTCAGCTTGTGCGTTTTCTACCGTATATTCTTCTCATAGTTCATGAATTCTGTAGTTGATGTCTTGTTTCAGGATTTAAATCAAGAAAAGTAAAATGCCATCGTAAAGATGATATGACTACTGCGGGGGATAGATTTTGTAGTGTAACGTCCAAACCAGATGAAAAATAGAGAGGATTGTCGTTACACACCCTGTTCTGCAGAGTTAGTATTGATATTTACTGATCAACCTAGAGTGTTGCAATGTAATTACAGGGGCGTTAATTAATCGAATTAATTAATATTAATTAATTAATTAGCTTTAACATTAATTTACCATAGAAGTGGGCGTTACCAAAGGCTTGTATACCACCATTTTGCTCAAATATTTTTTGTGAAATTGAAGTAATTATAATATAGGTAGAAAATATTTGCTGTAAGTTAAAAAACAAAAATTTCCGATGGGAATTTACAATTATTTTTGGCTTCTATAGCCGCGGTAGCCTCGCTTATACGGCAAAATAGTAAGGGAGAAATTAGAAGTCTAAAACGTGAAATGTTTATAGTATAATTTTGGCACTTTTATTAGAATTACCATTGTTCAGTTAAATAAATATCTTTCTATTTTCTTAGATGGTTGATAACAGAATGGAAACCGTGTTCTAAAACATGCGGGAATGGGACCCAAACAAGAGAAATCATTTGCCGTAGAAGGGAAAGGGATTCTTGGATTATAGAAGATGATTCAGCGTGTGTTAAACAAAGGCCTCGTGAAACAATTCTTAAACGTCGTTGTAATGAAATTATGTGTAATCCTGAGTATGTCCCACTATCCTGGTCTGAGGTATTTCAATCACCTTTATTTGTTACAACAAGCCCAAATATGAATGTTAAAGTTCGTATATGACTATAGTTTGCATGAGTTTATATTATATATAAAACGTAATCTTATCTATTCAAATGTTCAATAATTTCAATTCATGTTAGATTTATGTTTACATCGTTTGGCACGTTCGACCATGATTGTATAGTTCGGCTTTGACTGCATGCTCCAATCACTATTAAAGAAAAGATAGGGCAATGCCATATGTTGTTTGTTTTTCGTACTTACTATCTTGGGGCCGGTTGTATCAAGCCCGCGTTTAGCCTAGACGGCGGATAAGTCAAAATTAAATAATACTCTTACATCTCTCTGAATGAGTCAACTTGAATATTATGTGCACTGAATATATGTAGTTGTAAACATTATCGTTGTATTAAGGTTAAAAACATTTAGTTCGCTTGCTGAATAAAACGACAGACTTGCTTACTATTTTGAACCTAACCACCGTTTAAGCTAAACGGGCAAGTGATACAACCGGTTCTTGATGTATATTGCCTTCTTAACCAGTGCTCAAAATCATGTGGTGGAGGCTCGTCCACAAGAGAACTGAGATGCCGGATCATTAACGAGAAAGGGATCAGTGAACTTTATCAAAATGAAGTGTGTAAACGAAAGGGTTCACCAAAACCATCAATTAAACGAAGATGTAATCACGATAAGCCTTGTCAAGGTCAGTTTAGGCTTTAGCATTTTTGTATCTATATGACTGAAATATAAAGTTGTCAGCGAGGTATGAAAATTGGCCTATAATCGTCCGCAGTCCGGGATGCAAAAAAAAAGTCCAGAGTTTAGTGGTTAACCGTTATTATTATGGTGATTTTGATTTATATTTATATTTAGATAAAGCTCTGAATTATATTTTGGAGGGATGTTTTCACGACTCAAAAGAATTCCGCCTTCTACCTGTAACGCTTGCAAATCTTCGTTCAAAAATTGACTGGAGAAATCCCAGTGCAACAGTTGCCGAATGTGCCAAACTTGCATCAAAAGTAGGGAAAAAGTTCTTTGGTATCCAGTTTTACGGTGAATGTCGTTCATGCAATGATGAAAATTGTGACTATAAACAGCTCGGTAAATCGTATAATTTTTGGGCCGGGCTGGGAGGATCCTGGACAAATTGCGTTTATAAGTTCTTGTAATTTCTGTACTTTATATATGCACTATATAATTATGCAGTGAATATGCATATACACTCCAAATCGCAACTCATGCAAAATGCATGCCGGGGGATAAATATATGGTAATAATAATTATTACAGGCTGTGTGCATGTGCATATATGTGTTCAATGAATTGATTTAATATGGTGTGATTTTCAATTAATATTCAAATCAGTAGAATAAAATATTATTTATTATAAGCATTTAGAATCGGATTCCACGATAAAAGAGCATGCGGTGATAAACTTTATACCGAAGTATTATTTATTACGTCAATAGTAATTCCTTATCACAGATTATGATACAAGGGAATAAAGGGATGTGCGGCACATCATATGTAATAATTTCCAGTATTGCCACTGTAACTATTTAACTTCATCAAAGATGTCTGAATACAAACTTACCTATTTTAACATTCGTGCTCGTGGCGAACCAGTTCGAATGATGCTGAAGTTAGCTGATGTTAATTACAAAGAAATAAAAATTGAATTTGGATCAGTGGAGTGGAAGAAAGAAAAATCAGGTACACGTTCGAAAAATACATTCAACCACATCAGTGAAGTTGTTTTATAATACGTAAATAATGTTAATATATTGCTGAGTGCGGCGAAAGACACCGCAGAAATTGGTGTTTATGAAGTTTCAACCCGAAAATCTGATCACTGGTTCACATATTGTGCATTGCTGCATCGCTATTAAAGAGAAAACTATTGAATAACTTTAAAAAGTTCGGTTTTTCTTCCGAATATGCATTATGCAATCTTTTGACAGCTCATCATACACATCTGATTCTGACAGCTGTGAAATGGCTATTTTGAAGCTTAAAGTATACACGAGGTTATTAATTCCGATGATTCGTTTTTGCCGTGTGCAAGCTTTAAATCTTTTGTGCAAGATATAAGAAGAAACTGAGCAGTAAAAACCAATAAAGACATAATTGAAAGTTTGCTTTGAGCAAATGAAAAGGGTGAAGGGTAAAAGATTTGAAAATAGAATTTTTTTAAAACGTCATTGGTTATAGTTATGCTCAAGGCTGGGACGTGACCGGTCGTGGGAGTATGTAATGTGGCATAAATTAAGTTGACCCTGCAGATGAACATGCAGGTGCATGTTTGATCTAAATGCTAGAAATGTATACGTGGCAAATTTGTTTTATTTAAAGCCAATGTATCTATCACAGTATATTTCTAATATTCTTTATAGATCTGACAAAATATCCATTCAATCAAGTGCCAGTGTTAGAGGTTGATGGAACTATATTATCACACTCAATGTCAATTATGAAATATTTGGGAAAAGAGCATGGTATTTATTTGAGATTTAAGCCTGCATAGTTCACACTTGTACTAAGAATCGGGGATCCCCGATTCTCAGAACAAATATGAACCAGGCTTAAATGGCAGCGTCTTACAGGTTATGCACCTGACAGCAATCTGGGACAAGCTCTGGCAGACGCCATAGTCGATCAATGTCAAGATTTGATTAATCAGTTCATTTGGGTATACTTGGCTGAAAAAGATCCTGAGAGGAAGGTTCAGTACCACTTCATTACTTTTAATTCCATATATACTAAATAAATAGTAAATCTCACTCAACTGAACAAAACGCAAATGCTCACTTAAACAGAAATTATTTATGTTTTAACATTTAGGAGAAACAAAAGAAGATTTGGTTCGAAAAAAACTTACCTGCAACCCTAAGAGCGTTTGAAACAATTTTGAAACGCGATAAAACAAGATATTTTGTCGAAAACAAGGTACATATTAATATATACGATAAGTGTAGGCTATAGCTGTACAGGATTTGATTGTGCATGGTAAGAAACGTGAAGTAAGAAACTCGACTTTCAAAATGTTGAGGAGTGTTGTACACCTTGAGTATATCGTCGTAGTATGCATGGTCGGTACGAGGATTATGTTGTTGCGTTTTTATGTATTTTTCAAAATATCTTGTATGTATTTCTTATTCTTTTGAATAATATAGGACAATCGTATGCTTTATGGATTCAGTAAACATTAGATCCGGTACTAAGTTGGTAACCTATGTTATGTTTTCGATTAAATTATTCCTAGATAACGTACGCTGATGTTGCATTCTTCAGTTTGTTCAATGTTTATCTTGTACTTGGGAAACCAGAAGTGCCGGAAGAGTTTGCAGGATATCCGCTAACACGCTCCTTGTATGAGCGTATAATGCAGGAACCAAGAATAGCTGGTCACCTAAAGACAAGAGGAGCCTTTTATATGAGACATTTTTCTCTCTCCATTTAATTTTTGAGAACCTCTCTTGTTAAAAAATATGATGTTAGGGGTAGAACAAGATTTATGTCTTATGATTTATGATTTATGGAACTTGGCAATATAGATTGGAACTGTTCACTTTGAAATAATAAGATATACGAAATTAAAAGGAAAAATACATATATGGGATCGACGTTTCCTTTTTGGCTGTGACATAGAGCGATGTGTTATATACACGCCTAAAAACTCGATCTGAGCCTGCGGTTTATTAGCATGTTGTGCTGCCATTACTGTCCACACTTGTCAGCAACATTGAGCAATGTTGTTAAAATGAATCGGGTGTGGCACTATTGTTCATTGTTAATAACAATGCTGAACAATGTGTGCAGCACAACATTGCTCCATCCTGTTCATCAATTAACCTGATCGTTTTTAGGCGTGTATAGAACATGTGGATACATGCTATTAGTATTACTCCATTTTACAGAAAAATTTTCCAAAGGCTAAGAACTTTGTAACTTTTTTCTAAGGAAGACTTTTAATGATTTAAACAAAGTCTGCTCAGTTTGCGGCTGTTAATCTATAACAACGGCTCTGAAAAGGCAAAAAAAATTGTACAAGGTTTCCCTTTAAATAAACTTGATGAAGACCAAACTGAAATTAAAGCCAAGAAAGCAGGTAAGTCCCTGGATTGCATCATGGTCCTCTATCGCTACTTTACACCAAATTCTCAATTGTTACACCTCATTCATTTTTTATTTCATTTTATATCATCGTGTGATGAATGGACAGTACTCACACAATTTATATCCCTTGGTTTAGGTGATGCTATAAAAGTTTTGTCTGTGGGAAAAAGACAACATTTCTCAATAACGATGAATCGTAGAATACAAAACTTCCAAAGCGGCTGCAACTCAGGTAGACCTCGCTACCCTCGGTCGCTCAAATTTGCGTGTGGGTTTAAAGAGTCGACTTGTAGCAAGTCTACAACTCAGGCTAACTGTATATTGGCCTAACTTAATGCATGATTAATTTGGTGCGATATCGCACTAACCAACCAATCACGAAGAGATAAAGTCATAAAGAGGTTATAAAGCTAAATAAAGAAGCTCATATTACTGCTTATATTGTTAATCACATTCGTCATTATCCATTATACGAAGCATTGTTGTTAAGGTTTATTCGACATTCTAGCTGCTAAACATGCCGGAATATAAGCTACATTATTTCAGTCTGCGTGCACGCGGTGAGCCAATAAGAGTTATGCTGAAGTTAGCTGGAGTCGAATTTACTGAAGTCTTATATGACTGGGGATCTCAACAGTGGGCTGACGCCAAGAAAGGTAGTGTGGTGATTGTTTATAAACATACAATGCAGATGTGTATGCAGATTGACCTGCAAAATGATCCTTTCGTGATTATCAGCAGCTAGGGTACAGTTTGATAGTTCAATGAGTTAATAAAACTAATCACGATCAAGATTATGTTATCTTATATTATCCTGAAATCAATGAACAAATAATAAGGCTATTTAGCTACAACCCGGAACCAGAATAGAAATTTACCCAGATTTCTTACTCGGCGTCTGATCCTTTAACTTGAGTGACCTCGCACGTGTTGCCTTGAACAGCGGCTAAACAAGTTTATTTAGGCAATTTCTATCACTAGTGTGGACGGATTGAGGGGAACTGACGTTACTTGTGACACACCCTTACCCCACAAGATATTTTTTCTTTAACCTCCACCGTCCCTATACCCTCCTGGGTCGGTATAAAACTCTTAAACCACAGTTAGGGTTGCTCTCCATACACTGTCGCGTTTTTTGTACGTACGTAAACGCACGCAAAAGCTATAACCTTCTAAGTTGCTGTATAAATATTTTTTGCCAGAGAAAGTACACAAAATCATCAACAGAATCCAAGTATCATTCATAAGTATCATTTAAATGATTTTAAACTTTTCCGTGCGTATACATACGTACAAAAAACGCGACAGTGAAAAACAGCCTTTAAACCGTCACACACGAGAGTTATTAGCTGAGCTGAGAAAACCATTCACACAACATCATTTGGTCGACATCAATAGGCACCAGGAGCTCATACTTAGTATGCTGTTTTTTTCACAGACATTTCTACATATGCATTTGGAGCAATGCCGGTACTTGAAGTTGATGGAACGCCCATTTCACAGTCCATGGCAATATTAAGATATTTAGGAAAAGAACTGGGTAATTTATTATTAGATTTATAAGGGATTTTTAATTATATATGTCTCAACCAACCATTTTCTATATGCATTTACTTGGATGGATTTTCATGTATTTTGCAAATCTCCTCCCAATGTGCTTAATAATGGGCGAGAACATGCACAATAGTAGCTGGTTATTACTTCTCCAAAACTAATAAAAGGATTGATTATTAATAAACTTTACCTCTTTATTGTATTGTTCATGCGAGCTATAGGATTGAACGATGGATCAGATGAGTATAATATTATACATTTTTATCATAGTGAAATTTATACAATCGAATTCATTTTAGGATATGCACCTAGTGAAAATCTGCAGCAAGCAAAAGCTGATGCTATTGTGGATGAATGTCAGGATATTGTCGGTAAATATTTATGGAAATATTTTTCAGAAAAAGAACCGGAAAGAAAGGTTTGTAATCAGGAAATATATGTTCAGGTTTAGGTTTACTTTGTGCACGAAAGTTCTTAAGTCCATATGCAGTATATTGTATACATCATGATTAGAGACTTCGTCGAAACATATAAACATTAAATAAAGATTCTATTAATAAAATCTATTTGTAGGAAAAAGAAAGAAAGAATTGGTTTGAAAATATTTTGCCCCGAGAAATTGAGTACTTCGAATCCATTTTAAAACGCAATGGAACCGGATGTTTCGTTGGGAGTAAAGTAAGAGCAATATAAATATTTATTTTACTGGCATATAGCTATACCACAAGAAAAATGGAAATCTATTTATTTAATTAATTCAGCATGGTGGAAGTTGGAAGTTGGAAGTTGACAGTTTTCAACAAGGTTTTCAATTACAATTGGCAACTATTTCATTTGTGTACTGATTCATTTCAGGAGAAAAAATAAGGATGAAGAGCATTTATAGATAAAGTGAATTATATTCTTTTGCCAAAGCTGAGTTACCACTTCCACTCCTATCGATTCCCCTGAATAATTTAGTGATAAATAATACCGGATTATTATTTTTTTAGATAACGTATGCTGACATTGCATTCTTTTGTATTTTTAATGATTACGTGGCGGGAGGAAAAGCCGACGTTCCATCACAATTTCAGAATTTCCCAATGGCAACAGCACTCTATCAACGTATACTAAATGAGCCAAATGTTGCTGCTCATATCAAGAACAGACCTGATACTTTTATCTGACGATTTTTATCATAGGAACAGTAGCTTTATTCTTGTCAATTCGACTGTCCAGTACGAACTGTCCATTTAATATAATATAAAGAGTATTTTCTTCGACTGTGAGTATTTCTCCTGCTATTCAGCTAAGGACTTCATAAAATTCTGTCTCAAATCCTGCTTCGACTTTTTCCTACGATTTTTTTCGTAACGCTTCATTGATCGGTTTCGAAAAATAAATTATATAAGGTTTCCTTTTAAATAAACCTGATGAAGACCAAACTGAAATTAAAGCCAAGAGAGCAGGTAAGTCCCTGGATTGCATCATGGTCCTCTACCGCTACTTTATACCAAATTCTCAATTGTTACAACTCATTCATTTTTTATTTCATTTTATATCATCGTGTGATGAATGGACAGTACTCACACAATTTATATCCCTTGGTTTAGGTGATGCCATAAAATTTTTGTCTGTGGGAAAAAGACAATATTTCTCAATAACGATGAATCGTAGAATACATACAGGGTGAGTAAAAAAAACCTGACACCTTTGAAACTCAAATTAGTCGCGAACTTATGGCTCAGTGGAATTTGACAATTCCCATGACAGACCCATGTGTAAAATCAACAGGACGAGGTTAATTAATGCGATCAATTGAACTAATTCAACGCGGCGCGTCTGCTAGAAAAACGATTTGATAAAACTGCTCTTTTTTATTTACAGAGCTTAGAATGCATTTTAACTTCCCAAGGGAACAAACTTTATGTTTTAGTTGAATTAATGGGTTCACTTATTTGATATGCTATTACTGCTATACCCATGAGGTATTTTAGGGAATTTCTGTCACATTACAGCCGCTATGCGGCTAATTTGAATTTCAAAGGTGTCAGGGTTTTTTGACTCACCCTGTACATATATTGGCCTAATTAATGCATGATTAATTTGGTATGATATCGCACTAACCAACCAATCACGTAGCCTCCTCCGCAGGCATCTCTTATGTATTTATATTAGGCATTTATACGTATAAGAGATGCCTGCGGAGGAGGCTACCAATCACGGATAGATAAAGTCATAAAGAGGTAATAAAGCTAAATAAAGAAGCTCATATTACTGCTTATATTGTTAATCACATTCGTCATTATCCATTATACGAAGCATTGTTGTTAAGGTTTATTCGACATTCTAGCTGCTAAACATGCCGGAATATAAGCTACATTATTTCAGTATCGGTGCACGCGGTGAGCCAATAAGAGTTATGCTGAAGTTAGCTGGAGTCGAATTCACTGAAGTCTTATATGACTGGGGATCTCAACAGTGGGCTGACGCCAAGAAAGGTAGTGTGGTGATGTGCATGCAAATTGACCTGCAAAATGATCCTTTCGTGATTATCAGCAGCTAGGGTACAGTTTGATACTTCAATGAGTTGATAAAACTAATCACGATTCAAAATTATATTATCTTATATTATCCTGAAATCAATGAACAAATACTAAGGCTATTTAGCTACAACCCGGAACCTAAATAGAAATTTACCCAGATTTCTTACTCGGTGTCTGATCCTTTTAACTTGAGTGACCTCGCACGCGTGGCTAAACAAGTTTATTTAGGCAATTTCTATGGACAGATTGAAGGAGAACTGACCACCTCCTCCGCAGGCCCTTTTCGGGCAAATATGGCGGGCGGTGATATTTTGCGGGTAGAAATTTAGAAACGAAAGCGAGAGAAAATCGTCCGAAATGCTCCCTAGCGCCTGCGGAGGAGGTAGGAGAACTGACGTTACTTGTGACACACCCTTACCCTACAAGATATTTTTTCTTTAACCTCCACCGTCCCTATACCCTCCTGGGGCCGGTACAAAACTCTTAAGCCACAGTTAGGGTTGCTTTCCATACACTGTCGCGTTTTTTGTACGTACGTAAACGGTAAACGCACGCAAAAGCTTAGAAACTTCTATGCCAGGAAAAGTTTATGCCAGAAAAAGTTTATGCCAGAAAAAGCATACCAAATCATCAACAGAATCCAACCCTATACATCTATTCAATCGTTGATTTCATAAGTATCATTTAAATGATTTTAAACTTTTGAGCTAACGACCTCGCGAGGCAGTTAGCTCAGCCCGAAACCATTCACACAACATCATTTGGTCGACATCAATAGGCACCAGGAGCTCATATTTAGTATGCTGTTTTCTTCACAGACATTTCTACATATGCATTTGGAGCAATGCCAGTACTTGAAGTTGATGGAACGCCCATTTCCCAGTCCATGGCAATATTAAGATATTTAGGAAAAGAACTGGGTAATTTATTGCTACATTTATAAAGCATTTTTAATTATATATGTCTCAATCAACCATTTTCTATATGCATTTACTTGGTTTGTGGGAGAATTCTCCTGAACAAATATTAGGCAAAAATGGACTATAAATATCAAGCAAGATTCAATATTTTCATGGATTTGTATCTCATGTATTTGTATCTTTTCCCAATGTGCCTAATAATGGGCGAGAACATGCACAATAGCAGCTGGTTATTACTTCTCCAAAACTAATAAAAGGATTGATTATTATTATACTTTACCTTCATGCAAGCTATAGGAATTGAACGACAAATCAGGTGAGTGTAAACTAATATTACATTTTTATCATGGTGAAATTTATACAATCGAATCCATTTTAGGATATGCACCTAGTGAAAATTTGCAGCAAGCAAAAGCTGATGCTATTGTGGATGAATGTCAGGATATTGTCGGTAAATATTTATGGAAATATCTTTCAGAAAAAGAACCGGAAAGAAAGGTCTGTAATCAGGAAATATATGTTCAGGTTTAGGTTTACTTCGTGCACGAAAGTTCTTAAGTTCATATGCAGTATATTGTATACTGGATTAATCTCGGCTACAGAAATATGTTACCGTATCGCATAGAGTTGGTGTTTCAAAAACAGTTTAATCGAGATTAGAGACTTCGTCGAAACATATAAACATTAGATAAGATTCTATTAATAACGTCTATTTGTAGGAAAGAGAAAAAAAAAATTGGTTTGAAAGTATTTTGCCCCGAGAGATTGAGTACTTCGAATCCATTTTAAAACGCAATGGAACCGGATGTCTCGTTGGGAGTAAAGTAAGAGCAATATAAATATATAATTCTTGTGAGTAAACCGTATTTTATTTCTGCCATAGCTATACCACAGGAAAAATGGAAATCTATTTATTTGATTTAGCATGCAGGTGAAAGTTAGAAGTTAACAGTTTTCAATTACATTTAGCAACTATTTGATTTGTGCACTGATTCATTTCAGGAGATAAAGAGTATTTAAATGAAGTGAATTATATTCTTTTGCCAAAGCTGAGTTACCACTTCCACTCCTGTCGATTCCCTGAATAATTTAGTGATAGATAATACCGGATTGTTATTTTTTTAGATAACGTATGCTGACATTGCATTCTTTTGTACTTTTAATGATTACGTGGCGGGAGGAAAAGCCGACGTTCCATCACAATTTCAGAATATCCCAATGGCAACAGCACTCTATCAACGTATACTAAATGAGCCAAATGTTGCTGCTCATATCAAGAGTAAACCTGCTACTTTTGTCTGACGATTTTTAGTCATAGGAACAGTAGCTTTGTTCTTGTCAATCCGACTGTCCAGTACGAACTGTCCAGTACGAACTGTCCATTTAATATAATGTAAAGAGTATTTTCTTCGACTGTGAGTATTTCTCCTGATATTTAGTGAAATAGAGAGGGGCGCGCAAAATGAAGATCACGTCAGCTAAGGACTTGACAAAATCCTGCTTCGACTTTTACCTACGAATTTTTTCGTAACGGTTCATTGATCGGTTTGCTTCTCAAATTACGCAGGAAAGGTTCAGTTACGTTTAAGGCTACGCATGGATACAGTAAGTGGGGAGCGAAAACATATTCATGCTCATTTACCGTAAAAATAATCAATTTGGAAATAAATTCCCTGGTATAGGTAATTTACTTGATACTATAATTTATCAAGTATAGATGCAACCTCCGTCGCAGGGTACTTCTCCAACGAAAGACCCTGGGTACGAGGTTGGTATAGATTAGGAAAGGAATCAGTACCCCCAACTTTTATATAAACGTCTGTCCGTATACATTTATCAATACAAAGTATTTAAAGACAAATAAAATTAAAATGGCGATGTCTTGCAATGCTAGTTCACAGTAGAAGGCATCACTGGTCTGCAAAGCTGAAAAGGGCACAACTCTGTGACGTATTGCCCTGCGCCCTGCTCGTACCCAGGGTCTCGTACCTTCCCTGTTCGTCCCCGTTATACTAGCGGTCCAGATATTTTCGCGGTCATTTATAGGTGACGGCCGCAAGGAATAGTGGTCTTTCATCATTACTAGCTATCTTGTCAGATGCGCTTGCAAAATGGCTTCCAATGCTGGTGATGATTCCTTGTATCCTATTGCCGTTCTTATCGATGAATTGCGCAATGAAGACGTTCAGGTATATTTGAAATATTTCTTCCATTTGTCTAAAGTAATCTCATGAAGTTATGATTAGTTATTAAGCTATGTATTTGTGTCGTTCATCGTAGTACAACTAACTAATTTTTCTCTAAACTTAAAAAATCTTCGCAGCTGCGACTGAATTCTATCAGAAAACTATCAACAATTGCTTTAGCTCTTGGTGTTGAGCGAACACGATCTGAACTTATTCCATTTCTCACAGGTATTTTCTCTTTTGCTACTCATCTGTTGTGTTATTTGTTTATTTTTATTGTTAAATTTAATACCAGTGCTTTATCTGTTTTTGCATTGGTAAAAGTGTATGATTTCTCGCCTAGGCTAAGCTTTCATATTTCGTATCAACGTTTCCATGATTTCGGTTTTAAATTACTGTACTATCATCAAATGTATACTCTGTGTTATTTATTCAATTATTTCTTAGATAATATATAGTGTATTTCTGTACTGTAGATACGAGAGAGTATCCCTTTATCCTGTATTCTCTTATCAGAGGGGGTATCAGGATGTACAAAACTTAGCAGTCTCAAATTCTAGAAAAGGCGGATTGTTTTTGTTAGGCAGTGTTTAGGAAACATTGTTTCTATTGATATTTTTGCATGGGTAGGCAGGATGAAATTGTTTTGACAAATGTTATTATTAAGATAATTTTCTCAGAAATTGGAAACAATGTTATTGGTTGTCACACTAGCTGATGCCATTTCTTATTCTTTAAGTTGCTAATAAGATGTGGCTAGTGATTTTTCCTTTTCACTCTGAGTATAGATGTCACCGCCTCCTGTGGCTAGGATATTAAAAATCTTTATCTATTTAATCTTATGTTGCATTTTTTCAAGCATATCCAATTTTTCAAATTTTTGTGTCTAATAGTTTTGTATGAAGTTTTTTATTTGAAAAACATTGAACATGTAGTTCTTATGATTTACATGATTTTAAGCACTTTCAACTATGTGAGTGAGGTCAAAGTATGCAATGAAAACATCTGGTCCTTGCATTATTACACTAGAGGGAATAAACCATACAACAGTTAAATATTAATCACATATGGCTTGTATACCTGAGAAACTATCCTATTTTTTAGATTTTGGTATAGGAGTAGCTTGAGTTAGTAAGAATTAAAAAAAATATCCTAATTACTTTGTACTGTATTTGCTATATATTTCAGTAACACTGCCTTAAATAACTATGAAGTATAATAAAAGAAGTTTTGTCAAGTTGTATTTGTAGTATTTGTTACCTGTGTCCATTGACTGACATGATAACTTTCTTCTCAACAGATACTATATATGATGAAGATGAAGTACTCCTTGCATTGGCAGAGCAGGTATTTTCACTGTATCTTTATGTGACCATATTATGCTTGGTATTTTGCTCCACTTTTACTTACTTATAGTACATGATCTAACATTTCTTTAATGCCTTATTGTTGTTGTGATGACCTAGGTAAATGGGTGATTCTCTGGTCACACATGCGACAATGCTTTTCTATTTTGTTACATGCAAAATATGCGGTCTGAAGGAACAGCAATGTCATGTACGTGTGTGACCAGAGAATCGCCCAAATAGAGTTTGTCACCCCAATATATTGTACCAGTATATACTATATAGTTGCTAGACATCATCATTGTCAATCAGGTATATCTTGACAATCAATATTTCTTTAATCAACAGCTTGGCACATTTACACCTCTTGTTGGAGGACCTGAATTTGTGCATTGTTTATTGGTATGCCATCCTTTAAATGTTGTTCAATATAAGAGGCAGAGACAAAAGTATGATGCAAGCCATATCACATGTTAATAAAAAATTGACAAAACTGTAACAGCTGCATATTACAGAACAAATTATTGGTGTACTTAATTTGCATGTTTATTGGTTTGTATGGCAGTCACATTTTGTTTGTGGGGAGAACTACCTCTTTGTTTTTAGTTCATTTTATCACCTAAAGTGGAAGCCAAGTGGGATCTGCACGTTGGCCCGGCTCATAATAATGTGTGGTCATTCATGAAAAAGTTGCATAAAGTCTAGTTCATCAGTTCAAAATAGAAATGAAGCATTTGTTTACATACACACTACATACAGACTTGACTTCAACTTTATTGATAACCTAAAAGCCTGTAGCTACGATGTTGCTGATTTTTGTTTATTCTGAATTTAGCCTCCACTTGAAAGCTTAGCCACAGTAGAAGAAACTGTTGTCAGAGATAAGGTATAACAATGGAGTGTCAGCCTCACTTCTTTTTAGATTTATTTCTAGCAAATATTTATATCTATTTATTTCTGCAGGCAGTTGATTCTTTGCGTGCAATTGCTGCAGAACATTCTTCTCCAGATTTAGAAAACCATTTTGTACCACTTGTTAAAAGGTTGTCTCAAGGTATGATTTGTTCTATGATATTATTACTCAAGTTTTGTCAAATTTTTACTGGTATTTCAAATTTTATGTATTTCAAATTTATGTGCATGTTAGTCAAAGTAAGTGGTTACAGACAGGTCCAAAACATTCAACAGGGTGGATTATCAGTTTTAATAATTACAATTAGTCAAAAAGAGACAAAAAGTGCCGCTCTGTAAGCAGTTGTAAGCAGTTGTAAGCATTCCTTTGTCCTGTAGTGTAGCTATGTTTTGTAATTTAACTTTTATAGCTAAGAACACAGTTGAACCTTGAACAGCACATTTGTACTATGCAATTTAGTGTTCACCTGAAAAGAGGGTGATCAGCAATAGAAATATTTCATGACTTTTGACTGTATTCATGTAGGTGATTGGTTCACATCCAGAACATCAGCATGTGGTTTATTTCCTGCCTGTTATCAAAGAGTAAATGCAAATATCAAAGCTGAATTACGACAGTAAGTGTATATATAAACTGTGATTGGATTCACTGAGTGAACAATAAAATAATTTCACTATGTACAGTACATATATAATACTGTATCCCAAAGATTAGGCATATTAAAATTTTATGGGTACTGAAAATTTCAAAGCATTTTTTGTGTGTAAAATATTACTTTTATTTCCAAATACTGTACTTTACTAACACAGTGTACTACTGTTCAATAGCAAAATGTTATCAAACCCATGCCTTTCTAGTAAAAGATTTAAGTCTCTTGTTTTTGTATTGTTTTATCAGACAGTGGTAAGAGTCTGTAAGACATATTACTATTTGTATTAAGTATGTATATATGTACAGTAACCACTCTAATGTACTTTTATAAAGGCATTTTCGAACACTTTGTTCTGATGATACACCTATGGTTCGAAGAGCAGCTGCTTCCAAGCTTGGGGTTAGTCTGGGCCCTGCAATTCAAGTAGAATTTGGACCAATCACACATTTTCATTTGCAGTGTTGCAAACTTAACAAACTTTATGTTCATTTTTTTGGTTATTTCTTCCTAGGAATTTGCTAAAGTTGTTGAATTGGAATTTGTTAAAACAGATCTCATACCAACATTTACAAGCCTTTCGTCAGATGAACAGGTATTGTAGTATAGCCAACCAACCAAGATTTAGAAAGCAGCATTTCATAGAAAGTAGAAAACTAGTCTAGGCAGTCCTAAACAATGAAGCTAGATTATTTTTTTTTATCCTATCACATGTATTATTTTGGTATGTTATGTTTAATGGTTTTATGTACATCATACGTGTAAAAGTGTTTAACAAAGCAACACACCTCTGTATTTGACAGGACTCTGTAAGGCTGTTAGCTGTTGAGGCTTGTGTTAACATTGCATCAATCCTGCCTCCTGAAGATGTTGAAGCTCTGGTTATGCCAATGTTGAGAACTGCTGCCCAGGTATAATAAAATATAAATCCTAAAACAAAACAAATAACAGTCAGGTAGACATTCCCATTTTTTATTTTGACTAATTTCTTTAATGAAATAAAACCACAAGTTACCATAGCTGAAATTGCTAGAAGTTTAGATTTTTATAATGTCTGTTTTTTATATCTTTGTTTAGGATAAATCCTGGCGTGTTCGGTATATGGTAGCAGATAAATTTACAGAGGTACTCTATCTACATATACATACAATACTGTAGATTCTGGGAGATTTAGTGTAAGGTTTTTAATTTAACAATTGTTCAACACTTTTGTCTTAAAATGGTTTATTTTAGAGTACTCCTTATTATAAGAACTACCTAGGTGAAAGCTTGAAAACAAAAAACGTAGTTCACACTCTTGTATAGAACCAATACGTATAGCGTACAGATATGAATTGCATTTCTCAAATAGAGTGGAGCAAAACCCCTACCACCCAGAACCTTTTCTTAGCTTCTGTACAATTGCACTTTACCTAGAGGCATGCATAACTCAATTGGCTGATTTTGGGAAAATATTATTTAGCTTCAGAAGGCAGTTGGCAGTGAGATAACCAAAACAGATTTGGTGCCAGCATTTCAAAGTTTACTCAAAGATTATGAGGCTGAAGTGAGAGCTGCTGCTTCCGGAAAAGTCAAAGGTAGCTACATAATTTACCATTTGTTTTATGTCAATTTGGTTTTCTGTTGTGTTTTGAAACAATTTAAATCGACTATTTTTTATTCCTCTAGAATTCTCAGACAATTTAGGTGAAGACATTAGAGAACAAATCATAATGACAAATATTCTACCTTGTGTAAAGGTAAACAAGTAAACAATAGAATAAATAGATTATTTCGTTTTCAACAGGCGCGGTTGTATGAAAGCCGGATAGCGCTATCCACCGGAGAGTAGATTTTTCTTTCTCTCTAAAATCGCCCGTTGTTGGCTGAAACTTTGATTAAACCTTAGTGTTCCTAAATTGACGATCCTCTTTAATAATTGTTGCTTCCAAAGCTAAAATTGTATTGCTTTTCAAGCATTTTTAGAAAGGTTGAAAAAGTTACTGTCCGGTGGACAGCGCTATCTAGCTTTACAACCGGCCCCAGTACTCCAGTCCTGTTTAAATACAACAGCACCATTACAAAAGATACCACGACTTAAAAAACTTTCAGAATTTACTGTTTTGACATCTTATATACCGTAAGACGGTCTTCATGTAGCTAGTAAGTCGTTACTCTATCCTCTAATGATACATAAACATTTCCAAGGACGCAGTGATACAGGCATATTGACTAGTGACGTATTCATATGCATCTTTATTTTTTAGGACCTAGTGGTGGATCCTAACCAGCACGTTAAATCAGCACTAGCGTCTGTTATCATGGGTTTATCACCAGTTGTTGGCAAAGACAAGTAAGGCTCGCTAGCATTACCACGTTAATAAGTTGATTAAAGATTAATGCTTTTTTAGTTGATCACTTTCAATTCATTAATTGGTTCACCAACTTCAGACCTAATATTATAAATACTTTTTTCTCTTTAGCACAATCGAGCATTTACTTCCTTTATTTCTAACAATGCTCAAAGATGAGGTATAAAATCTCGGGCCGGTTGTATCAAGCCCGTTTAGCTTAAACAGTGGCCCCGTTTAGCTTAAACTTGCTTTCTATTTTTAACTTATCCACCGTTTAAGCTAAACGGGCTTGATACAACCGGCCTCTGGTGTATACTTGTACTGTATAGTTTAGTACTGTTCATACTATCAAATTCACAATTTAATAAAATTTCCACCAAAGATACAAGAGAAAATATATAAGATGAAATAGTCTTGTGTACATACTTGTGAATGACCTCAAACGAACAAACTACCGTACATTTGATTGCTAGATGACATAATTTGATTTTTTTTACAGTATCCTGAAGTTAGATTGAATATCATCTCCAACCTAGACTGCGTTAATCAAGGTACTGACAGTATGCTTGCGCTAAAATACGATAAGGCCTATTTTAACGAGGCGATTATAGTCGTATACGATTCTTATCCTGACGTATGTATTCGAATAAATGCGTGTAAATATGTCACATTTTAAACTTCGTTATAAATGAACAAAAACTCGTTTTCTTGCGTCAGGATAAGGACGACTAGTCCACACCACATGTTCCGTATGAAGGCTATAATGTGATAGCAAAAATCTTGTTAATTAGAAAAAAAATACTCTAGTGATGAGAACGTTTGTTATCTTTTATAAAATTTGTAATTTTTTCTTTAGTGATCGGTATTCATCAGTTATCTCAATCTCTATTGCCTGCAATAGTTGAGCTTGCTGAAGATAATAAATGGAGAGTGAGACTGGCAATTATAGAATACATGCCCTTGCTAGCCGGTCAGCTGGTATGAAATTCCGTTGAATTTTACTGAATATCCTTGACTTCATCCTTTCCCGCGCTTTCTGTAAATGTTTCGAAGGAAACATTACGTTGACACGTCTATATAGTTTCACTTACTACTTGCATGCTTATTTCAACTGCATTGAAATGTTCTTTGTACTTTAGGGTGTCGAATTCTTTGATGAAAAACTAAATGCATTGTGCATGGCCTGGTTGGTTGACCACGGTGAGTGAATGAATAGCTTACGAACATTGCATGGAGCTCTGCTCTTTTGTCATCGAGAGTTTGTCATCAAAGCCACATGCACGATCTCTGCCGATGGTTACCCTTAACAGTATTTTCGCTGTCGAGTATAATGAAGATGTACAATTGCTTTCCTTGCGTATTCTACACGCATGGTTGCCTTTTTGTCGGCGTATTTTGAAATTGAGTTGTAAAACACCACTAGATGGATCGTCGCTGAATGTTTTACCATAACATTAGTATATCTCACATTGGTAACTACGCATAAAAGACCTGTTATCGCCAATAACTCAAAACGCGTTTCATACACAGCGTTTATAATCTGTACGTGTTAAATTCATGTGATTAGATTAAGTTGAGGTTCTTTATGAGATTACTTGCACATGTGATTGACATGGCTATGATCTACGTGTATGCATGGCATGCCTTTCAAATACATGTTGAAAATGGTCATTTCCTTCACCAAATTAATTTTGTCGAATTCACTTAAATTCGTTAAAATCGTGAACATATTATGTTGTACTCGGCCGTATTTAGAAATAGTGCAGAATGCATGACAATTTTGCTTGATTACCCTCGTATTTTAGTGTATGCCATAAGAGAAGCAGCAACGACCAATTTAAAGAAGCTTGTCGAACAGTTTGGTCAAGACTGGGCAGCTGTAAGTCTTCCATGAATCACACATATTGCAGTGACTCCAATTCAGTGACATTTTGAGTTTCTGCGTAGCATACGATTCTGCCGTACATGGGCTGGTTGACGACATGCGGTGGTACGGAATCAGTTCCACGCTTTGGGCCTTAAGATCTGTTTCCCTCGATCCAATTTTGTTGGATCCAATTTCAACCCTTACGCATGAAATGTAGTCGGCTTCGTCTGCATTGGCTTAGTTGATTTGCTGCCCATACACATTGCAAGTCAACAGACTATATATAAATCATCTATCAGAAGTGAATTGGATCATGGGAACAGACCTTTAGCCGATTCTACAAAGCGAGGGTTTCCGACCCAATTGTCGTTGGACATGTTCAGGAGATGAAAATTCTAAATAGTTGTTCTCTTTTATTTCAGACTCAGGTCATCCCCAAAATCCTTGCTATGGCCCGAGATCCAAACTATCTTCACCGTCTGACGACTTTATTTTCAATAAATGTAAGTGCATGCAAAGGAATGTTAGTTTACAGTGAACTCTAGTGAACCACGTTAACTGATTACAATAGCCGCCCAGGATGAGACAATCCTGGACGAGGAATATGAATTATCACATGCACGTGGTATTTTAACTTGAAAAACCAAGATTGCGTGATTCAAGCTCTTGGGATATTGCCACTGACCTAGCTATATTAGATTATTATATATTAGATACAATATTATTATTATAGATATATTATTATATCTTTGTGACCTATATTTTCTAATATAGGCCAGTGTATATTGCTTTGCTCAACTTTTCCGCTTTACGAAGATCTAGCAACATCCCTCCCATTTAGTATTCCTTTCATGTGCCATGTTTCTTGTCGATTTTGATTGGAAAAACCTGTTTAATAACAAGAAATTATCCAAATGTATTTGTCCACCAACATACTACCACACACGAAACAAAAAAATCCTGTTTATTTCCAAATAAGGCCGAGTATTAAAGGCTTAGCATATGCATGGTACTACAACCAACGTCTTTTAAACGTGTAAACCATGGCCATTCTTGTTGTGAAGGTTCTAGCAGAAGTCATAGTGGCAGAAAATGTATCGAAATTGATGTTACCAACCGTGATAAGTTTGGCTCAAGATGCTGTGGCAAATGTTAGATTCAATGTCGCTAAAACACTTCAAAAAATTGGACCCAAACTTGAAGCAAGGTACGATTCTTGAGTTTCATGATCAGTTCTTATGCATCATATAATAATACTATATACAACGGCTTCTGTATTCGCAAATATCGTCTTTCGGAATTGACTGGATCTGTGACGCTCGTGTGCAGCGGCGTAACGTGCGGGCAATGGGGTTCTACACTGCCCCAGTTTCAGTTAAAGTGTGATACACTGTATCTTCTTAATTAACTTGATTCAAATTTTTCCTAAACGCTAGTAAATTTTATTAACTTTCAGTATGGTACAAGCACAAGTAAAGCCATGTCTGGATAAACTGAACAGCGATGCGGACATCGATGTAAAATATTTCGCCCAAGAGGCTCTCACAGGTAAAGGCTAATATTGCGTGATGTATATATTCTATAACCATTATTATATTGGTATATGACGTAAAAACCTGTAACTACGCTAGATGATTCTACAAGTCCTAAAATTACACTCGGACATGCATGGAAAATGAAATTACTATGCATGTCTTGAGATTTTGCTGAAACCGTTTTTTTGTTTTAGTATTTTGAAGATTGCAATTCTATATTTCTACGACACCTCGAAATTAAGAAGTATTACGATTTTATGTGCAATGGCTGAGTAAGGCTGCATGGTAGATTACAAAATAAAGGTGAAACCTCAACAATTATTGTTTGGCTTGATGAAAAAGTGTGTGATAATGTTTGAAAAAAGAATGTAGTTTCTAAACTCGCTCCGTGGAAACAAAATTATGGTATACATCACCATATAGTATATACTGTTATTTTCAAAACGGAGAGAAGAACATCACAGTATTATGCACTTTTAGTAGGGGCAAGCAAACAAGTTAAGTAAAGAATAGGGTTTATTTTCTGCTGCTTCTGCTCATTTCAAAACGCTTACTAATTGTAATACATACATTGTAATCCCAATGCATGTCTTGTTCAATTTCAATAACTTATTCTCGTAGTTTTCTTTGGTATTGTTAGTGTAAATATAACTTGTTAGAAATTTTCCCTGCTCTGTTATATTCTTTTATTGCTTCACATTGGTTTTTGGACAATTCATTTTGGTGCAGAATTTAGCTTAATTAGGCACTATATATATATAAATATACAAATCTACTGTGGTAAATCTATTCTTGAGTTCCAATGTGATTTCATTCTTTAGATAACTAAATAAAGTTTTGCTCCAACTTATAACGTCTAACATTTTCAATAAGACAAAGAGTGAAAGAGCATGTATATATCATATATACTTTTTAAACGATAGCTAAAATTAATTTACTCGAATAATCGCTATGAAGGACAGAAGTACAAGAGATTCTTCAACGATTTATACTCAATCCACACTTCAGTTATTTTTCCCTGATTGTCCAAGACAAAATTTCTTTGTGCATCACAGCAGTGCCCGGGCACTTCGAAGACACACAGCTATGGTGTAGAGGGTTCTTTGGTGACCAACAGAAATAGAAAAAAATCGGGATGCTTTCCTTTTTGTGCATACCATGCATGCTTGTCTAATTTTATCATCGATAGCCCTGCATGACAAGAAGTCGAAAAACATCGTGCGCTGCTTGTTGTTCCACTATTGGCCTATATCCTAAATTATGTGTAATCTTGGTTTAATAAGCAAGCACGATGGAATGACCTTCCCACCGTTATTACAGCAACTGCTAAAATCCATCAACCGACGTATTTCTTGGCTATCTTCTAATCGATCTTGCTTTGAGCCCATTCCACCAAGATTACATTAACATTGTCAGTGGTATTACGAAGACTCTCCAAAAGTCATGTATGCCTGCATGAAAAACATCAAAAATGCAATCTCTACTTGATCCATCACCATGAATTACCAATAAAAAACCCCGGTATAACTGCAAGAACGCGGGCCCACTGAATGTCAAATGCTTGAACCAACAATGTCATTCACCAGACAGTTGTAACAACTCCACATGACGCAACAACAAAAACGTTTAGCAATATCGACATGACCTCTAACACACTCAAAGAAAGATGCAGAAATTAATATGTAAAATCCTCAATATAATAGAAAGTATTCATTCAAAACCGAACTTTCCAAATATGTCTGGAACTCAAAGAATAACAACTATCCGCACAACCTTAAATGGTCCATTATCAAGAACACTTTATCATACGTCACTGGTTGAACACGATAAATTGAGAGGCATCGCCCTCCCTCAAAGCGTTGCATTCTACTTCATCTTTCGCGTCACGAACGCTTGAAAATTCTACAAGCGTGTATCCAAAAAGTAGAAATTACATATACCAGTAACACATGACCATTGTCAAAGAAACGAAAATTATTACATAACGGCAAACAAATGAAATATATATCAAAATGGAATTTAAAATCTGATATAGCTGTGTAAGAAGGGAAGGTGCGTCCATTATTTTGCCTTAGTAAGCTAACGAAAGTTTAGTGTTGCTTTGAGACATAAATAAACACTTTGCATCTCTGACATGCGTATTCTTTATAATTGTTTGTTAATGTCTACGTCAAGTGTTATCATTTACTTCTGGTTCGTGCATGGTCATCCAGTACACAGGCGTTTTTGGATGCGCAGTCACAATTTCGATTTCAAATTTTATTGGCTAAAAACCGTGTCAAACGTTGATACGCAACAGACTCTTCTATGTTTTTAAAAAACATTACATTGTAAAATACTTTTGGTAAAATTCTTTCGACAAGGCGTCCATCAGTCTAACACAACCTCGTACCCAGGGTCTTCTGCGTTCACGGGGCGCGGAACTACGCGACGAAGACCCTGGTCGGGGCTGATGACGTCACCCCCAGATTTTGGGGGTAAACGTACAATTTTACCATGGGTCGGGAGGTAAAGTAACATGCTTGTCACTTTAGGAAATTTCCAAATATTTTATGTTTTGTTTTCAATAAAAAGCTATTTATATTGCGCCAAAATATGGAGTAAAAAGTCGCAAGAGTTCACAGGAAAGCATCATGTATTATGTATCGAGTCTCATATTGCATACAATGCGTCGAATAAAGCTCGAATTTCAAAGAGCACGCTCGAAACCGCTCAGTTTAATCGAGTCGATGGCTAGCAAAGACACGCCGAAAAAATTTTACAAGAAACAAACCGATTCGACTGGTAGTATTTCTCGCTGTAGACTGTGTAACTCTGTTACTAACCCGAAACACTGCAGGAATTTGTTTCGTTCTCAAAATCAGGCGGTTCTACGCAACGCCGAGCGTATTTATGGTGGTAAATTGCCACAAAACGATAGCCTTCCTCACCTAATTTGCGCGCCTTGTGATCGGAGACTAACCAACGCGGTAAAGTTCAAGACCGTTATCGAGGAAACTCAGCGCGTGTTACAAGAATCTATCCGAGCAAAACGTTGTGTTGATGTATCGCCTTCGGTCAATAAACCGCCTGCTAAAGTTCATTTAGTTGGAACTCCGCGACGTCGCAGCATCGACTTTAACATCAGCCAAGGTGAATCAGAGTCGAGTCTCACTTCATCGCCACCACCTTTAACTGTAAGTTTACTTTCATGAAATATACATGTATTAATAATAGTCAATATTAGTATTTATTGTTGAATATTTAGCGCTGTAATAATATTTAAAAAACATTAATATTCATGATGACTTAGGATGCCACATGCGTGGCCACATGTTATATCGTTATACTCATGTTTTCCTGTTCCTCCCTTCCTCTATAATAATATCCTGTATTTATAATACTGTGTGTTTATATACTAATCAAAACAACACCCTGAACGTCCCAGCTTTAAAACATCTTGTCTATTCGGAATTTGTTTATTTTGCTTTATTATTAAATACACGCAGTATAATACAAACAGTATACAGGTCATGACCTTGCAACCTGCATCTGCATGTCAAAGCCTACACGGCCAAAAATTGATCAGGTTGTTGCATCAGGGGTGAACAATGTTGTGCTGCACCCAATAAACAGTATTGTTAACAATGTTGTTGAACCTTGTTGAATCATCAGTGTTGATGCAATATTGTTGTAACAAGCTGCAACAGCATTGATAGTTCAACAAGTTTCAACAACATTGTTAACAATACTGTTTGCAGGGTGCAGCACAACATTGTTCACTCCTGTTTTTAACAACTAGCACCAACATGATGATTTTTACACATGTAGATCACAGGCCTAAATACTTATTTAACAGTAAATTTGAAAAGCTGGGAAGAAATCTCATATTTAAATATTATTATTATATTAAAGAGTGATGATCAAATCTTAGCTGTGGCAAACAAAGAACTGATTCATGTTGCCAGAAGGAGTCAGCCATCTGTCCTTAGACAAAGAGGCTTTGATGGAATGTCTGCAGACACCTGGATGTCAGAGGTGCTAGGAGAGTTGTCAACAAGATGTCCAACTGTGAACAACATCCTATGTACTCTGTTGGAAAGCTCCCTATATCCTGCAAAGAAGAATCCTGCTATCTGCCTTATTTATGGCATTATTAACTTCCTGCGGTGCCATGAATCAAGCAGAATTCAACGCATTAATTCAGTTTTGCTAATAGAAGGCCAGGCATCTGTAAATGTGAGTTGTTTTACTTATTTACCATTTTTTTTACAAATTGCAACCAACTATTTTGTTTTACTGCCTGATGCTTGCAGCTAGCCTATAGCATTGAACCTTTGCTACGTAATAAATACACCAATGTGCATTAGTGACTAACATGTCATATGTGGTAATTTTAAATTGTATTACTCTCCTTGACATGACTTTGTATTTGCAATGCATTAGACAGGTTCTAACTTAGGACAAAGGAAAAGGTAGCGGAGATGACATATTGAGCATTGTTCATTGTATCATTTAGCTGATTGCCTGTCTACATAAATATGGCTTATGCCTGGAGCCGAAAATGAAATACCCAATTCTGGAAGACATTGGCAAGCACTTCATCGACCAAGCAGCAGAATTAGTTAAAAGTGGACTTTCCTTTGTTTATGTTTTGGACAATATTGATTGGGAAGAGAAAGCCCATGATATGAGGCAGGATGTCCAAAACCGAAGTGTCCATGCTGTGGCAACAAGTATTGTGTTCAACCGGGTTCCTGATAAGGGATTGCTTGATTCTGGTCCACAGCAATTTCTGAAAGATTGCGATGTCCATCAACTTGTGGAAATCAATCAACTAGAATCTGATGCAATTCGGAACCGGTACAAAATACTTGTTGCCAACATTTTGTTTGATCAGTTCCCTGCTTTTGCAATGTTCAGAGACTATATACCTGCGAGAACTAACTGTGAGTATGAAAAGGAGATGGCAAGAAAGTCAGAAGTCTTAACAATGCCTGTAGTGATGAAAGACGAAAAAAAGTATTCTGACTGTGTTGATGTCTTGGATCAACTTGAAAAGTGGACACACGAGATCTATGCAGCAGCTGGACTATGTTCCCTAGACCCTGATACATTGGAAGATGTTACTCCCACAATTGGAACCACATCCAGGCCTGACCAACCTGCTTCTCATGTCCCACCAGTTTATTCTAACAGCGATCCATTGCATGGGGTGAAAATCCCATGTTTTGGTGATCAACTCACAAGGGTTCGATTTGCTGGGGCAAAAGATCTAAGAGCTGGGTGCCATTCCGCAAGGCAGAGGTTGGACCATTTATACCCTTTCTGCATTGTCGACTGGCATACAAAGAGAAGTTTTTTGAAGGTACAGTATGCTTACTAATTTAAATTAGAGGGGCAAGGGACTGAAGGGAGAGGTATTTAATACGGTAAACCAACCAGTAAATTTTATTAATTTTCCCCAAAAAAGTTGTACTTCTTCTGGGACAAAGATGATATTGTTAAAAAATCATAAATTGTTCATGTAAATTGAGTACAAAGAGTGTATTTGTATCAACAGTAGTTATTCTAGTACTGCAGACTCTGATGTGATGCTGTGTCTGTATTGATTTTAGCCAATCCTATTTCAAAGAAGGCTAGAGGTTGTAAAATGTTCCTAAACAATATCATAAGTTTTTATGAATAAGTTTTTTACTTCTTTGGTAGACTTGTTACAACCTCTAGCCTCTGCAATATCCTATATTGCTAACATTTTATGGTACCCTATTGAAATGAGGTTTAGTTCCAAAAATATAAAACAAGGTTATTTTATTTCTTCAGACAATTTTCAAAAAGCTGTACAAGAATTCAGGAAGAGAAAGGGGAACACTTCGCTTTTTTAGAGAGAAGTTAAATCGCAGAAATGTGACGGTTGACGTTAAACACTATGAGGACTGTGAGCAGCTGTTCTTCAGTGTTGGTAAGTGCTTTGTTATCGAAGCCCTATTGGAATTTTTCCAAATGGATGATGCAAAGTGCAAACCAACAGTGAACGGTCCTCATAGTGTTTACGTCTTAGAAGAAAGCTACATGAAGACTTACATCAATGAGACTCTGGACAAGTTTCTCGATGAATATATTTTCCATGGGGAAATTGAGGTGACCGATGGTGTTTGGTGCTATGGTGTCAACATTCTTAAATCTTTCATGTTGCTTGCTGATTTCAAGAATGCTGTTTCCTCTGGCAATGGTGAATACATTTCAATCCTTAGGAAGCAGCTGTTGACCCATTTCTTTGCAACACCGGGATTTAATGAATTTGCCATTGAAATGTTGATCAACATCTTCCAGGGTGAGGTGTTATTGTCGGAAGCTGAGGCTCATCGCTGCAAATGGGCTGCCACAGTTAACTGGAGAGGTGGCATTGGTCGCAACATTGAGATTGATCTCTTTCAGGAGAATAGAAACTGCGAGATGAAGAAGTTGATCAGGTCAATGGGTGCCAACAAGACAGAGAGAGCAATTGAGAGAGCAAGTAAAGCATCTGGAGGTGTTGCGAAGATTGTTGAAGCATTTGAAGAGCAGGTGAATATTTCCAAAAAATCAGGATCCCACACCCACAAATCATCCACTGAGGATGAGAAAGTTATTAGTAGGGACTTGAGAGGCTTAAGGCCTTTTAAGGAAGAAGATGGTCGATCATTTGAGAGCTTTGATGGCATCTCACATGATCCAACCCATTCATTGGATGAAATTAAATTTAAGGAATGGATTGATCGCCACAAGAAAAACATTGCAATGCATTATCCAGTTGAACAATCTAGTCAGGATGAGTGAACTGCTTGAAAGAGAATTGTTTCAAATTAGAATGTTTGTTTAACCCATGACTGGTGAAGTGCCCTGTGACCATTTATATATATATATATATATATATATATATATATATATATATATATATATATATATATATATATATATACACCCGTTTGCAAAAACGTTGGCCGCAGATAGATATGTAGATAGATACTCGAAATCTAATTAGAATTGCATATGTTGTGTAATATGATTGAAATCCCATGCAAATGTAATCATATGCAATTCTAATTAGACTTCGAGAATCTATCTATCTATCTGCAGCCAACGTTTTTGCAAATGGGTGTATATATATATATATATATATATATATATATATATATATATATTAATATATATATATATATATATATATATATACTAGTTATGCCAATTAAGCTTCTAGCAATGGCGATGCCTAATGCTTAATCTAACTGACAACAAATCTTACCAGTTTATGGGTAGCACTTTATGAGAGAAGTATGCTGGGTTTTTATTGGCTTTTCTTTGCATGAGAACTAGTTTTAAAACCATTAAACCATCATGTTGTTTGTGAAGTGCGCATGAACTTTAATTGACAAATATATACAAGATAATGTAATAGAAGTACCATGATAATTTTTGTATATATTCCTTGTATATAATTCATATAGGTCAAAAGTGCAAAGTATGGTATTAGAAAACTATTGTTTCATATTCAACTATGATTCAGTAAACACATTAATTGCAATCTCAATTTAAAATTTGTGCAAATTTTGTCTGCTTAAGATTATATTACATTGAAAGAATGCATGATCAGTTACATGAACACTTTTATCATAAGGTTTCGACACTGTGATTTTCTATTCCATGTGCACTGTTTATTGAATTTGCTGCACAACATAAATTTTATTGAAGCTTACAGTTTCTCCATAAGAAGGTGTAAGCAAGTTGAACACTTGCAAAGATTTTCACATACACAACAACACAAGTGTAATGGTTTATGGACTGTATCTAATTCATAATCCAGTGATTTTAATAATAACTTTCTTAAGCATAAGTCAGTGCTTGAGCAAAAATCACGCATGTCGTCTTGCATTCCAACTCTGTTTTTGCCAATATCCCTGTTGTTGTAATACAATACAGCAAATGATGACCTCCCATCCCTACCAGCACGTCCAGTTTCTTGAAAGTATTCTTTCACAGTGCAGGGGGGTCCAACATGCACAACCTGGCGGATGTCAGGTATGTCCACCCCCATCCCAATTGCTACGGTAGCAAAGACCACGCGAACTGTACTTTTTCCAGAACAGAGCTGCTTCAGGATTTCTTCTTTCATTTGATTAGTCTGTGGAGAATGATACTGTGCAAATAGCCTATTTGCTGGAATTGCAGTTGCACCAGAGGGAAAGTATTGCTCGATTCCAAGAACATGTTCAAACAGCTTATATGCAAAGCCGCACAAACGTAATGAAATGTATATAATAGTTAGAGGGTATGCAATCTTTTGCTGCAAAAGATCACTTGCAATTGGCATCAGGATTGATTCAATGGTGTCAACATCATGCCCGGTTCGAAATACTTTCTTATAGTAAATATTTTTCCTATCTGGATTGCCGATGACATTCTTACATTTCTTTAACCCCAAAGAATCTTTAATACACTTGACGTCTGCATGAGAGGCAGTGGCAGTCATTGCAATGACAGGTACGTGAGGAAATAAGGCACATAAGACACCCAACCTTCTGTAGTCCTGTCTGAAGTCACTCCCCCTAAAAAATGTAAATCAAAATACATAGTGTTAAGTATTGAGTAGTAACAAAGTAAAAGAATAATTTTAGATAAAGACAACAGGTTTAAACAGAATTGAACTTTTTGAATTGTTTACTAACCAGTCAACTATGCAATGAGCTTCATCAATCACAACTGCCACAACATTCTCTTGATATGGCTTGCTCAAAAGTAAATTACGCCCATATTTGCTCGAGATTAGTGTCTCTGGATGGGCGAAAACAATTTGATAGTAACCATCGCGTAGCTTTTCCTCTTCGCAATGGCTTAAATCGATTTCAGCGCTAGTTTCTAAGTCATCACTATCCTCTGAACCGTACGTTATTTGACCTTCTCTTGCTTCCTTCACGTTTATAATCGACGATCTAATGCCGCTCATGCTCAGGCGAGATACTTGATCACTCATTAAAGAGTTCAATGGCGACACAACGATAACAATTGAGTTCACTACTGTCGCAGAAAGGCCTCGTGATCTCCATGAAAAACGCAAATCGCCAAGCAACTTGAATTTGGCGAACAACAACATTGGCAGCAGATGAAAAATCAACGACTTCCCATAGCCCGTTGGTAAAACACACATCACATCTTTTTCAAGATAGACGTTCTCCAGACAAATAATTTGTTTTGGTTTTAGAATAGTGTTTTGGTATACACTATTTAAAAGAGCAAATTCCAAGCAAGATAAAAATGCGATGTAGTCTAACATGGCGGAAACCGGAATGAAAGCATGGAAAGTGGAAGCATGTAATATGATATCTTTTCTTACACCCCCTGAGGCGATAGATTCCCATGCTGTGACGTCATCAGCCCCGACCAGGGTCTTCGTCGCGTAGTTCCGCGCCCCGTGAACGCAGAAGACCCTGGGTACGAGGTTGCAGTCTAACATTCATTTGCAAGCCATTGTCACACAAAAAAGATGCGTCAACTGCTGCTCTGTTTTTATCACGTGACAATATTTGGGAGTCTTGTTCCCAAGAGGCAACATTTTATAGCGCCATGTTGATTTCCTGATCTTATTCTGCTCGCTTTTGTCAAGATTTAATTTTAAAGTTATGCTTTAAACAACAATTGATAGTTTATTGGTTGCTCTTATTAAGAGATAATAAACAGCACGTCTATCTTGGTTTACGACGCAAGACTTGGGTCAGTTCAGTTTGTAACAGTAAAAGCACTGGAAACATTCAAAACATACATCAATTAGTAACTCTCTCTATTCAACATTACCGCGTAGCGTCGCTGGATAATTGTTTGGTTTGGTGGATGGGGAATAGTTACGGAAAAATGTACACGTTTATTGTGGCATAAATACAATAAAAGGTCAGTGAGATTGACAAATCTTTATGAGATTTTATGTATTAGATATAGCCGAGAGGCCACAGTGAAAATTATAAGTGCTGCTGTCTTATGTGTGTTTTCAGACGATTATTGCGGATACATGCTGTCAAAATATGATATTAGTCTAGTTGAGTAAATGTATAGTCTCTAGCTGTTTGCATGTAGACTTAACATTTCTTATTCATGATACATTCTTCATATTAACGCGTATGTTCAGATGAAATATTAGCTTGTGTGTATTCGTTTTAACCACCTGGAACTACATAACCGGTCGCTTTATATTTTTGCGGTGTAACAACTTAGTGCAAGACATTTTACACGCTGTGTTATATTTAATATCAGTTTTTATTTTACTATTTTCGCTTCTGCTATGGAGAAAGTTTTAATTAAACTGTTCATTGCAGAGATTGCGTTGCATTCAATAACATTGATTTGCTCCTTCCGCCGTTTTCTACTAGCTTGTGAATTCTTTAAACCAACTGTTCTAAGGAGTTCCACAAAGCAGAAATGACAACAATCGACATTCCAGGTGAGCTTTACAGTTAAATGTGCGACTTACTAGAGAATACTTGATTTGCGAGGCTAACCACAACACAATAATTGCCGGCTAATATTGTGTACAGTTTACTCGTTTGAGTAAATCTTGCACAGCTTTGTGGCTGAGTATACCTCCTCCAGAGATTTCTGCCGGGAAGGTGATAAGGTTATTAAACAGGCTTACATTTGCATCAGCTTTCAACAAAAGTATTACTGAATTCTAGCTTGAAAGAAAGTAAGTAATACAACAATTTCTCACGTTCTATATTGTTCAATTCCCGACGACATTTTATGACACTCGTCTGTCGTTTTGCCTTTCAGAAATCACAAAAGGTTTCAAGTTGCGGCACTTGATTTTCTCGAAATGACTTAAAAAGCTGACTTATGTTTGCAAGCAACTTACATTTTGTTCTTATTCAGTTGTTAAATTTCCTTATCGAAATTTCCGATCGTAGAAGGAACTACGATATGGCAGAATGTCGCAATTTGTCGGAATTTCGTTGTTTCCTTCGAATGATTTTATTATTATATTAATTTAAATGCCTCTATGCTGATTATAAATACCGTTTTTACGCTTCTATTTGCAATTAACTCGTTATTTCTTTGCTAGTTATCGTAGCTTGGCCCAGTATTTAATACATATAACGTTCATCGACAGACAATATGCGACCAACGTAACTTTTGTTTCAAATCACAAGCACTCGTTTTATATTGTGGCTTTATGTTTTTGTTTGATTTATTCAATTTGTATTTCAACGCAGATCATGCGTAGCGCGAATAATTATTTTATTATTGTTCATAAAAGATTAGCTTTGCTTAGGGATACTTTATTTTCCTTATAATAACCTATTTCAGATATTTTATGCCAATTGTAGAAATAGCACATTGTACGATTTTAATGCGGAACTCTAAGTAATCAACACTGTTTGTTGGGATTCTAGCTCCATCTATTAGACTTTTAGACCTGATATGTTTGTAAATTTGAAGTGGATAATCAAGTGGCAGTGGTCTGGTGCTTTATTATTCAAGATAACTGTTATGTTGTGAGAGAGTTGCTAAGGTATCTTTTGGCAGCCATGTTGTAATTGGCAATAGTGTTATTTGTGGTGTAAATTGAATTTCCAGATGTTGCAACTACCTTGCATGACTATCCATCCTTCATTTAATTACAATTTATGTACAGCACATATATAGCAGTCTTCTCCATTACATGGTAGTTTCCTATCAGGTCTGCATTCTTTGGAACATGTTTTGCATGTTTTACAAGTTGTAAAACATCCAAAACATATTATGTTGCATAACATTTTTTTATGTGTTCCATGTACATATTTCAGATTTATTAAGTGTAATGGAATTTGATTTGCAGTTAGTTTTGTGTACATATTGTAGGGATGTAGCATGTTTTGCAGTCAATTAAATTCATGTACACACACTTCATGGTGAAACAACTTCAATTATTCTATAGCTACACTGCCTACACATGCAGGGTATGTTGTATAAATGATTTGGAGAGTTATTTCAATTTCTTAGTTTATGTATGGCAATGTGTATCTCATTTTATTAATAGTGATGGTGTTTGCAAACAATAATGTTATAAACATTGGCATCACAGAATGTTGAAATGTTTAGTCATCAGCAGTCAATAAACAGGAAAAGTAATATGAGAGATTCTTGCAATATTTAGCCATTGAGCACAGCTGAAATAAGATAACTTCTGTTTTATCTAATTAAATGTTTCCATGAAAAAATTGAATGGGATGTTAAAGCTCTTAAAAGTCAATCAATCATATTAGTTAGGGACATGTATGTCTCAAAAAAATGAGGGAGGTTGAATGAAATTAAGATTGAATACAGATTTTTATCCAAGCAGGAGTAGAATACTTGTGTTAACTCATTACATCAGGTCACAATTGGATATTATATTAATCTTGGCAGGCATTGTGGTGTATTTTGCTGGCTAAAATGATAAATTTGCCGGTTGAAATATATTTTAGCCCGCTGATCTAAGCCAATCAGAAGAATGCAAGTGTTTACCCATAAAGTTAATATAATAATAATACAGCTGATGTTCTTGGGCATAAATGTGTTTTTTGAGAACAAGATCACATTTATGCCCGTGAATATCAACTCTATTGTTATATTATTAAAGTGCTAAGTGCAATATACTCAAATGCATCTATTCTTAAATATTCTTTTGTATTTTGACTGACAAGTTTTATTTCTCAGTGCAAGAGCGCTATAAGTAAATAGGTTCTAGTCAAGTTTGTAAATATTTTTTATTTTGACTGAATGTTTTATGTTGTTTTATCCATAGCTCTTTGTAAACTTGCAAAGTTCAAACAGGGCTGTTGATTTTAAATAAACAAAATTGGTCCTCTTTTTATAAAAAGCAAACTTGGAACCTCACAATATTTTCAAAAGTACTATTCATGATGCTAGCTTTAATGACCAAGCTATCCACTTACAGTATATATAAGTCATTCAGCTGCAAATTAGACTGTATTGTGTCTTATTTTTATTTTGTTGTGTATAAATAACTGGCAGTAGTTTTCAATTGGTGATTAACATCATCTGGTGTTAGTCAGAATAAAGTTTAACTGTCATCTGGCTCCAATTTGGCCCCAATGTGACAGCAAGTAGGTTTAATGCAATAATTGTTTGCATTTATAATCAATCTGTGCCTAAAAGAGTAGAAATTGTAGAAATTAGGTTTACCTTCTTCATTGTTTACATGTTCAAATACCTCATTTTCTGGTAAAAATACTGGTACAGCTGCTAACAACTTTCGCAAATGCAAGTAAAAAATAAAAAATTAGTCGTTCAGAAATAGACACAAAACGTTTGTGACATTTCAACTTAATTTTAATTGCAACATTATCTTAATTACCTAATTTCAAGCGTGTTTAAACAGGAAAATAACCCACTTCTTACGTCATTTTCCTGTCATTCACCTTAAGTGAGATGAAACATTTTCCTTAATGGATGTTCACAGAACTTCCTTTCCAGTTGTCACGCGAATACCCTGTGGACGAGGTTGCTGTTTTCTCACATATAATAACGCCTCACATTGTGATTGGATGTTAATTCACTAGGCCATTTAGAAGCTATTTTTAACGCCATCATTTAGTCAATCATATTCACGTAGTGGAGAGGATTACGAATATTTAATATCAAGAAACGTGGAGGCCATGCATGTATAATTTTCGTTTACCCTTTCTCGGTTTTTCTCCAACTTCAAGTATTTTTCTCTAACAAACAAATATCATTTGGTTTGTTTGAGGGTGTCATAGGACATTATTTAAAAGACTTTTATAATTTAAGACCTATTTGGGAGCAGATGAGAAAGTTTGGATCAGGAATCCAACCTACACCTGCATGTGTAGAAATCGAGCAAAATGCTCCAAATTAGGCTGGATTTGTTATATATGTAGACGTTTATATACTCTAATAAAAATCTTTGAAGAGTGCGATCTTTGTACGACATATACGATTTTTAGTTTCGTCACTATGAAGCCTGAGCCTGTGCATGTTTTGCCTGAGCTGAACGGTTGGAAAATCTGGCCTGCAGACAAAATAATGCATATTTTTTTAGATATTTACACTCATTGGTCTTTTTTACTTTAGAACTAGCTTTTCAACTTTATGATTTCAACGAAATTTTTAAATTACACCAAATTGTCCACTTTCACTTTCGAAAATTAAATTCGGTCAAAACCTTTTTGCTTTTTAGGCCAAAATTTAATTCAGAGATGTGTCATTGTGCAGCAGGATGGAAGTGGATATGGATTAACAGTTACTGGTGACAATCCAGTTTATGTGCAGTCTGTCAGGGAAGGTATGTGTACCTTTGCATTAGTAACCGTCATCCAGTTTTCTTTTTCACAGCTAGTTCATGTTACCAGCACCTTTTCGTGCTGCCGTTTTGATAAGGTACTTCTGCTGTTATTTCCCTAGTGGAATTGTATTAAACTGGTAAAATGACGTAATTTCAAACCTCTTTGATAAAAATGCATGCGTGTATATGCGGAGACCACTGGGAGTAAATCAAATGAATCGCTTCGGTTATCGAAAAGAATGAGATGGTTTTGATTCCGCAAACGCACGTGAAGTGATATAGTGAGGGGATGTCTTATTTTTGTCAACATTATGGTACTATTTTTGAATTTCTTCTGAGATGACAAAGGATAAATACGTAGTTTTTATATTTCAATAAAAAAATTTATAACAGCTTATCCACCCGCTTTTATAGGAGGTGCTGCATATCGTGCTGGAGTTCGGGTTGGTGACAAGATTGTCAAGGTACGTACTAACTAACATACGTATTTCTTGCTAGTATTTTTAAATGCACAAGTTACGTCACACTTTAGGCACGGTTCATGTCATCTGCCCCAAAAACTGTTCATTTATTGCATAACGTCTAACATTAATGTATATATCGTCAAGTGTTGAAACTGATACATTAAACAAAATCTCTCATTAGTAATCTAGCTGTGTGCAACGAAGGTTAAACGTGAATAGCAGGGTGTATCCCTTTACAAGAATTTATCAGATAATCATATTGACTAACTGTTAACTAAAACTAGGTATTGATAAATCGGCAGATAACATGACCATTGAACCAAATATTTATTGATTTTTTCAAGGTTAATGGAACTCTTGTGACGAACTCGAATCATAAAGAAGTAGTGAGCTTGATTAAATCAGGGTCATATGTTGCTCTAACTTTACTTGGTAAACTTCCTAACTCGACACGGAATTCTGGAAGTGGTAAGTTTTCTTCCTCAAGTCTCTTTTTATTATAAGTCTATATTCTTCGTTTACATTCTTAAAAAGTCTGTTAACAGCCCTTCACTCCCCTTCCCCCATGCAGAATGCAGGGTAATCAGAGATTAAGGTACCCATATTTACCAAAATTTCTTTAGCATTTAGCTCACCATTTTATAGGTCATCAATCAATTTTCACCTTTATTCATATTTCCAATTTCCTTGTTACCATTTTGCTTCGTTTCGTTCTTACCATTCCATCCATACCATCTTATTTTGTTGCCTACCGTACCTGCTGTACTATATGGCTACGCCTAGACTGACTCCCCGTCACTGGCGCCGTCTTTGCATTCCAGTACAGGCAATTCGTCGAGTACATTTTTTGAATCAATATGTATGACATTATGGGCGGGTATGATTATCTTTTAAACTGATGTCGCATGCCAAAACTCGTATGAAGAATGTTGCCTTCTTTCATATAGGAAGTCCAGGTGGAGGAATTGTTAGTCCTGGAGTTGTCTCGCCAACGTCACCAACTGTAAGTAACTGGTATTTATATTTATTTCGGGCATTTTCAGCCGAGGGACATTTTCGTTGGTTTGAAAGTCGTTCGAGATATCAAGGCGACGACAATAAATCACTTACGGAAGGGCTTGCAGAAGAATACATATTAGGATAAGGAATGTTTTAGGGGCAAAGGCGAATTCCATTTCATTTTCTGCATTTTTTAAAAATAGAGATCAATCTTTCATATTTTTTTTGATAAAGTAGTCTATCTATTTTCTTACCTGGTATCAGAAGTTAATCATACTAAAATCATTACTGAAAAGTTCGACTCGTGATTATAGTGCTAAGCTTTTTCCTCAGAGCGAGGTTTTTGAACTCTGAAAAGTGAAAATAATTAAGATTTTACGATGGATAGCCTCATATCGAAAGCGCAGTTCCCGACAAGTTTATGATTGTAAACATGCATGCATCGGCATCACCTGCCCTTGTAAGGAGCAAGAAATGCATTAACTGATGTAGGTCCGTGAGAAGATTTGGGAGTATACTGTATAGCGCTTGTACGATAATGGGAAGTTCATAATGCTAAGTTCTACATGAGAATCAGAATACTGGTATCATAATGCTCTTCAGGAGAGTTGTAAAATTCAAAACTTGACAACCACTTTGTTTTGATGGAATACGTTGCTTTGTTGGAGTATCGTAGCAGTTCTTTGGTTAAGTATTGTTACGTGTTCAATAACACTCACGTAAGCTGATATATTTCACTCGTAGAGTTTATTTCACTTTAACAAATAGTTAAAGATATTATTTATTTTGCAAGTGACAAACCTTCACGGGTTATCAATCTCAGCTGAAAACTCCAATGTATATGAAAATTCATAATTAATAGACAGTTAAATATAGGTATATAAAGATCTAGGTCTATATTATTGTTGTACTCTGAGTCAGCATTCGTATGCTCTTAATTCCCTCCTTCATATTTAATTTATGTTGTACACCGTTTTTTCATTTCATTTATCCTGTTCTATATTATCTATATATCAATTGCTAATGATTGCAAGAATGCATAGCAAGTATAGCCGTAACTATATTCGGTTTACGTGCCAGAACTGTCCCACGGTGCATTGTCAATCTCACTATCACCAGTCCTCTGCTATTATTTCGAAAAGGCTCATCCGAAGGAACTATGCTGCCTTTGATTGTTAGATGTGTCATTTAAATCAAATCTGAACCTCAGTATAATAGATATGGTTACGGTTAGAGCTGTTTGCCGATTGTATGATGTTGAATTTTGATAATCTCATGCATTTTATCGTGTTTCCTATCTTCGCTGACGCAAAGTGATAGTTTATGTGAGACGAGCTATTTTTAGGATATAGGTTAATATAACTTGGGGGAGTGGCACAAAAGCAAGAACACGGGTTGTTAGTTTAATGACGTATCTCGAAAGAGATGTATTTTAACGTATTTGTTAAATACAATCATTTGGAAACGATTGTAGCTGGAAATCACGATACACATGGTGTGATGAGGTGGTGGTCTCCAATTGAAAAAAACACTTGGTGTGCAGTTATAGTTTAAATTAATAGACTACCCAAATCTCTATGCATTATATCTTCGGATATAACTTCCTCAAGGGAAATAAGGAAAGATATGGATCGAATTGATCGAACATCTTTTTTAACGACGTTTAACGACTAAGTCTGAAAGGCTTAGGTTAAAAAATTATATATTTCCCTCATGGCTCATGGTCGCGTAATTGATATAAAGCTCAAGTTTATCAGTCCACATTCTTTGTTCAAAAGTTTGTTCAGACTTTTGATATTCAGTTTCGCAAGTATGTCCTAAACGCGGAGGAAAATAATGACGATCAGAAGTAGAAGACCCGGCCTATTCTAAAATATCAAACAACCAACAAAATAATATAAAAGTATACAAGAGTTTTAAAGGGTCTTAATTTCGAGTAGAATTATACACACTTCAAATTCAAGCCAGGAACAGTTGATGGAAAAATGAGTCAACTATAGGTCCTCCGGCAGGAATCGAACCTACGGCTTTGCGATGCCGGTGCAATGCTCTTGCCACTGAGCTACAAAGGTATAGCTGACAAGAGTAAGCGTGGTTAATGTGTATAGGATTAAGATAATTTAATCCTCCAGAATTTACCTACATCGAGTGAAGTGCCAAAAATAAAATATAGAAATACAAGCTGGGTTTCCTGGATATGTGTTTTCAGGCTTTGTTTTCTCTGTGTAAATATAGTATGACAGATAGAAACCATAGCGTTATTTCCAAACGGCCTAGATGATGCAATCATGCGCTTCATGTATGCATGGTCGCCATGCAATATCGCTTAACCAAAAACACTTCTTTATTATTCAGAAATACAAAATTAATTGTTTTTAATCTATCTACAAAGATATCATCCTTTGGTTATTTTGTATTAATGAGAAAATTCCAAACTTTCTTTGGGTTTCTAGAATTGCTAAACGAACTTTAAGTGTCATGTTGCATCTTACCATGATATGTCATAATCCGGTGGCATAATCTCAAGGACGAGTTAAACAGCTTTACTTGCTCTTTTTACTATTATTATGTATGTTGATATGCATTCATTGATACGCTATCTTTGGCTCTGAGGCTTATTAATTAATTGTGATATTTGATCGTACTGTAATTATGATTGCGAGGTCTCGCCCAGAAATATGAAACCAATGTCCAGTCTGGCGTTCAAAGCAAATTAGCTTCCGTATGTACATTATGCGTGAATAAAGATGCTGAAGATCGCGAAATTTGATTACTTTATCAGAAGACAAAGTTTACGATCTTCAAAAAAACGAACTGAGGTTGGTAAGTATTTAGTATTCAGAATTCTTGATTTCATTCGTTGAAGTGTTTTGTCTGTTCATAAACCGTGCAAGTTTGATCGCATCAAAATCAATCACGACAATAAACATTGGTATCAATTATCTCAACTGACGGTATATTTTCTTATTTAACTTGGTTTCATGGTATTGTCGTTGACTCACGAGCCAGCTTAAACCTTGGATAGACTGTTGGGGAGCTACAAATGCGCAAACTCACGATGTGTTCCTAAATCTTATGTATTACAAGTGTCATTATGTGACTCGGCATTTGTCTTGAAGATCGGGTTAGAATTATTAAATACTGATCAAAAGCAGATGTACCATGAGAGCACTCGTTATTACTGTGTGAAAAATTGCACCTTATAAACCCTCATTTTAAGTTTTTTAACGAAATACTGGTCAAATTATGTATCTTCTGTATAATCGTCATTTCTTTTTTACATAATAGCTATTGGGACGCGGTAAGGCCCCTCTTGATTGCTAGCAGGTTAAGTGCAACTAAGATATCGATTTCATGATTATTGCACCACAATTTCTATGGATAATCATAGGTTTATTTTAGTATAGCGTTCATGTCTGCTATATGCTATCAGAAGAATTATGTGTAATTATAAGATATGCACGTAAATGAAATAGATTCAATATTTAAAGAAAATCTGGGTTGTATCTGTATAACCTTGGCATTGGTGTTTATAATGGGATATTCTTGTGTGCAATACGTATCAGTTAATGTATTTCATGTGACATGAAGTGAGTGATGATGGGCTCGTACTGTTCCATGGTGCTTCAAAATCCTGAAATATTTTATGCGCGAGACCCTCGCTTCTATGATTGCATGAAAGTATAATTTGCGCAATGTTATTCTTTAGTCATGGTTACATGAATCATGTCGATGGCTTTTGGTATCATCACTATATTTAGAAAGTGACTCACATATCCTGCCTGGCTTTATATGTATGCACTCCATTCATTTAAAAATTAGATTAGTTTTCTGTAAAAGGCAAATAGATAAGTGCGTTTTGTTTGGTTTTCATATTGACATCATTGATCAGGGTGTTTTGTGACAAACGACGCGAGGCGTAAAAATCACATAATTTGTTTATATTACATTTCATTTACACTCCAATTTATAATAGTATATAATTGTTTAAAATATTTATCATCTATACCTTCCGTGTCACTGTAGAATGTGGTTTTAATGTTGTGTTTAGATTTTCAATATTACTTTACAATCCAATACTAGTTGATGTTTTGAAGCATCATCAGAAGGCTCTTACCTCGACTCTTAATGTGCAATAGACTATACAACAAGTTTACATTTACACTAAAAGCGCCTATTCCTTTGAACATCATATCACATGGATCTATTCTTTGAGTCAACTGAATTTTAAAAGGCACATGCGTATAAGCTTAAGATTGATTGAAGTGCGAAGTACCACATTCAGTGATTGCGACCTTATTGGTGTAACGCGGAAATACTGAAAAACTGCCGTAGTTTAAGACACTTATGAAGAATTTGTATACATTTGTGCGAAATTTGAAAAATTATTAGTTAATTTGAACTTTTTTGTACCAGTTTTGTACTCAAACAACTGGAAGTAGGACAATTTATTCCATTTTCAGTCTCTAGTGTACCAAAAACCACGTAAGAAAGAATTTTGGTTTATAAGGAATTAAGTCCTGTTACGGTGTTGTAAGGAAATGTAGTGTGAAATAACAGCAAAATAATTGAAATTCTATTGTCTCTTTAATTAAACTTCACATCATATCGTACGTCATCTGCGCGTCACTACCAACAGATCAAAACAAAAGAATAAGGTATTCCAGAAATGCAGATAAAACACGACAGATCACTGATCATGAGACGGATATCGTTCCATATGCTTAGTGCATGCGTGGCACTGTTACTTTGCTAAGTCGAGGATTTTCATCCGTTTTTTCCAGTGCGGGCGAAGCAGCCTTAAAAAAAATTAATCGCGCGGATGCATAATGGATGGTTTAAAAAGAAGGCTTCTGGCAGGAAACAGAACTGAATGAGAAGCATTCCTTGAAGCTATTTCACTCCACTTTGCTCGAATTGTGTCTCAACCTCTGCTTTTGTTATACTGAATTTTTGACTGCATTTTCTTTCTACAAAAGATAGCACACCATCTTTGGTTGTGGGTGTTTCTTAGCGCATTGACATTGTAGACCTTCGATTGAGCGTGTAATTAATGCAAAATCTTTGTATGTAATATGGAACGTGGTTCTAAGCCATAAGGTGTAAATTTCCCTCTGTTGTTGATAAAAAATATCTCTTGAATCTATAATCTGCAATTCATCCTAAATAGAAGGTCATCTTGATTGAAGGTAATTCTTATTAATTGGAATGTATATTTTATAGCTATCAGAAGGAGATATAGTAAGTGATAGATATAAGTAATTTGTGTCTATAATACAATTCCTCTTACAAGAGGAATTGACGGTCGAAAAGATGATCTTGAGATCGATTGAAGCAACGTTCTGAGGTTGTGACGACAGGGCAGTTATAGTAACATTTACCGAAAGAAATATCCCCCAGTATGTTTGCTTAAATGAAATTATATGTAGCTTTTTAAAGGAACTATTGACTTTTAAATTATTTGTTTATATTTCTCGTTGGTCAATTCAATATTGCATGTAAATCGTGATTGGATTGTAGCCATGTAAGACATGCAGCCATTGAATTGCACGCAATTGCAAATAATGTTGGAAGTAAAGAAGGCTGCTTTCTTTCGCCATTTAATGATAAAACTTAATACGGTTTTATATATCAGAAAGCTTTGAAACTATGAAAACGTTAAGAACTTTCGCTGGCAAATTTCCTGACGATCATGTCTCTTTATACGGTAGCCATAGAATGTAACAAAACATCAATTAACCATCGAAACCTTGTCTACACCCCTATCTCTATAAATAGTCTTTCGATTTATAAATGCATGCGTGAAGGCGTAGGTAGTGTTAACAGGATATGCCAGCATAGTCCAGATGTTTCCTTCATATCCTACTCGGCAACGTTTTGGGTAGTTTGTTTCCATACTATATAGTTTCTTGCTTAATGCGGATTTATAAGAGGCGTTGCATTGGTAAAATCAACGATCATATACATAAAGGCATTTTAATTGGGATATGTGCAAGTGATAATCAAACCAAGCAATTTACGGCAATTTTATAATTGAACCTATTGTAAACATTGTCGAAGTGTTTTGTTGTTCCGTGAGGATCACGCGATGAAGCTAGCTTTTAAAATATGGTTTGACCGTTTTCGAGATCACAGCTCTTTAATTTGTCATTTGGACGAAAACAAGGTAGCGGTGAGTTGCATTTCTTGTATTCAGTGATATCCTGATGCCTTGAGGTTCAAACTGCCCGTATGTTTAGCAAATACTGTATTCGGCAGGTCAAGTGGGTACAAGCTATGGCGACTGTCCAGCGAATATTGAACGAATATAAAGGATCATGTAAAATCATCTTTTTTCATTTAACCCACTGCACGGCGGTGCTTTAATTTGAACCATGAAACCAAAAAAAAATACAGGCTCAGTTGTTACTATATATATATATTCTTCAATCCAATGTATATGGATATCGCTGTGACGCGTATATGACCATCATACCGTAGATTGTTTGTTTGCCAATTGTTTGGACATAATAAATACCTTTCTTAAGCTCCTTCTCTTTGAATTCAAATCCGTTGTTCACAATAAATTGCTCGCGAATCTTAGTCACTAAAATATTAGTTCATTGGTTTAAGATGCACATCCTTTCCTTTATCTGCATATATATACACTATGCTTCCGCTAATACAGTTTATATGCATTAATCGATCTAGTTTGGTTCACAATAGTTCTAAGAATTTTTGTTCCCTTGTCACAAGTGCCAGTAGTCATTTGTGTATGTGAATAACATTTTGACTGTCGCTGTATCGATGCATGCGGTAGATCACCCGTTTATATTGAGACTGACTTGGACAACCTCGCCTCGAAGACTACTCTAGTGACGGTCTCAACCAGGCTCCATGCATGGCGTATGCATATATAATTATTGTTATTAACAGCCTGTTCAAATGTGCGTCAAAAAATCGATAAACACGATTTATATCGAGAACTTAATTCCTTGACAAGTAGTAGATTTTAAACTACGACAAGTAGTAGATGTTAAAAGAGTATACGAGCATATCTCTGTGATCAATTAAAAGACTGATTTGCATACCCCACATGCACTAATGATAAGATAAACTTAGATTGTTCCACAGCCACCATTACTCCACTAGTCTCTGTATATGTAGCGACAGGTAATGATTAAGTGGAAAATAAACTTTAAACACAATTTTTGTACCAGGGGAATAACATACGATAACATACGATTGAAGTTAAGTTAACATACGATTGAAGTGAAGTCTCAAAGTGATGATCTCGCATCCTGCTGGGAGCCGCTGAAACTAACATCTATACAACAACGATTCCTAGAATCTCAGTGTAGAAAATTGCAATTTCGTATTCGAAATAGAATGTTTCCCGTAGAATTCGTTTTCAGTTACACCCCGAGATGAATTAGTACTATTAGGTTGAATATCGGCGAATATTTTTTTCAATATTTTTTCAATGGATAATTCAAAATAAATAATAATTTTTAACCTAATGCTGTATGTATATTTATAAAGTTTTGACTACGTTTCTTTATAGTGGGATAACGTGGAAGAACGAATCAAGACTATTCGTCGTTATCTAGAGCAGGAACAGCTTTTTATAAAGGTAAGTAAATAATATTGATTGATTCGTGGGAAATTCAGTGGAGACGCGACATTATTTTGTACTTTCCATCCATCTTATCTCCACGAATAACGTTTTAACAAATCTGGCGGCCATTACGGTATATTTTGCTGGGTAAAATGAAGAAATTGCCAGCCGAAATGTATTTTAGCCCGTTATATATGTCCATAAATCCCATCTGTTTGGCTTACAATGGAACTAAAAGCCTTTTTTATAAACCTCTCATTTAGCACAGCCTGAGAACATATATAAGTCTACGAACGTTAAGTGTCTTGTTTTGTTCATCGATTCTGCTTTAAGTAGCAAGCATGAAGTGAAAGCTGCTATATTTCTGAACATGGTTCCAAGCAGCTGAGTCCTAGCCGCTGTTTGACATAAAAAACATTTTATGCATACACTGATCAGGTCGTCAAAAGACCAAAAAATATATTTCAAAGTTACAAAGAATCACAGATAGATGGCACCTGCCACGGAACTGCTGCAAATAAGTAGACTCAATATCGACTTATTAGCGAGCCCGTGCTTGTATTGCATGCAATGTGTTGGCCATGGCAACGAGAAACTATAAAACCGGTTTCGAGGATTAGTGAGGTGAGGTCGAGAGGTATCTTCGTCACTCTCTTATGAGGATTAGAATCCTACTCAAGGAGGACAACACGATAGCGACCACCAAAACAAACCTTATCGAATAAATGATTTTAGGGAATGAGGCAGGGTTTCCAAAACGATTACAGCTGTGTGAAAAAGTGCGTAGGCAGAATAATAGAGGAACAGAATTAAAGACGGCGGTCTTTCGTATATAATACTTCTACTCTAGAACACCTACGTAGAGATTTAGAGTGTACGGCTATAACTTATGGATTATTTGACTGTGTTCAACTGCAAGAATTATAGGTTCGGAAACGTTGCGAGAAATGAATCTCAGGTCCTTCCACCGATGTCATGTACTATTCAACATGTTCCAATTTTCGCCATCTTCACAAGCATAATTGGGCCCATTCTTCACGCGAACAGATACAGAGCAGGAAGCATCCGCTTCCTGAAATTTGGAAGCTAAAATTCGAGCTTTTCGCGGCGAATTTTGACCTGGTTTCGCTTTGCGTCTCGTCTAGTTGAAAATGGCTTATAGTCGTGCCAATAAAAAAAATTCTGATCCTTCGTTCAAGTAACCATACATAGAATACAGTGGAGCCTGAATAAGGATTATAAACGCAAAACAAAAAGGAAATAAAACATGATAAACTATTATCAAATGCAAAAAATCCGCAGTCGCCTTCTTCAGACTTCACTGGTAATTTACGGTGCGTTCTGCAACGGAAATCTTTCAAAATTTGCTCGTGTTTTGAGTTGGAGGAAATATAAAGTTAGCGCGTTACTATGGCAGCGGCTTGATATCAAACCAATCAGCGAACCGCAATTCAACGCTGAATTCAAAGCTGAATTGCAGTAATGTAGTCGTTAGTAACAGTCTTCTATTAAATAATTGGAGAAACATGAATCTCGGGTGCAGCAGGTGCAACTCTGTAGGTACTGTTGCACCTGCTGTCTGTCTTCACAAATTCATAGTTGCACCACAGGGGCACAGAATACTATATATGCAGAAGTCTTCTCTATTGTTTTTTGCGTTTGGGCCATTAGTCATTATTCGTCACCGAGCAAGTGCCAGGGGGGGCGACTGCTTCTGTTAACTGTACTTGCTAAGTGGTGACGAATCATGCATGACGAATTACGCAAAAAAGAATGGAAACGAAAGGTTTTAAAAGCCCCGTTTAAACTACAGTCAATTTATCGTCATGGCACAGCACGGCTAAAATTGGTACCCATGTTCAGGCTACCAATACAAAGGCCGAGCACGGATGAAGTTGGCACGGGTACCCATTTTAGCCGTGCCGACAAATTTAGTGTAGTGTGAACGGGGCTAAAATCTCCATTTTCCTTCCTGTCCGCTAAATCTATATAAGTCTATTAACTAAATCTATTGTCTAAACAAATATATATAAGAAATAAGCATTAATTTTATCCCTGAATATGAAATTTTACCATTCTCACCAAAACGTTTAACCCTTTGGTTTGCGGTTCTCAACCATTGTTTCATCAGTGGCGTAGCCAGCTCGACGACAATTAATCATGCTATGCTAATATTTTGGTGTACATTGACTGTTAAAACAATGAATTTCAAAAGAAATGAATAAAGATAATAACATAAAATTTGCATAGCATGGCTAAATCGTCAGGCTGGCCAGGCCACTGTGTATCATTGGACTTTAGCTTTTCTCAAAACTAAAGAAAAATCGGTTGAATGTTTTTCGTGTTAAACCTTTGAGACCGTGCACACTCTGGGAAGGTGAGCTAAGGTATTAAAGATTTTAAACTTCCTTCTTTTGTTACTTAGAACATCCAATCTCAGTACGACGACAAACCAACTGAAAAACTCGAGAGAGAGGTAATTAAAATTCTTAGTATTGTAACATCGAGTGCGATATATGCTTGATAAATATAATGATGATGTCTAAACTAAAAGTACTAGCATACTAAAAGACTCTTTATATATGCATGTGTTGAAGAAGGATATGGTTTAAATCTTTGAACATAGCTTTGAGACGGCAACACTTGTAATCCATTTTACTTGAGAATTGAAATGGAAGAGATGAATGAGTTGAAAACAATGAAATTGTGACGTAATTACCAGAAAGGTCGAATTCTGGTTTTCTGCATTGACTTCAATACTAAAGTGCTTACGTATATGCAAGCATGTTGACATCTTCTACCACGCAATTCATATTTCGATCTGATAATCCGTGCGCATATAGAATGAATTAAACTATTTTACGCTTAAGAGAGGCAGTGTATATAATTATAAACACGCACACACACAGATCATATCTCAATCCTAAGACATTAGAGGTATTCTACTATAGGGACCTTAGGTTGATGTTAACGACGTCAAATTACTAACAAGCATTCTTGCATGATTTTATAAATCCTATTACCACTGCTTTTACGATGATGCACCTGTTTTGAAGAATAGCAACAAACTATTAAAGTTAAATGTATAATATTTAACATTGATTTCTATAAAGCAAACGGAATACTGATACGTCATGAATTTACCAAAGCAGCACTCTTGACGAACCCTTTTCACCTTTGGTTTTGAAGTGAACGTTTTATATATTTTGCGCTTAAACACAAACTTCAAGAACATTCATGCAGTTGTTAAAGCATGATAGTTGCCAAATCCTGATTTACTGCTTAGGCGAATACGTGACTATTGCTTAGTTTGCTTTCAAGATCACTCCCAAATACGCAGACGTTTGATAATCAGATGTTTGTAATGTTCCAAAACAGGTGCATTGTAAAAGCATTTGAAATTAAAAACTTCCTTTCCGGTTCGACGTTTGCCGCAAACGTCAATCTCATAGAGTGTCTTGAAAACACAAAACGTTCGTTATATATAAATACAACCTCATTCCTTGGCTTTACCCTCGGGAATACGTTGGCTGGCGAGTTTACTGTGATTTCTTCTTCGTTGTTTGTATTTGAGAAAAACTAAACTAACGCGGAGTCACCTCAATATCGTAAATTTTGAGCAGTGAATTATCCTTTCGATTCGGCACATGTATATTGCTTTCCAAAAGTATTTCATCAGAATACTTAGACCATACAAGTATACAAATGTGGCAATGCTCTCCATAAAAGTGAAGTGCTGTGGAAGAAAATATTTACTTTCGGAATCAAAATATTAGTTTACTTGGACTTGGACTTTGTTTTACACATGAAGCTATATAAAATAGCTTTCAAAAAGAATCTTTATAAAGAGATGACATCGATCAAAAACCTCAAGTGGTATGTGCTGTTATTCATAAAAATATAGTTTTAAAGCGAAATCTTAATACAGATACATTTGTGATTCGTGATATAGGAGCACAAGTACGGTAGATAAATATATAATGAGCGGTGAAAGACTATAAACAGTGTAGTTGATCGTACACAAAGAAATTCAACAGACACGGTTCTCTTTTCGTAATAATAAATACAAGTTTCATCGCACATTTGCATGGATTTGCCATGTGTGAAATTTCACATTATTTCAACATTGTCTATATAGTTTCGAAGAATATTTTAATATTCATCAAAGTATTTGCGTAATTTGATGATCTTTAAACATGAATTATAAGTGTTCCTCATTTTCTCTTTTCTCGCACTTTCATTATTTTCGGACATTTACTGTCCTCGTGATTCAAAACATTGGTCAGTGTACATGCTAATTTTATCACATGGATGCCTGGAAAGACGAACTGTCTAGAGTTTACGGACGTGATAACATGGCGAATCAAAAATAAGACAAAAAACTGAAAAGTATATTGGACCAATATTTAAGAAGTGTATTGCTCAACAGCAAAGCCGAGGCGATTACATTACTCAGAAGGCATGCTGACAAGCATCAAGTGCAAAGGTCTATAATATATAATGTTTACTTGGGTATATTTTATATAATGTGATTTAATAAGGTCGACGTAGTTTGTCTGAAAAACTGTTATTAAAATAGAGGCTGGTTTTTTTAGCACTAGACTCTAGAGAATATAGCTTAGGTCATTCGACACCCGGCTATGTATATGTACAACACGGATACTTTCCTACTTTTATATTTTTATTTATAGAGATCTTCCTGCATGTCACGTTAGTTTAAAATTGTCTGCAATATTTTCAAACAAAAATATGTTAATTTCGAGACTTCACGGACAATTGAACTTTTTATCTTTTGTTTTGGTAAAGAATATAAAAGACATTAGAGACTTTAATTGGTATAACCTGGTCTATAAATATATCCTTGCCTTTTTAGAAACAGAGCTTTGTTCTAAACTCAATTGGCACGATCTTGTGTCCTTGATACAAACTTGGCTTCGTTTTGACTGCAAAAAATTCTGCATCAACATGTTAAAACCATGGTAGTGCGAGATATCCTGTAGTTTCTTTAGTGTGTTGCTTCCCTCCTGTTGTCAGAATATAATTTTACTTTTGTACAAAATCACTGTGCTTACCTTCCAAGATAGAGCCCTCGCAGGACGACAACGAATATACAAAGCTCTTCATTGGTGAAATGCAATTTGAAAGAACCTGCATGTTCCTCAAGTTGTATTGTTTTTAAGAATCCAGCTAGCTGGATGCTTCCCTTCTGTTTATTTGAGTAGAAAAAAATGAACACTACGTGTAATGCATGCAGGAAAAATTTAAGACAAGCAATGATATATTCGCTTGTTTGCCAATTATGTTAATTTAGCCACATCGAACAAACTTTACGTATCTTTTTGCATTTTCATAACGTTTCCGAGTGTAAACTGTCAATTTCCGTGCGTTGCTTTTGTTTTAGGCAAATGTTCATTATTATGGATGATAGATATACTTGATTAAACATGCTAATTTTTTTCATACGCTCAAAGTGTCCGCTAAGTGCGAGATCTTCAGGAAAGATGTCTGCGCTATAATAGAGACAATGTAAATGTAAAAGAAAAAAGTGGGGTTGAATCGGTGGAATAATATTATCGTCTCGGAATTGTAAACCAACTTCATTCTTGACTGTTCTTCATGCAATGTTTCGTAATGTCGGAAGTGAATACTTCACTGCTGGATAATTCTCGAATACGTTTCAATATATACAGTTATACCGCTCGAGAAGTCCAAGGGGATTTCTTATCATTTGATTAAGAACGCTTTTAACTATGAAACCGTCACGAAGTCGTCAGAGACGCGCAAGTTTACCAGCCATACCTGTATTCAATAATCACATCAAGAAACCATTATGGATGCAATCCATGCTGAACCTTGGACGAAGGTTTAGGCTAAGTGATTCAAATGTACGATATTTTTAAATCCGGATATTGTGTTTGTTTGAAGTCTAGAATCACTTCATACGTGAAGCGCTTTATATTAAAAACGTTCTAGGCAGAAACGAGCGGGCAAATACTTTTAAATTGTTACCGCGTAATGCATGCGATAATGTTGTTTGGATTGTTTATTATGTGGTCATAATGGCCGCAGTTGATGAATTAGTGTACGAATGACACTATTGTGGTATTTTTTTACACTCAAATATACGCGTGTTGCCTAAAATCTTCGCAGCCACGTATAGTCGTCGTGGGAACAAGAAATTATAGAATGTGGTGTTATTATATACGATTATATACGAGTGTATGACTGCATGCTGTAATTCTCGAGTTTTCGTTATTCAGTCATTAACAAAACGAGATGCTTTCTTCACATTCACACAAATCTAATATATTGTAATATTGTCGTATATATTTACTTTATTATCCGCCCGACTCTGGCCAGGTGTATATTATAAGCCACTTGTCAGTTTGAAATAATGAATTCTTGCTTTTTATTTCAGCTAACCGAGTCAGGAAAACGAGCAAAAGCGCTTGAACAAGAATTAAACGCTTTATCGGTATGTAATGTGTCAGTCTTTCTTTCAATGCTATTGTGCGTGTAGGTCATTCATGAACAATTGGTTGATATATAATCGTTTTGTAATCTCTTACATTGTCGTCCATTACTGTTTTTTCGTCATAAAGCTGCGATAAATGAGGAAAGAATTTCAGCGAACAACAACATAATTATGCATGTTGCAGAGAAAACTTTTTTAGTAAACCTAAAATGGCAAATATACTATTAATTCATGATAAATGCAGCATCATGCATTTGCATTTTGTCCCTGATATTTTATTTGCAATAAGCTGTTTCGTGAAATATTTAATTTTGGTCTTGGCATTTATGCAATTGTTTTATTAACGTCCGAAATTCCAACCTTAGTTATTATTTCACTTTTATATATTTGATAGAATTTTAATGCATGAGCAATGATATTAATAACGATAATGAATACCTGTGCTCGTGCCAAGTTTTTGATAGAGGGCAACAATTAAGCTTCTTTCAAACGTGTTAATAGAGGAGTGAGATTCTGTGATTGACACGTATAAGGTCGTGCATGCATGCATGCTAGAATAAGTTCTGAATATACTTGTGAGTTGTGTGCAATTACAAGTATTTAACTATAAACAAAGTGAATACATCTTTAAGAGCAGTTCTCTTGTGACAGTGATAGGGAGAGTGCATGAGAGATAGTTAAAATGATATAAAACAACTATGTGGCTTTGCAAACACCTAAATTGATAATGTTAATATTCGGTTTTTTCGAGAAAAAGCAATATCTGCAAACATGCATGAACACGTACAACTTGATAATATTATGACCCAACGTACTGCCACTGCTTTATGCTGAGACGGAATGTGGATTGTGTATAAACTAAATGTACGTACGATTGATTGTGAGTTTAGAGACTATCCAAAGTTGACTATTTTAACTATATTCTAAGTGCATGTGAACACTTTCCTTAATTTGCTGCGAAGTCTTGAAAAAATAACACGCCCATATACGTATGTAAGTGCAAAGTATTGTATTAAATTCTTGACCTCAATTTCGCCTTAAATTCTTCACCTCAATTTTAGGCCGTTGTTCAGTGTGCAATTAGGCAAATTGGAAAAAGTTTATTTTCTCTTGTGTTTCGTTATGATATTAAAATGCATGCTATATATTGTTAGAGATTCACCGGCTTATTGCATCATTTCCTGAATATCACTTAATTCGTTTAATATTTAGAAACGAATAAAATTTTTGATGAGTCGCAAATGGTATTGTCCTTGACCCTCAGCATGGTGAAATTTTTACAAAGTCCTTAAACAACGTCTGTTGATATTGTCTATTTATATTATGCTGATAACTTTCAGCGGTCATGAATTCCTATGAGGCATACTCGGCATGCAGTAAACCTCAAAGTGCTAATGTGTAATCTTCACTTGTAATATAGAGCAGGAAGTTTAAATCGCCCTTTATAACATTTTTTGACTGATAATCGAATTGAATTTCTTTAACAGAGTCCTGCATCATTCAGGCAATGCTTTATGCTATATTCTAAGTATTTTAGATTTAACGAAAAGTCTGCGTAATTCTTGCTCTTCAACGTTAGTCTGCTATCGCAAATTCACATTTGTTTTACATTTTTGTTATATACAGCGTAAAAATACAGTGTTTACGACGTATAAATTCCGTTTGATAAACTATGCATATATCAATTAATGAATCTTTTCTCTTTTTTTAGTCAAATAGAACAAATTTTCTACATCTGTCAGGTGAAACTTCACCGACGAACCCAGTGTTCGGCGACCCAGCGGACTATCAAAAACCAAGTTCTGCCAAACGACATAAAACTGATGCCAGTGTTACTGGTTTGTACGACAATCTTCAAGATGCCCTTGCATCACAATCTCCGTCAACAAAGCCCTTAGAAAATCCTTTTGAGGAACCACCTAAATCGGTAAATTTTGCGTCTACTCTTATAATATATAATATTAGACTTTCCCCTAAAGAGACGACAGCATGTTGTATAGCAATTTGTATTCGTCTTGTATAGCCCGAAGTCTTCACTTTTCAATCGTCAGAGAGACCTGATAGTTTCATTTCCAAGCCATACGGTTTACGAAGACAAGCTGTAGTAAGACAGCCCAATCGGGTAAGAGTTATCGTGAGGTGGCACTGAATTACATGGAGCATGAAGCTCCATTCCTTTCCACGAGGTGCCATAGGCCATGCTTGACATATTTCAATGAGTGTATTCTAAACTGAACTTTCAATATCTTTTATTATAGTCGAAATCTCTGCCTGGAGCAAGCCGCTATAGATCAGATATTTACAAAGCAGTAAAAGAGAGCGAAGAGGCGAAGCTGAATGAGAATGGAGAAATAAATGATAGCGAAGATCTGAGCGATTCAGGAATAACTTCAGTAAACATGGCTCGTCCACAACAACAAATTATGTCAATTGAGGATGATGATTTTCCTTCGGAAGACGAGAAGGTATAAATAGGTTTAGATTATAACACTAATCAAGTCCTACTCTCCCCTAAGTATTGTTAAAGACGGTTTTTATACTCGTGTGTTTGGCGCATAAAAGTATGCATGCATGTTTTATGGGTCTCGGTCCCTCTGTCTTTCGTGCACGATGACTGCAAAGACATTTTTGGACTGCTGGGGAGAGAATGGATATGAAAGCTAGGGTGCCGAGTCAAAGGCTGCCTGATCGTATAATTATAATTTCTGTGAAATATTTCTATACAAACCTATCACGGTCAGTTATGCAGTAACAAGTTTTTTTACTGTATTAGGTCGAAGATCATGGTCCATTTAACGACCTAACTCTACTTAACAAAAAACCAGGTGAGTTGGAATAAATTTTCTTAAGTATAAACATGCCTTAGCCACGAAGGCGAGTTGTCTAATTGTTTTAGTATACACCGTGTACCTAGATATATTAATTTCGAGAAAATAATCGATACACCGCAATTACACGGAAAAAGAATTTAATCAATTCAATTTTATACGGTCGCGCGAGCGAATTTTTCCCAAACGTTCACCATCTCGAATAGACAATAGTTGGGTAGCCAATCAGAATGTAGGATTTGTAATAGACAATAGTCGGGTGTATACTAAAACTGTATATTTTATCAAAAAGACGACTGGGAACGAGTCAGCTGACACCATGCTACTGCAACGATCATTGCAATGAACGTATATCCTTCATAAATGGTGATACTCCACATGATTATGTCGAGCAATCAAATTCTCATGTACTTCATATTATTTTCAGCGCATATGGCAGTGTTCCTTCACTATTCAATCTCAAATAGTGATCCAACAAGTTTGGTACGTAGAATTAATATACTCCATGCACGTGCACCTTACGGACGGAAAATAGATATTAGTTTTTAGGGTTTTTTTGCATATTCACCTGCATATATTGTTGGACTGTACATTCTGACCAATATACAAACAAATCACACTAATTTTTATAGTTATTTTGGCTGGTGACTGATGGCTATGATGACGGCTCTTCAAAAGAGATGAGAAGATGGATTTACGAAATTTATTCCACTTTTTTAGCTGATGGAGCGGTGAGCTACGTTACAAAATTTAATAAAATCGATCATCGATTTCATGCCAATTTTGACGATTTACTAAGAAACCATTTTCATTAAAATGGTACGAGTGTTTACAACAAACTAAATAAACAATTTGTTACAGCCGTTAAAAGTTGATGATGAGTCTACGAGCGAAGTGGTGAAGAAAATAAGTGAGACAATAAGTTATTTGTCTTTGTTTATGCTGCTGTATATTTTGGAACATGATGTAGTCTGTACTGTGCTGTAGTTTATTGCACTTTGATAAACAACTCAAGATCCTTGCAGACGATGACGCGAATATTTTGGGAAGATGATAATTTATAACTGTACTATTGTTTTCAGAATCCACTCTAACGAATGGAAAGTGTAGTGAAGAGACCCTCCGAGGGCTTCTAAAGCCTCTCAGGTAAAACTTATATTTGGATTATTTCACTACTGTTGAAGTTTTCTAACAGTGGATGAAATTATTTTAGGGCTGCTGCTGCGAAAGACGTCTCAGCCCTTCTCTCTGATTTTCGCGCCAAACGAGCACTTGGGTTGGGCAGTTTGTTTGGAGATCATCAACTGGAAGGTTCGTCATCCAGAATATATATACATGTTGAATCATTGCTGGCAATATATAGTACGTACAAATAAATTATGGTTATATTTAGATGACAATATGGATCGAAACAAGGAGATTACTGTGGTTGAACAAACGTTGGTTCACCATTTAAATAATCTACTGTAAGTTATTGACATATCTAGCTTTTTTATTTGACATCTAAAACATAAGAAATTGTCAATCCAATTAAAAATACAGTAAATAGTATTTACAGTAGATGTGTTCTTGGGATTATGGATTTGTAACTTTTGGTTTTGTTTTTGAATGAAGGAATGAGGTTGAGAACCTTTCAGATCCAATGAATTTCAAACCATCTGATGAACAAGTTATCAATCAGATTTTTAGAAGGTAAGAATGCAAGGATATTGTATTATAAGAGTTAAAAAAGGTGATCAACGTGCTGTATTTTTTCCTGCAACCAGTGAGGCTCTGTCGTGGTCCATTGCTACCTTTATGAAGAATGTTGGAATTACAAACAAGGTGCAGTAATAATTAATCGATGCTCTTATGTTGTGAATTGTCTTCACGGTTGTTAATTAAATTATCTGTGCTTATTTAGGGAGCGAATTTGAATACAAATGTCCTAGAAAGGTGCAAAACCTTCATACATAAAGAACCGAGCGGTGCTAGTTTCTTAAGAAGTACAAAAAAAGATAAGAAGAAGGTAGGTTACAAACGATTGGGAAAAAACTAGGACTGTTCAGGTTTTAAAATATGTAAAATCTCTGACTCTGTAACGTAGAAAGTAATACGTCATATGTAACATAAAAGACTCAGTTCCGAAATATCAACCACTCGAACCGTCTTCACCTTGTAGCTCAGTTGGAAGAGCATTGGACTAGCAAACCAAAGGTCGCGGGTTCGATTCCCACCGTGGTCAAGCTAATTTTTCAGCTTGCCCGGTTGGTGACTCAGAGTAGCAAAATCACATATATGTTTGTTAAATAGTTCACTGAGGTGCATACGCTGCATGTATCATAATATGTTATATTTTTGTGTATTAGCTTACCAGAAACCATTCGTTTCACGCAACGGTCTACTCGAGCACGACGTATTGTCATCTTTGTCGCCAGTTAATTTGGGGAATTGGGCACCAGGGTTACCAATGTCAAGGTAGGCATAACAATATTACAACAAAACTATATCTGAGCGTGGCGTCTAAAGAAACAAATATTTAAACATAAATAAATCGGCTGTTTACCTTTTGTCTAATATTGTGCATCATTGTGTACTAATTTCGTTCATCATGGGAAATGGGAACTTTGTGTAAAACGTTATATTTATTAAGAATCTGGCGTGGGAGAATGTTGCACACGCTGTTGAATAAATTCAAATGTAAACACTTTTTTCTAGCATGTGAATATAATGTGCACAAGTTACGCTGTATTGATGCTATCGATGAAGTGTGCACAGGAAAGAAGAAAGAAAGGATCGTCACGGTTGGTCAATGTATATTTTCTTAGAGGAAGAAAAGTTTTGCCGGCCAACGTCAATAGCTTATCAATGAATAAATTACAAATACAAACCAATATTAGCATAAAAATATCAGCAATGATACAGTTCACACGCCGCCAGAACAACTTTGCCTGCTGAATATTCGTTTCCGCAACGCCGTATCCGCGTTTTTTCCCAGATCTCTACAGGCGATAATTCGCTATATTCTTAGATTTTGGCATTCATGTATTTTGCTTGCTAAGCAATTTTCTCACAATCAGTTGACCTTTTTTAAGAAATGTTCGCTGAAGCTTGATGTATTTCATGTATCTCTTACTTTAGAGACCCGAGTCGATACGCCGCGGTAGCTCGAATGCATGTACGTTTCTTTCAACTATTCTTTATAATCATATTGTTTCCAATTTATCCATATTAGTCTCATTGGAGCTGTTATGATGTTAATGTTAGAAAATTATTTTCACCTGTAGTAAAACCAAGTGAGAATGGGGATCTAAATCCTTCACTGGAAACAAAAGAGGGTATGGAAAGAATACTATTTTCAATCAAGTGAAGTGAGAAATGAGAATGCGATTTTCTTGAACGTATTTAAAGCAAAGTGGCAAACCCTCTTAAGATATTTCGATAAACTGTATTTTGTACCTATATAACTACCCTATACGGTTGGCGGAAAGACATTCTTAAGAATCAAATCCTTGTAAGACGTGGGAACATTGGCAAGTATTAGGCCAGGCTATCATACGCCTGCAACATCTGTCTTTGCTCCCTATTCCGGTTTTTACCCGCAATAATGGTGCATCACGCACTTGCGGCGGCATCAGGCTATGTACATTTAAGCCCGTTTTTTGAATAAATTATTTTTTGTCCTAGAACCTCCTAAAAGAAAGTCATGTGATGATCGCATTGCATCGCCAAATCCAAGGTACTGTCTTTTTTTGTGAAAAGTTTCTTTGAAACATCGAAATTTAATCCCCGTGCGTGTGAAAGATGCTCCAGTGGAAAGTACAGCCATTAGACTAATATTCACGATGAAGCGAAATAGTTTTTAAACATTTGAAAAATTGACCAATTGCGAGTCTCGATTAACTGCATACACAATTTTCGAGGAATATTCATTTAGCAAGCTAGGCTAGAAAGGAGTTTTTATTGGTTGGACGTTATCTCAATTAAGAACATTTTTTGAGTTCCTTAACGCAATATATATAAAAAATGCTTTGTGATTTTTTTAAAGCGCCTTTTTTTAGATCACTAGTTATAAATAGCATGCCTAAGTTTTATTTCGATTGTGCTATGTGCATTTTCGCGTATCAAAGAAAACAGCGTTGATAATGTTGCATGCATTTGCACTGTGATGCAGGCAAATTCCTGTATGTTATATTATGAATATTTCAGATTATAAATATTTTTTCTCTTTTCAAATAGTCTTCATAGCAGGTCGGATGATGAATTTAGGTGAGGCTGTCTACCAAACATTCGTTCATGTATTCATTGCATTTATGACTTTATGGTTTAAATTATAAAATGTTGCTAAATCACGTATTACTTTTCCTTCAGGCGAGCTTCCTATTTGGAGGTATGTATATCATCTATTAGACGCAATGATCTGTACAATTTATATACAAATCAGTGATTACGCGAGTAGAGCTCTTGGAGATGTCCAACTTTTCATCACACTCGCTGAATCTTTCAACCTTCTCTTTTATCGCAGGCAAAACCTGCTCCAAATGTAGCAAGATCAACGAGTATGATTACTAACAAGGTAAATTATTGTTTTTCCGCATATTTGTTTTTTTTATATTTTTAAAAAAACAAGTCATCCTTATATGTTTTGAAAGTTTGTTGAACACCTTTGTAGACAACTCTTTTCTAACCTGCCTTTCATGCTTGAAAAAAAGCTTGATGTTAATATGTCGCTGTATATTTAGGCCAGTAAATTATTTGCGCATCGTTGAATATTCTGCCTTTCACGACAGATTATATATCACTCTTGTTGATCAAAGATGTGATATAGCTATGCAATGTCCCAATCTCAGACAAAGCACTATAGATTTTGCTAAGTATGCTACAACATTACTTAATCTTCCCAGGATTGTTTTAAACACTATAGTAATTTTCTTGCAGAGAGAGCATTCAAGAGTAAAAGCCAATCGTTCGAAAACTGAAGTGATTCCCCCAACGGTATTTATTCCGGGAGTAACAAAGTAAGTATATTTAGTATATTTCAATATTATTTCTAGGACATAATTACTCCTATATATTATGTAACGGTAAGGTTACAAAACGCACAAGAACCTTAAAATTGTGCCATTTGCTAGGCCTGAAAAGATTGCAGATAAAACATCCGATTTGACAGCTCAAGTGGAAAGTGGTGAGTCTTTTTACCCTTCGTAATTACACTATAGCTGTAAAATGCATAAACATTGGCATTTCATCCTACGTAGTAGAGCACCTAAATTGTATGAATGCAGTGAAAAGTGTTCTTTAATTGAATTCATATTTCTTTTTTTATGTGATCTTGAAGACGAGGAAACGGTATGTTTCATTTTTGTAGCCTACGTATGCCTGAGAGTGTCGATATCAAGATTTAAAAATTAAAAAGAATTAACTAGTGTTTTGAAACCATTTCATGTGGCGGTTATGACTAAGAATTTCCTTTTTAGGACTCTGATTTAGAGGTTCCAACAGAAATGCCAAGTTTGAAAGACATAATTGATTCGAAGGTAATAACTAGTGTGACTAGTGAATGCATGCATGACTCAGAATACAATCTAAGAAACGTTCCTTTGCTATTCTCTAGATTTACAATCACATCAAAGGAAAGGATAGAAAACGATTAGATACTATAAATGGTAATGTTTTTTTATTGTTGTATCTGGAGTTTGTTGCTCAACTTTTCCAAATCGAAGATAACTCGACTTGTATGTTGTACATTACAGAACTCATTCACACAGAGAGAACTCATGTACGAACTCTTAAAGTGTTGTACAAGGTACTGTATTTCAGGTGTCTCAATCTCAACTGGAATGTAAAATCACTGACAGCAGACCTAACGACTTTTGACCTTGACTTTTTTACCTTGATCTAGGTATTTTATAAACCATGGATGAAAGCTAAAAGCGAGTATGAAAGTTTTGGAAAACTTCTCTTTCCTAATCTCGAGGAATTAATAAAGATACATAGTAAGTTCACATGTCCTTTTTATCTCGTAATAATCATGCCTCGTATTGGAGCTCCCCTGTTGCAAAGGCCATGGAAATCTTACCTATTTTACCTACTGTAGCTTTATATCATTTATGGATTTATTGCTTGCATCAACAGGGGTGCAGGAGACGTCTGAAAATTGTTAACTCGGAAGTCACTCGGCAACTTCCTGAATCCACCACTACTGCTGCAGATTAGAATTTACGTGATGTGCCTCTTCGAGATATCAGAGAAATAAATATTATTCCGTTTTTAGAATCTCTTGTTCAAGCGATGATGGAAAAGAAGAATAAACATGGTTATGTCGATGAGATCGGCGATGTTATGCTAAACCGGGTAAGAACCATTGATAATTATGAAAACAACTCGATGAAAAAGCTCGTGCAACGAGAAAAAGAAGTTTGAAACATAATTGAATGAAATTATCCAATTCCAATATGTTGCTCAATCTCATATTTCAGTGCATAATTTACGACGTGTTTCTTTCTTAAAACTATACAGGCTATATCAAAGTAGGGGAACAAAAACGCTAGTCTTCATACATTAGCCTGTGCTCCAGTCCAATATCCTTTCGTTATTGACCCTCGCTAACGACGGTTGTTTTTTCCACTTTCAATTAATGTTAAAGCAGGGATTCATATCGTTAAAGTATTAATACAAACTGGGAATGGCTACCACTCTACTGAACATGATCACATGTCTGTTTCTTTTAGTTCAACGATCAGCCAGGAGAGGAAGCAAAGGAGGCGTTTGCCAAATTTTGCCAAGGTCAAAATCACGCTCTTGAACTGTTGAAGGTATTTTTAAATGCTGTGTTGTAGATCATTGCGTTCAAAACTTATATATAAATTAGTTATTGTGCAATGTAATATAATGTACTACATTTTATGTTTACAAGTATGTGTGTTGTCTTACCTTACCAGGTGAAACAGAAAGATAAGAAGAAACTTGATGAATTTATTCAGGTCTGTTATGCTCTTCTATATTTATACTATCAGTGACATAATCTATCTTACCAAGCACAAACAAATTAATAACCTGTAAACTGTAAATGGCTTAATGGGCTAATTGGTTGTTTATTCTCTCCTAAAGCAATGTGAAAGCAATCCTTTATGTCGGAAACTATCTCTTCAAGGAATCATTTCAAGCAGTTACCAACGTCTCACTAAATATCCACTCTTTATCGAGGGACTAATCAAGGCCACGCCAGGTAATATTTATGCTCAGTGCTTAGAATATTTATGAATACTAGCAGACAATTATTGCACCATGATGGAAAAGTATGGTTTGTCTAGTTGGTCTAGTTTTTCCTTTGCCATCTTTTATACAGCGGATTCCGGTTGACTGCAAAATAACAAGCGTTCGCAACGCATGTTGGATCGTTTAGAATATGACGTTTGAATTTTGAAATGTCACACGGTTTTGGCGCGCATCTTGCATGTAAACATATTCGAAACGCTTGCGGTATTTTAAAATGTGGAAAGTCATACGAAAGGGCGATCCTACAGTCATGGGAAAGCACTTTCTTTTAAATACAAGCACTTTCTTTTAAACCCAAGCACTTTCTTTAAAGCACTTTCTTTCAACAACACTGCAAGCCTGCAACTATGTCAAAGCACAAACGGAACGCTCCGCCCATTCCTTGGAAACAGTGCATGTGACAATTCAAGAGTCATATATTAAACGATCCAACATGCGTTGCGAACGCTTATTGTTTTGCAGTGAAACGGAATCCGCTGTAAATGAATGTTTGTAGTTTAGGAAAAAGGTAAATAATATATTTTTAAAAAAATATATTTAGCATGCTATAAATGAACATTTTTCATTTGTAGCAAATAACCCTGATCACGCTCGACTTAAGAAGGTGCTAAGCATTTGTAAGGTAATGAACTATTTCTCTCATGCAATTGTCTAGCTAGCAATTCGACATCCCGCGGTTAAGCCAATCCACCTGTCGGTTTAGATTAACTTAAATACGAAGGAATATATTACTGGTTGTCATCATGCATAGTAAAAATTCTATATATATATTACGTTGCTAAATAACGACTTAGCGATGATTATGATAAAAAGAAACTAGAATTTATCCAGCAACAATGGTTGGAACAATAGGACACCACATTCAATAATAATCACACCTAAAATATTTATTTAGCGAATTCTTGAGTATGTTAATCAAGCGGTGAAAGAATACGAAGATAGACAAGTATGAAATTAGATTATAAAAATATTTACAGTGTTTTTGTCAATTTCCCCAATTTATTTTTTCTTGTGTTTTTGCAGCGTTTAGCGGATTTCAGCAGGAAAATAGACAAAACACCGTTGGAAAAATCAAATCATAAAGGAGCAGAAGAGTTTAAGGTGTGAAAAATGTAACCCTGGCAATGTAATGCCGCTATTGGTTTGACATAAACTATTGCATGTGATTGATATTGAAAGGAGTGAGGGATTTTTTTCATGGTAAAAACTGATTGATATGATAATATGTGATGTTGGTAACGTTCCGCAATCCGCTCTCCGTGTTTAATGAATATTATAAATGTCATTATGAGAGGAAAGTTTCGGGATGATAATATAACATCATTAACATCATTAAATTCCTCTTTCCAGAATTTAGATATAACACAACACAAGTTAATTTTTGATGGTCCTCTGACATGGAGGATGAATCAAACGAAACACATCGGTAAGTGTATTAAATTTATCGTCGCATGTTCATCTAATGATTTGTGAAAAACTTTGCCTTTTTGTAATTGCGTTTCTATTTTCCGTAGATCTACACGCGCTGTTATTAGAAGATCTCCTAGTATTGCTTCAAAAACAAGATGATAAATATGTCTTGAAATGCCAGAGCATGAGTATAAAAGGTTATCAAGATAATAAAGTGAGTGACGAGGCGTGAAATATAATACTTTCACTGTCTATTGTGCCGCCGAGTCTGTTACATGCACAAGTTACATTTGTCTATTCATTTTATTGAATGAACGGGTTACCATGTACGTCGGTAGATTTGTTAGTTGACTGTGACAGACTGTGAAGTAGCTACATTGCCATGCAAGTCTATTCTACTCCCGAACAAAATAACCATTATAATGAGCCTGATATACTGGACCTCTTGGGAAGTGTATCCCAAGCTGATTTGTTCCCAGTCCTGACTAATTGCTCACACTTCTCAATACACTGATCAACTGTGTAGTTAGCATTGCATGCAAGTGATATTTGTAGGGTTATTGTTAAACTACGTATGTTTTGTACTTGCAGACAACACACAGCCCTGTTTTGAAGCTCTCAACGGTACTTACGAGAAACGTTGCCACAGGTATTAGCTACTTAGCTAATCACATTAAAAGTAAATCGAGTTCTTTCTTGCGATGAAACAATCGTTGTAATCTTTCTGAAAAACGTTTTATATTATAATTTAGCAAAATATGATACAATTATAGATGTACATTTGCACACGTTATTTTGTTGGAAAACGTATCCTTCGTTTTTACAACTCGTTTACTTTTTTGTAGATAAAAAGGCTTTCTTTGTTGTTGGGACGTCCGACATTGGACCTCAGATTTACGAATTGGTTGCCGCAACAATGGTTGAGCGAAAAAAGTAAGAACCTCTTTTAGGGCCAAAAAGCTTCGACCAGCCTTGCACATGCGCAGAACGGACTTGACCGCTTCTCAGTTTATTATAATATTGTCAGGTTTTTGATTATTCAAACATATAGCATTTACTTTATCGCGTTTTTAATTATTAATCACTGTTGCGTCTCAAAGCATCTCAAAGACAAACTCTAGTATAAAATATTAGCTGACCAAATGTTTAAAATAACCATTATAATGAGCCTGATATACTGGACCTCTTGGGAAGTGTATCCCAAGTAAAATCGTTGTAAGCCGAGATATAGTTAATTAATTTCTCCTTTTTAGCTGGTTCAAAAATATTACCGAAGCAATCGAGTCTTGCAAAGGAAAAGGTTAGTATTTGTTCGCATTTCTTCAAATTAAAATGATTGTAATGAACCTCTATTAGGTGCTCATAACCAGTATCTTGCAAAATATTTCTATTAGTAACATTCGTTCGATTATAATAAAATATTTTCAGGAAATTCGACCTCTCACGATATATTAATAAACCGAGATCGAGAATTAATATAACCTGAATATGAGGGGAGATATCGACAACAACACGAGTCTCGAAATAGTTACAACCTATAGCTACAATAATTTCATATTTTAAAGTATTGATGCATTTTTTTATATGTTTGCTATGATAGCAATCGTTCTATTTAATAATTGCAGGAAATTTACGAAATTTATGAAATTTGACTGTTAGTAGGGTCGAGGAAAACAATGATGTATACTATTATAATTGTTTATTATGGCGTAGAACGAGGAAGACGTAACGCTGTCGTTGTTACAAGCACAATGAAAGAGCCGAGTGATGTTGAAAATGAAGAATTTGAAGCAAAAGAAAAAGACGACGTTGAAAGTGAGAAAAATGATGAGAAGAAAGAAGATGGGATAAACAAGGAAAGTGAAAAAGATGCAATTGATGAAAAAGAAAAAGATTCCGAAGAAGCACCAGAACTTCCAAGCAAGGTAGTTTGTTTCAAATATCTTCACTTTATTATTCGTAATTACACGCGTGCTGTTCTAATTATTAAAGGAGGATGTCTATCCAGTGCAAAATTTTCCAACTCATCTATAATGGGATGAGTTCCGCCCGATTGTCTTCAATACGGTGTAATTAAAGCGTTAATGGCGAAGAGTTCTCTCAAGTTCCCTCAAGTTCCCCTTTTCATTCTGTTTGTTTTTTTGGAATTCACTTCTCATTGGAATTATTTTATTTTCAGAATTATTTAGGTTTAGATTTATCAAGTCGAGATCGATCACGCAGCTTAGACGATATCAAAAATGAAATCAGTGTTGATTCTCCGAAAAAGAATCCAGGTAATGTTGCTGTAATTTTATAGCTTGGATATTCGCTGAGGTTCTGGGTGTTCTTGACAATTGTTGAAACAGAAATTTATAAATACTATATTTTAATAGCTTCAGTGCAATTTTAGATAATCCTTGCTTTGCTATAGATGGCGATGGTTTTGATACAGATGGAAGCACTGAAGGCTTCAAAAAGAACTCGCCTGATGATTTTTCAGAAGCCAGTGAGGGCTCATCAAGGTCTTCTGTTGAACTGATTGGTAGGTTGACAAAAAAAACACTTAATACACACATAATTTTTGCTCATATAAAAGTTCACATATTTTTGTTTTTGCTTTATTAGAGCTAGTAAAGCAAAAAGATGAGGAAATCAGAAAGTTACTTGATGAGAAATCGCGATTAGTTGAAGAAATCAGGGTAAGCGACATTAGTTTTGGAGACCACGCCGCTTTGGTACAGGCGTCAAAATGGTTATAGTAGGGCTATATATATGATGCGCACGCTGTCTTGCCAATGCAATTATTAGTTGCCATAAATAAATGTCACCAATTCCAGTATATACGAACGGTGTATAACTCGGTAACAAATACTGGGTTACGGTGTTTTAATATTTTTCACGATGTAATTGAAACGTCTGATTCTTACTTCAGGGAATTCCTTCAACTGAGGGTCAAGCTTCCTACCAGGTAGGCCACGCAAGAGCGCTAAGAATTAACAGTAAACGCGATCTTTTTAATACCCTTTCCGGAAAACGTTGGTATAACATTTTAATTGATCAGGAAAGTGCAAAGAGATGACATGAAACCTCTAAGAAAAGCTATAGAAATCACGCCGAGCTTAATCCTTGGCCCCTCAGAGAAACTCATCCGTAGCGGGATATTGAATGGGATAGCTTTAAGAAACGCGAGTCGTTGTGTAGTTTCTCTTATTGATTATTCTTATAATTCATAAATTATTATTATTTTGATAGGGTTTTGTTTCGGACAAAAGCCAGGATGCAAGGTAGGGTATTAACTATCTTACTTGCATGGTATATAATCTTAGGCACTTATGCATGTGTAAATAAATTGACTCTGAAAAATCTATGAAATCTTTTTTTATAAAGCTCAAACTATGACATCCTAGCTCCCACGTCTGTTCCATACTTGTCGTTTTACTCAAATATATATCCCAAACCAAAACTCCCGTCTATTGCTATGATTTGTTGAAGGGTTTATCAAATTCCTTTGATGTAGCTACTGTAAAGGGGTGTACCAAATGCAGGCACACCAGATTAAACGCTCTTGTTTACATTTTTAGAAACCTTGTTGTCGATTCAATTCTTGAAGGTAATTATACATATTTTCTTCCCTAAATATTGTTTCCTGCAACTAGATATGGTCTGTACGACTAGCGCCTTGAACTGTGGAACTTACATTTCAACCATTCCCTTTCTGTCGCTAAAAATTCTGATTTTATTGTCTTTTTAGCAAACCACATAACGGATGCAGTAACCAGCATTCTTAGTCCAAGTGACAGGTCACAAAATGTCGAAGAAAATCCTCTTCCTCCACAGGTATAATCTCACATACTCCAAATAGAAAAAAATGCCTTTTCGTTACGCTTTTGAAAAATTGCTTTTTGATTTTAAAGCAATTTAAGCCAGTACATTTACTATTTCTTAATTATGTTCCTAAAGTTTCCTCTGAACCAACAGTACTTTGTCGAACAATGTTTACTGACTTTGAACTGTCAGATTTATAACTTCGTTTAAATGAACCCTGACGTATATTTTTGCAGCAACAACTGGCTACTTCAACAGCCAGACTGAACGAATGTCTGACTAGATTACTGGTACGTAATGTAGCATTTTTATTCCTTTAATTTTTTGCATAAATGATCAGTCTCTTAGACATGATCTTGAAATTAAGAACTTAGAAGATCATGCTTGTTTGTTATTGTTTCAGAATGTTATTGCTGATCGAGATATGAATCGTGAAAAGTAAGTCTTTTTATTTGAGTCCTAGAAATCAGTTGTTATTTTAGGAAATGACAAAAAAATTAATTCATTGAACTAATTCAAATTATTCTTGATTAGACTGCAATGTGACCTACAGTATTACAGAGCTTTAATACACAAACTAGAGCAGGAACGTTCTCCTAGAACTTCAAATCCGTCAAACTCGGATGAAACGTTTTTACCGAATAACGATGGACAACCAGGTCAGTTAGAGCATTTCAGTGACAATTTTGTTGCATTAAGAAAGCACGGAGGAAATCAGCGTTTTCTAATTATTGCAAAGTCCTCACCAATGCAAGCTCCATAAATCACCAATGCAAGCTCCATAAATTTAGTTGATAACACCACCTTAAAATCGTTATTCTTATTATCTTGTTAGGGAACTGGAACGTGGTAAATGGAGGATTGGCAGTTCCTGATAACTTTAATGTGAGTATGAATGTAACAAATCGAATTTTTGGTAAATGAAATATAAAGGAGTGCAAAACAAAACTCGACATGCAAGAACAAACGACTTAGCCTAAGCGAAGATGAGTCGGAAAAAACACATTTCATCTTCTTTAGGATCTTTCAAGACCACCATTAAGGTCGTCGTCATTCAGTGGCTGCAGTGAAAGTAGTCGAAGTAGTAGAGGAAGTAATAGGAACTCCCTGGTTAGTATTCTGTATTTTTTAACAACTAAGTTATTCTCACCGTGCATGGATCTAATTGTGTATACATACTGTTCAGTTCCATTTGGGTTAGCTATGTTTGTATTCGTTCTGCATGTTTCCATTATGTCTGAACGGCAGCATAACTCTGAATCTCGGCGCTGAATTAGGTAAATTTACAGTGGGGAAGGATTTTGGTAAATTTACATTGTGGAAGGATAAGAAACGAAATACAGCGGTTACGGAAGTCGTAAATACACGAGGGCCTGTTATTAAGAATAAATTGTACACATTTCATTCAATTTTATCAAGCCCGTTTCACTAGACCGTTTAGCGTAAACCGTGGTTAATTAATTTCAAAATAGAAAGCAAGTCTATCGTTATTCGACAAGCAAACTAAATGTTATTAACCTAAAACAACGACACTTTTTACAGCTATACATAAACAGTGCATAAGTTTACTCATTCAAGAGTGATATTTGTAATAGTGTTATTTAATTTTGACTTATCCACCATTGAAGCTAAACGCCTTTGATACAACCGGTCTCTGGGACGCTGGGACCTAGTTAACTGTCTGACAGTCGTTAACTCGCTCTCGAGGTTAACACATCAATCTGAACCCTAAACTCTTATCTACTTCAAGGTAATGACAGATTTAACTGATCAAGTGGACGTATGACGGAGTGCTTCTACTGCGAATAAATACATAGGCATCTTAACTAACGTGGCCGGCAAGATATGGAACCAACGTATATAGTTTCGTATAAAGATATTTTTAAAACATTAAATTTTGCGGATATACGAATTTCATCGCAATGCAGTTATTAATTTAAAATTTTAGTAACTATTCCCCATAGGGTGACAGGGCAACCCTAAGTATCGTTAGTAATCAACTGAACGTGTAACTTGAATGTATTTAAGTATTTAAACAAGGACCATATATGGCCTGTATATTCGAGCTGTATATCAAAAGTTACTTCCTTTGCATTATATAAGCCAATGTAAGATCTCGTATTAAGTAAGTTTCCCATTGGGATTGAAACACCACTGATACTTGGGTATGTTTTTGTACAGATCATGATAGTGAAGATATAGTGTATAGAACTTTGCATTTTGTAACTCAATAATAGAAATGTACAGTAAACTGCATGTAAAGAATGTTTGCTTTCAATTTATGAACTGGTAGTAATTTGATATGAGGTACAAGGAAAAATGCCTCATGCCACAGTCACTACTTTGGCGTGGCTATATATCGTTGACGTGAGAGGCATATCTCAAAATCAGTAATATCGGCTATTTTATATTCGAGTTTAATTTTTTCGTATATTCTATAAGCTCTATATATATTTTCCGTATATTCTATAAGCTCTCTCTTTTTCTGGTGTCAAAATTTTTTTCGTTTCAATTTTTTTGTATCAATTTTTTTTTCCTGTCTCAGTTTTGAACCATTTCGATGCTACTTGCACCGAATTTTGAATTTTCTAAAAATTACGGGTCCCCCGTTACTGAGTTTCCTGAAAATTTGAAAATCATCAAGGTATGATTTTATGTGTTTAAATGCATTGCTTTCATGAAAGAATGTAATTCTACTTAGTTTTGAACCATTTAGAGGCATTTTGGACCGAAGTTTGAATTCTCAATAAAATGACCAAAATTACGATTTTTTTTTGTCTGAAAATTTAAAATTCATGAAAGTAAGATTTTCTATCTCAAATGTATTGTTTTTATGAAAGCATGCAATTTTACTTAGTTTTCAACTACTTCGAGCTATTTTGAACTAAATTATGAAATTTCGATAAATTTACGAAAATTACGATTTTTCGGCTTTGGTCCCCCATTACAGAGTTGCCTGAAAATTTGAGATTTTTAAACAATGATTTTGTATGTTGAGATCCATTGCTTTAATGAAAGAGTGTAATTCTACTTAGTTTTCAACCATTTCGAGGCGTTTAGCACCGAATTTTGAAATTTCGAAAAATTTAAGAAAATTACGATTTTTTCCTTTGATCTTCCAAGTTGCCTGTATATTTGAAAATCATCAAAGTAAGATTTTATGTCTCAAATGTATTGATTTCATTAAAGAATGTAATTCTACTTTGTTTTCAACCATTTCGAGGCATTTTGGACCGAATTTTGAAATTTCGAAAAATTGAGAAAAATTACAATTTACGAAAAATTACGATTCTTCCTTTAGAAAGTAGCGTAACTAATTTTTTTACCTCTCGAATTTTTTTTTCTTGTATCCAAAGTTTTTTCATGTCAATTTTTTTCTCTTATGTAAAATTTTAGCGAGGTTGTAGCATTTTGGTTTGAACGACTGTGTCTGGCTTGGGCTCAAGACAAATAAATTTCATTTATCTCCATTTTTTTCTTGTGTCCAAATTTTTTTCCAGCCAAATTTTTTTTCTTGTCAATTTTTTTTGCGTCCAATTTTTTTTTCTTGTGTCCAAATTTTTTTCTTTCAAAATTTTTTTCTTCTGTCCATTTTTTGTTCCCCGACTTTTTTCAATTTTCAGTCGTGTTTTTAATTTTTTTACTTTAATGTTTTTATTATTTTTTTACTTTAACTCAGGTACTTTTTACTCAAGTATTTTTTGAAGGGGATAACTTTTTATTTTTTTTTATTTTCTTTTACTTCAAAATTTCAATTTTTAAGTCTTTCCCGAAGACCCGGGAGTCTTTTAACTTTTTAAACTTCCAAAGAATACTGCAATTTTTTCAGGCTAATTTTTTTTGCATTACTAGGACTTGAAAAACCTTTCCCATGCATAGTATATATGTTGTAATGTTGGTATCCACATAAGATCCGGTCGCGGAGTGGTTAAGGCTACGGCCTACCAGGTTGTAAGCGTAGGTTCGAATCCTGCATGGGAAAGGTTCGATTTTTCCTCCCGAAATTACTATTTAATTTAAAATTCGTCGAAAAAGATTTAGTCAAATAAAGAACAATAGCTTTCGACAAATGATGTGGTGGTCTAGTGGTTAAGGCGTTCGTCTATCAATCCGAGGACAGACGTTTCAACTCCTCGCAATGCCAAAAAATTAGCCAGAAAAATTTCGATGTGATTTTGGAAGCCTTAAAACAGTTACAAAACTTCTCGGCATTTCAGGAAGACTGTAAATTAAAAAAAGTTTGAATTAAAAACCTGAAAAAAATTTCTAGCGTTCAAAGTACTTCAAAATTGAAAAAAAAGCAAAAGCAAAAAAAATTTTAAAAACATGTGTCTTCTAAAAAGGCTGAAAATTAAAAGTCGAAAAAAAATTTAAAAATTTCCCGCTTTTAAAAAACTCATGTCTACTTACCTTGACAGAGTGATTTTCTCGAGAGTGAAAAAATTTAATTTTTTTCACTTTTTTGAAATTCTCTTAGATTTTTTTTTCGACGCGGAAGTATTTTGTCTTGGGCTACCTGTGTCAAGCCAGACACAGGTTGCCCAAGACAGACACAGGTAGCCCAAGACAAAATACTTCTGCGTCGAAAAAAAATCTAAGAGAATTTCAAAAAAGTGAAAAAAATTAAATTTTTTCACTTTCGAGAAAATCACCCTGTCAAATTTTTGTGAAAAAAAATTAAGGTAAGTAAACATGAGTTTTTTAAAAGCGGGAAATTGTTAGATTTTTCCGTCTGACTTTCTTCATTTTCAGGCGTTTTAGAAGACACGTGTTTTTAAAACTTTTTTTACTTGTGCTTTTCTTTTAATTTTCGGGTACTTTTGAACGCGATAATTTTTTTTTGGTTTTTTAATTTCAATTTTCTTTTCAATTTACAGTCCTTCACAAAGTCCGAGAAGTCTTTTCACTCTTTTACACATTCCAAATAACACCGAGATTTTTCAGGCTAATTTTGTTGCATTGCCAGGAGTTGAAACGTTTGTCCTCGGATTGAGAGACGAACGTCTTAACCACTAGACCACCGCGTCATTTGTCGAAAGCTATTGTTCTCTATTTGACCTAATCCTTTTCGATGAATTTTAAATTAAATAGTAATTTCGGTGGGAAAAATCGAACCTTTCCCATGCAGGATTCGAACCTACGCTTACAACCTGGTAGGCCGAAGCCTTAACCACTGGGCTACCTCAATAACATATATATTAAGGCTGCTATCAACAACCAATCCTACAGCCCGGTGGTTAAGGCTACGGTCTACCAGGTTGTAAGGGTAGGTTCGAATCCTGCATGGGAAAGGTTCGATTTTTCCCACCGAAATTACTATTTAATTTAAAATTCATCGAAAAGGATTAGGTCAAATAGAGAACAATAGCTTTCGACAAATGACGCGGTGGTCTAGTGGTTAAGACGTTCGTCTCTCAATCCGAGGACAAACGTTTCAACTCCTGGCAATGCAACAAAATTAGCCTGAAAAATCTCGGTGTTATTTGGAATGTGTAAAAGAGTGAAAAGACTTCTCGGACTTTGTGAAGGACTGTAAATTGAAAAGAAAATTGAAATTAAAAAACCAAAAAAAAATTATCGCGTTCAAAAGTACCCGAAAATTAAAAGAAAAGCACAAGTAAAAAAAGTTTTAAAAACACGTGTCTTCTAAAACGCCTGAAAATGAAGAAAGTCAGACGGAAAAATCTAACAATTTCCCGCTTTTAAAAAACTCATGTTTACTTACCTTAATTTTTTTCACAAAAATTTGACAGGGTGATTTTCTCGAGAGTGAAAAAATTTAATTTTTTTCACATTTTTGAAATTCTCTTAGATTTTTTTTCGACGCAGAAGTATTTTGTCTTGGGCTACCTGTGTCTGTCTTGGGTAAGCTGTGTCTGGCTTGACACAGGTAGCCCAAGACAAAATACTTCCGCGTCGAAAAAAAAATCTAAGAGAATTTCAAAAAAGTGAAAAAAATTAAATTTTTTCACTCTCGAGAAAATCACCCTGTCAAATTTTCGTGAAAAAAAATTAAGGTAAGTAAACATGAGTTTTTTAAAAGCGGGAAATATTTAATTTTTTTTCTAACTTTTAATTTTCAGTCTTTTTAGAAGATACATGTTTTTAAAATTTATTTACTTGTGCTTTTTTTTCAATTTTCGAGTACCTTGGAACGCGAGAATATTTTTCAGTTTTTTTATTTCAAACTTTTTTCAACTTACAGCCTTTCCGAAAGTCCGAGAAGTCTTTTAACTGTTTTAAGGCTTCCAAATCACACTGAAAATTTTCAGGCTAATTCTTTTGCATTGCTAGGAGTTGAAGCGTCTGCCTTCAGATTGAGGACCAACGTCTTAACCACTAGGCCACCACATTATTTGTCGAAAGCTATTGTTCTTTATTTGACCTAATCCTTTTCGAAGAATTTTAAATTAAATAGTAATTTCGGTGGGGAAAAATTAAACCTTTCCCACGCAGGATTCGAACCTACGCTTTCATCCGGGTAGGCCGTAGCCTTAACCACTGGGCCACGGGAAAGTACATATATTGTGAGGTTAGTATTAACACCGGATCCACCTACCAGGTTGTCAGCGTAGGTTCGAATCCTGCACGGGAAAAGTGCCATTTTTTCCAACGAAATTACTGTTTAATTTAAATTCTTAAGGCCTAATTAAGTCAAAACTTTTTAAAATGAAATTTATTTGTCTACAGTTCTGCTACTCAGAAGCCCAAGCCAGACACACTGGTAGCCCAAGCCAGACACAAGTGGTCCAAAACAAAATACTGCGACCTCGCTAAAAATTCATGAAAAATTAGGACAAAAAAATTTTAAAAAAAAGTTGACACAAGAAAAAAATTGACAGGAAAAAAAATTTGGACAAAAAATATTGACACGAAAAAGAATTCAGACAAAAGTAAAAAAAATTTGGATATTAGAAAAAAAAAATTGTCGAAAAAAAAAATTTAAAAAAGTTGACACAAGAAAACAATTTCGACACAAGAAAAAAATTTTGACATAAAAAAAATGACACACAAAAGAAAAAATATTGATACAAAAGAAAAAATTTTGACACCGAAAAGATTGACAAAAAAAAAATGGCAACAAGATATTGACAAAAGATATTGACACAAGAAAAGATTGACAAAAAAAAATAAAAAAAAATTGGCAACAAGAACAAATTTTGAGAAAAAAGAAAAAAAATTTTACAAATACCCAAATAGTTTAAAAATTTTTAATTTTTGACGTATAGTATTTTTAAAATATTTGGTAGTTAAAGTTTTGACAGATGCTGAAGTAATTTAAGAACTTTCAAAATTTTGAACTTATATATTAGTAATATTCTTGTATGTACGTGGTGTACCTACAAGCTAAATAACTTATATATATTAGTGTTTTTTAAAATTTTCAATATTTCCAAAATTTTAAAAGATTTTTTAAATGTTTAAAATTTTTCAAATTTTAAATCTCTCACAATATATGATAGTAAGACAAATACCTAAGTGTGAGTGAACCTGGCACATATTATTTAGACTTGTCCTAGACCTGGTACAGGTCAGATCTTGGCCTCTAGTGTAACGGCTTAAGATATGGGGATTTGTGGAATAAACATTCAAATCATCGAAAATTACTTTTGGTTGCTATTTGTCAACAGTGCAATTTAACATCCACTGCCACAATGGGCACCATATTTTTATAAATTTTCGACAGAGGCATTTCTTACGCGCTTAGCAAGAAACGGTAGAATGTGACGTTAACGACCTGACCGCGTGTCAAAAATTTTCACATGCATATGACTAACCCAGCCGAAATTATTACTTCGTGTCTATCAGCCCGAGGTAATTGGTTAATTTACGATTTTTACCTTTGCTAAGCCGGATACATGCAATAAAACTAAACGAAAATATTAAATGCTCATCAACTATATTTATTTCGACTATTACTATGACCCTACTACACCAGTTTTTTCTACATTTCCAGCCTTCAGCCGTCCAGTTTGAGTTAAATGTTTGTCTTGGAGAACAGTTAAAGTCCTGAAATGAAATTAAATAAAATGTTTAACTAGCAATTAACAACAAAATCTCTTGGAAATGAGGAGAACAGCACAATAAATACATCGGAAGTGAAAAAATATTTCCTGAAGGAACACAGTACGTGTGGAGTCATCCATCTCGGGTCACTTGACCCTTACCCGTATAAAAACGTCAAAAACATATTCTTACTTGTCCACATTTTACAACACTTCAAGTAATCGATATCGTGGAGCCAGTCTTTGTTATGATCACGATACACTCCCACGACATAATAACCAGTCTTCATACATTTTGTCCATCCTTGTTTATCAAATTTGTGTCGAATATATTCGTTATAGCAATTCTCGTAGTTCTTGGGATGATTAACAGGCTTACAACATCTTCCTTCTTCGATGTTGTGTAAGTTATTTCCTGATGTCCGGTAAAGACCATTGAGGAAGTATCCTTCTGGGCAGAGACTCCAAGTGCTTCGTCTACGCAGTAGAAAAACATAAAAACTTAAATTGAAGATAATCCTCACCTCTAAAATTAAATGCATGTAGCTATTCTAACATGAGTATGCATAGACCAGAGTTGAATTTTTGCCTTTGTTTGAACCTTGGTCATTTTTTTTCTGTTTAAAAAAAGGCTTGTTTCTATTGTAGCTTTCCTGGGCGCATCACGTTTAGCGTGATGTTGACAACATGTTGCTCTACTTGTTTCATCTGTGCAAGGTGAAATTAGGCCAAATTAGCTAGGCGAATTAAACACATTACTTGTCAAGAGAGGCCCACCAATTTGCATCCGTACACACACTGCTTTGTGTTAGATAAAGTGAGTTAGATGAACAACATTGTGCCTCCTCGAGTCGATAAATTTGATCTTTGTCCCAATTATCCAATTTGTTTCGATAAAATCCAGTGATAAAGAGCTTGTTATTATTGCAAGTTGACCATCCTTTTCTATCAAAACTGTGCCACCAATTTGCGTTCTTACAATAATTCGGTTTAACGGTCACTAAAGAGTAAACACATTTGAAAATTTTATACATTAAAATTTCGAAACCATATCAAATCACACTTCGCAGCCTTTGATGGTCTAATAGCCACGAGCGACGTCACAACGTGAGAGGTAAGACTTTTTTCATGCACACCATTGTCCATTATTCGGTTTAATTTATACAGAATTTAATCTATTCGATGCATGCACCAACTTAGTAAATAACTTACCAATAATATCGCAGTTCACTCCACTATATCCACTTTTACAAACACATTGATATGAATTCACTTTATCAACACATCTTCCACCATTACGACATGGTTTTTTAGCACAATCATCAATATCTAGAGGATGGAAATAACATTCTTAAAGTTTGGGATTTCAATTCTAAAATTTATACATTTAAAACGTTCGTTGCACACTGCATGATGAAGGCCGGGCCGCAAGCTTTGCATATATAAAAAAATATATAAGTACGTGATGTTTCTATACAAATTGATAATTTTATAATTAGGATAAAAATACATTTACAATACATAGACAACATAATTATATACCATATAATATAGATGTTCAATGCTTCAATGCATAAATGCATGTTGTAAAAATGAATAAGAAAAATATTATGAATATCCAGAAAAGGATCAAAGTCAACTATGACGAGAGTAGTGGGAAATAACAACTCATACTTGTACAACTTTGTGTAATTACGATTTATATACGGTAACCAGGCTATATAGACACACTTTCGCTTTTACACTTGCATGTAAATATAACATGGATGATATTCACACATTCTTCCTTAGAAAACCGTTTCTTACTTGTTTCACAGTTCACTCCATTAAATCCAGTTTTACAAACACATTGATATGAATGCGCTTTATCAACACATCTTCCACCATTACGACATGGGTTTTTAGCACAATGATCAACATCTTGAAAATTAAAACCAGAATTGAAAATATATAATACAAATTTAATCACTTGTTAATGTGAAGACACATATAGTATGTTAGCACAGATAGCCCAATTGCAGGCACGCCTGAAATGCTGGCAAATATAGCTGGCATAATATTCACATCTTTTTTCTTATTGAAAAAAGCCTTACTTACTTGTTTCATAGTAGAAATAAAATTGAAATCTGGTTTGGCAAACTCATTAGTCATGTAACGCGTAAAATTAAGAACAAACGATCGTACAGTATATGCTATTACCTGTCGACATTTTACAACACCTCAAGTAATCGATATCGTGGAGCCAGTCTTTGTTATGATCACGATACACTCCCACGACATAATAACCAGTCTTCATACAGCTTGTCCATCCTCGTTTATCAAATTCGTGTCGAATATATTCGTTATAGCAATGCCCGTAGTCCTTGGGATGAGTAACAGGCTTACAACATCTTCCCTCTTCGATGTTATGTAGGTTATTTCCCGATGTCCGGTAAAGACCATTGAGAAAGTATCCTTTTGGGCAAAGACTCCAAGTGCTTGGTCTATGTAGTAGGAAAACAATTTAAATTTAAATTGAAGATAATCCTCACCTCTAAAATTAAATGCATGTAGCTATTCTAACATGAGTATGCATAGATCAGAGTTTAATTTTTGCCTTTGTTTGAACCTTGGTAATTTTTTTTCTGTTTAAAAAAAGGCTTGTTTCTATTGTAGCTTTCCTTGGCGCATCACGTTTAGCGTGATGTTGACAACATGTTGCTCTACTTGTTTCACATGTGCAGGGTGAAATTAGGCCAAATTAAACACATTACTTGTCAAGAGAGGCCCACCAATTTGCATCCGTACACTCGCTGCTTTGTGTTAGATAAAGTGAGTTGGATGAACAACATCGTGCCTCCTCGAGTCGATAAATTTGATCTTTGTCCCAATTATCCAATTTGTTTCGATAAAATCCAGTGATAAAGAGCTTGTTATTATTGCAAGTTGACCATCCTTTTTTATCAAAACTGTGCCACCAATTTGCGTTCTTACAATAATTCGGTTTAATGGTCACTAAAAAGTAAACACATTTGAAAATTTTATACATTTTGTATCTAGAGAAAAAAAATGTAAAAATATCCTAAACCACATTAAATTACACTTTACAGCCTTTGAAGGTCTATAATAGCCACGAGCGACGTCATAACATGAGATATAAGATTTTTTTCACACCATCACGTCATAATCAACGCATGTTATAGACCACGAGTTTAACAACATGAATGCGAGCGAACAAAGTTGCAGTATATATTCTTTTAAAAAAAAAACAATTATTGAATTCAGCTTTCACATTATATGAAGAATTGTCAAGCTTCAGTTTCACGTTATCCACAACGAAAAATCTTCACGAAAACTTCGCTAGATATTCTTCTTGGCAGGTTTAACCTCATTTAATAATTGTTAATTATTCGGTCGAGTTTATACAGAATCTAATCTAATCGATGCATGCACCAACTTACTAAATAACTTACCACTATCGCAGTTCACCCCACTATATCCAGTTTTACAAATACATTGATATGAATTCACTTTATCAACACATTTGGCACCATTACGACATGGATTCTTAGCACAATCATCGATATCTAGAAGATGGAAATAATATTCTTAAAATTTGGCATTTCCCGGCATTTTAAAATTATATTTAAAAGGTTCATTGCACTGATCAAGCCCGGGTTAACGGGCCGAAAGCTCAGCATGTATAACAATATAAGGATAAGAAAAAAAATAATTATATTCCATAAAATAATTATATTCCATAAGATGTGCCATGCATATAGATGCTGTTAAAATGAATAAGAAATATAATATAACCAACTTATACTTGTACAACTTTTACTTTACGTAATTATGATTTTTTACGGAATCCAGGCTAGAGACATTTTCTCTTTTAAACAAGCAAATGTAATCACTGAAATCAGTCTAAGAAATGGCGAAATGCAAATTTTAATGTAGAATGAATGATATTCACATATTCTTCCTTTACTTAAAAAAGCGTTTCTTACTTGTTTCACAGGTTACTCCATTAAATCCAGTTTTACAAATACATTGATATGAATTCACTTTATCAACACATCTTCCACCATTGCGACATGGTTTTTTAGCACAGTCATCAATATCTAGAGGATGAAAATAACATTCTTAAAATTTTGGATTTCCCGGCATTTTAAAATTACCGATTTAAAAAGTTCATTGCACTGATCAAGGCTGGGTTATAATTAACGGGCTGAAAGCTCAGGATATACATAACAATATAAAGATAAGAATACATTCACAATACATAGACAACATAATTATATACCATAAGATGTTCAATGCATAAATGTTGTGAAAATGAATAAGAAATACAATATAACCAATTCATACTTGTACAACTTTTACTTTACGTAATTACGATTTTTATACGGAATCCAGGCTAGAGACATTTTCGCTTTTAATTGCAGCAAATGCAACGACTGAAATCGGTCTAAGAAATGGCGAAATGCCAATTTTAATGTAGAATGAATGATATTCACACATTCTTCCTTATAAAAAAGCGTTTCTTACTTGTTTCACAGTTCACTCCATTAAATCCAGTTTTACAAACACATTGATATGAATTCACTTTATCAACACATCTTCCACCATTGCGACATGGTTTTTTAGCACAGTCATCAATATCTAGTGAAATACGATAGAGGCACAATTAATGTCAATGAAAACGTGGATTGCTTAACAGAGCAAACTGACAAAGTTGACTCAAATGCGTGAAAGCTACACCCATGTAGTTTGCATGTAGTTTGGGACAATTTCACCTCAAAACTATTCTTTAATTTACGGGTAGTTTTGACTTATTTGACTATATAGGTAGAGAAATCAGACAAAATAAAGCTGGAACGCCACTCTGTATAAGTTCAGAATTTTGATAATTATTTTTTTCAACACAATTTTTTTACGACCAAGGAATTTCTCACTTGTTTCACAGTTCACTCCATCATATCCAGGTTTGCAAATACATTGATATGAATTCACTTTATCAACACATCTTCCACCATTACGACAAGGTGTTTTTGCGCAGTCATTGATATCTAGAGAATTAGGACGGTGTAAACCGTATATATTGCTCTAACACAATATTCATTAAATATCGTGCGTTCATACCATAGATGGTTGCTACTTAGAAGAATACCTTTGTTATACCATGCAAGTATATATTTTATATTTCATTTATGCGAATCGGAATTCGGGTTGAAAATCAACGAAATGCTAACAAATTGCATGGATTGCATCTTCCACTATCAAGACAATGCTACCAAATAGAGCATGGATTGCATCTTCCACTATCAATGCTACCAAATAGAGCATGGATTGCATCTTCCACTATCAAGACAATGCTACCAAATAGAGCATGGATTGCATCGTATTCACACATTCTTCCTTAAAAAAGCGTTTCTTACTTGTTTCACAGTTCGCTCCATTATATCCACTTTTACAAACGCATTGATATGAATTCACTTTATCAACACATCTTCCACCATTGCGACATGGTTTTTTAGCACAGTCATCAATATCTAGTGAAAGACGATAGAGGCACAATTAATGTCAATGAAAACGTGGATTGCTTAACTGAGCAAATACAAAGTTGACTCAAATGGGTCAAAATTACACCCAGAGTGCATGTATATATATATATATATAGTCTGGGACAATTTCACCTCAAAACTATTCTTTAATTTACGGGTAGTTTTGAGCATTTAAATAATTAAATATATAGGTAAAGAAATCAAACTAAAAGCTGAAACTCCACTCTGTAAACTATATATAGCCGTTGATTAAGAATTTGATTATTAATTCTTTCAGCAAAATATTTTCATGCCCGAGAAATTTCTTACTAGTTCCTCAGTTTCCTCCATTACATCCAGGGCCACCTTAACTGATTATTTATTGTTTTAAATGCGTTCGGCAGATAAGAAGCGCCGCGTTCAAACTTCTCTTGGCATTAAAATGGTTCTACTGTGGATCTGCAAGTCTGCATGTGCTCGTAAGGTTAAATTTCTTCTTTGCGAGGTCGTTAAAGTAAAATGAATGCTTCCTCCCCGCTGCCCTGAACTGCTTCCGGTGTCTCTGCCAAACGATAGTGACTTTTATTCAACTTACTTTTCTCGCAATTCTGCCCATGATAACCAAGTGTACATTTACATTCATATGCATTCACTTTGTCAATACAATCTCCGTTTACGCATGGACTGTTAGCACAATCATCGATGTCTAAAAAGGAAAAATGATATTTTAATTTTGATTTTAATTTTAATGAAAGGAACAGTTCTTAATATTAGTGTTTATTTTTTCTTACTATTCTCGCAGTTCTGCCCATTATAACCAAGTGTACATCTACATTCATATGAATTCACTTTGTCAATACAATCTCCGTTTACGCATGGACTGTTAGCACAATCATCGATGTCTAAAAAGGAAAAATGATATTTTAATTTTGATTTTAATTTTAATGAAAGGAACAGTTCTTAATATTAGTGTTTATTTTTTCTTACTATTCTCGCAGTTCTGCCCATTATAACCAAGTGTACATCTACATTCATATGAATTCACTTTGTCAATACAATCTCCGTTTACGCATGGACTGTTAGCACAATCATCGATGTCTAAAAAGGAAAAATGATATTTTAATTTTAATTTTAATGAAAGGAACAGTTCTTATAATATTAGTGTTTATTTTTTCTTACTATTCTCGCAGTTCTGCCCATTATAACCTGGTGTACATCTACATTCATATGAATTTACTTTGTCAATACAATCTCCGTTTACGCATGGACTGTTAGCACAATCATCGATGTCTAAAAAAGGAAAAATGATATTTTAATTTTAATTTTAATGAAAGGAACAGTTCTTAATATTAGTGTTTATTTTTTCTTACTTTTCTCGCAGTTCTGCCCATTATAACCTGGTGTACATCTACATTCATATGAATTCACTTTGTCAATACAATCTCCGTTTACGCATGGACTGTTAGCACAATCATCGATGTCTACGAAAAGAAATGATGATAATATTTTGACATAACTTGGCCGTGGAAATCGTTTCCTATAACAATATTGACAATAATTCATCTTACTTTTCTCGCAATTCTGTCCATTATAACCAGGCGAACATTTACATTCATATGAATTTTTCCCGTCAATACATTCCCCGTTTACGCATGGACTGTTAGCACAATCATCATTATCTATATATAGTACAACATTGATCAGAACAATTTTGCATCAAAAGTGGTATTTAGACTGAATCACTGAAACCTTTCTGGACGTTTCGACCCGAATTTGTGAGTCATTAGGTGAGTTGGTTATATTATTTTGTTTATATATATTTTACTCTTTCGTTTTATTGATCAAAATGAGTTCTTCGCTATAGGGAACCAAATAGAACCAAATTTAACCATTAAAGTGTTACAGCATATTTTGTACTTGGCCGGATGTTTAGACCTCGAAAACTCTGCGCGCGTGCTAGATCGATCGTTCAGTCTTAACAGGTTTACGTACTTTAAAATAATGACCACCCACTGACGAACGAGTATTGCATAGAAATGAAATTAAAATGCATTTTTACCATCGATCAAACTTCGTATTTGCCATTTTCGGTGGCTTCAACATTCAGGTTGCTGCTATCTATGCTACTCACCAATAAGAGTATCACAATTCACTCCTTCATACCCAGATAAGCAATCACACATGTACGAATCCCCAGTTGAAACGCACTCACCATTCACACAAGGAGAGAGCTCCTCGCAAAGGTTTGTTTCAGTTTCTGAAGGCAAAAAGCAACGAAATGTTATTATTATTATTATTACTCTATTAAAATCATAGACAAATAGCATCGTTTCAAGTTATCGAACCTACGTTTTCCTCACTGAACCTTTGCTGTCAAATCAAAGTTAACAGTATATTTCTTTGAAATCTGGTTTTCATTCCGTCATATCACGTCTTAATAACCGTGTTTTCATTGTCGTAGAAATATATATTAAGGTTCTTTCTTATAAGACCTTTATGAAACGATTACGACCATATGCATGGCTCATGCATGGCTTGACTACCAGACTAGGATAATGGAAATTACCTTCATACACAATTTCATAGACGTAATTATATCCTCCTCCACCAGTGCACGCGCTGTTTGTGGAATCTTCGCACGTCTTGTATTCATACCCAAGACATTGACTAGGTTTCTTGATAGAAAATAAGCGTTCAGAGTGCATTCCTGACCAGCATTCTCCATAAAACTGCAAACCAAAGTAGCGGTAATCCTTTTTTCTCGCTTGTTTAGCGCATCTATAGAAAAGGAAATGAATTTTAATCTATTTAAACATGGATCAGTTTTTTATAGGCTTTAAAGAACCGAGGCACAGGCATACAGAGTAATTTTGTGAATCCTCAATAAGCAAAGTTTGGCTGTTGTACTTAAAATGTGGAAAATATAGCTTTGCAAAGTTTGCAAGTTTGTATGCTTTTTCAGGATAAACGGAAATTGTTACCATTTTAGGCCTAAATGTGGTAACAATTTGAATTCCGTTTACGGTAAAAAAGTATACAAATTTTGCAAGGCTATATTTTCCGTATTTCGCAGCTAAACTTTGCATTTCTACTAATTTCATGCAGCACGCTCTTTTCAGCTGTGGTGATTTGATTGCATTTCCTTGCATGGATAAAAAAGTAGTCTATAATGCAAAAGGTCTATTCCTTTACAATTTCTGTGCTAAAGTCACTAAAGCTCGGTCTCAGTCAATCCAAATTCATATATGGTCTTGCAAACTACCAAGATTCACCCCCATGCTGTTGCTTAAAATTGGCTTTCTATGACGGAGTCAATAAATGCGCTCATTTTTTATTAACATTTGTCGGGAATAATACACTTACTCGCATGAAAATGTATCTAAAAAATTTTTCCATTCGTTCCAATCTATTTTATCTCTAAAATTGGCCAATAATTCCGGTAGTGTTCTGTCTTCTCTTGATGGGTCTTTGAAACAACCTTTTTTAACTATTTTGGTCCCTGTTTCTTTACATGTGAGAATAACTTCAGTTGAGGCGTTTCCTGTTGTAAAAAGTAAAAGAAACAAATACCAGATTTTGGACAGTTTTAAACTGGGAAATGCGAGGCGTTTATATAGACTTTTCCTTATATTTAAAGTGAATTTCAACTTCCGCGCTAAGAATCAACCTGCATTTGCCTCTAATCCCCGCACGAAACAAAGCACCTCTCCTCTGCAGCAGAATTTGTGTAGCTATATATCTATATAGAAGAGCGAGTTTATATATAGTACCCCGCTATAGAAAAGATCGAGTTATAATCATACTTGGTAAATTGCACCATATACGAGATAAATACTTACACCATTAAATCTATATTTTTAGATTTACAGAGGCATATATATTTATCTTACCAGCCACAACAGTAATATATATCACAAGAAATATAGCAGCAGTGAGACTCAGCATAATGTTATGTCGTTCTTATAGTTCGATCACAGCAACTCATGTGCAAGCGCAAGCCTCAATCCAACTGAAACGAGAAGCAATCGTCCAACAAATTATATACTCGCCATAGAACAAAGAATTTAATCGTATTTTGATTATGATGAAATAATCAGAGGTTAAATTGGATATAACTCGATCTTATATTTAATTTATAGCATTCCATGCAATATAACGCGGCGAATGTTTAAAAACATTTATTAAAAGCTCTTGCCGAATTTTTCATAAGCTACAGAAATGAAATTCTTAATCAATTCAAACACAGCTTGAACTCTCTAATTGAACTGTTTAATTCTCGTGGAACTCGTATGCTCGTATAAAAAAACACATTTATAACTGATGCAATAATCATTATAGTAGAACTTGAAGTATAATATTGTGATGGACGTTCGCCTATTTTAATAGTTGACCCACACTCATACTCATTGAGTATGACATGGAAATTTTGTTATTACTGATATGAATCTAATGAAAGTGCTTTTTCAATCAGTGCATGTAAAAGTTCAGGTAAAACACTGAAAATCAAACTCTTATTCGAGTGGAGATAGTGGAGTCTTTACGACGAGATTAAGATCTTTAACTCAACGAGTTTGACATTTGACCACAGAAATATTGTTTAAAATCAAGCAAAAATGTCATTATATATATTACTAATGATTATTGTAAATACGTGCATGCTTTTGCGTATATTTTTGCATATGGCAAGTTGCTTTTTCGTTTTTCAACACACTCCCCAGGCATTAATCTTCTTAAGGTGAATTTTCAGTTTCTATTTCTGGTGCAGATAAATTATTATTAATATTATTATTTTCGCAGATATTCTCTGCTATATTCATAAACCACTGAAAAATAATCAGTTATAATGATAATCAAATTATGTGTATCACATGCATAAATTCCAAAATAGCAAAGATGCACCCTGGCAATTCTTTCATATCCCTTCTCATCAAACGCCTTTGTCAGGAGGGTCATTATATGCAGAATAACAATTGTCATGCCAACCCTTTTCAGGAAAATTTCGTCGAATCGCGTGGCGAATTTTGCTCTGTTTTTGGACAGTTGCTATACCACATTCAATGACATATTGCATAAATTGCTCATAGTTTCCCGCCAGGTAAATAAAAATAGCCAATTAAATAGGAATGGTATTCCTAATGCTTTTTTTATTGGATATATATAATCTATATTGAAAATAAATTAAATTGTTAATATATCAGAAACTAATAAAATCAGCCCTTATGCAAAGTCAAATTTTTATAGTTTTTTCTTAGGAATATATATATATGTATCATGTATGATACAAAAACAGTAGAAGAGGAAATTACTTGAAAAATATGTTTGAAAAAAGAGAAAATAAGAAAAGAACCTCGTACTTACTCCTGATATCTGCAAATAGTCATATCAATAAAATATAAAAGTATTCAACGTATACAATTAACAATTTCTCTATCGTATCGAATATTAAAAATTCTTTGAATACTTTGTCTTTCTATTTTCTCCAAGCGACAGCTAACTGCATGGCACCACACCTCACATGCACGCAATGTGTCGCAAAACTGTTCTTAGGCAATACCATGCAATCTCATTCGCATGTTGCAAGAAAACTTTCTTTATAGTTACTTTTAATACGAGGTAAATCGATAAACTAATGGCCAAGTAATGCGGGTGGAAATGCACGAATTGCCATTTAGTTTGGTGTATTGATAGCGTTGTATTTTAAAAATATATAAAACCGATTGTATTACCGATTTTCAAATCTTGTTTGATTACAGAATTATTTGATTGAAATCAGGGCGATCCTTATCGATATCCTTTCCCCATTTCGGATAATCAAAATCCTATATATTACATAATCACATGTCCAGTTAGCAATAAAACTGACACTCATACCGCATGATGATCGATTCGTTTTCCGCGTCTTACTAGCGAGGAGAAGGCTGCCTGACAAAAAACCCCAAAGGATCCTTAAAATGTTCACGCTTGATTACAGCTTACTGAACACACTCACAAACACATATACAAACAGACTTGAACATTGAAGAAAGTACATTTAATAAAATTCTGTCATAAATTATTCGCTAGATTATATTCCTAAAAGCAAACGTAAACAAACAATACAATAAATATCGTTCTTATTTTATGTAACCCGTGGTCATATATAAATACGCATTTGTATTTACACATATTTCAAATCTGAATCTTATATTAAAGTAAAATATATTTACAATTACATCGTTCCTATTAAGAACAGTCAAGACGCGCCTGGTCTAAAAATATGGCCCCAGAGCAATATTCACTAACAACAAAACGTTTGTGAACGGATTCAACATGCATCATCGATTACTTGAAACCCATTGTCAATTTTACAACGTATTATTCGTGTTTTAAAGTGTTTTAATCTTAAAAACGTTTGCACTACCGCTGCATGAAGGCATGCAGGCTCTCCCCATGCCACATTAAATACTATACAAGAGATTACGAATATAGATATACGTAGCTATAGTCCACCTTAAAATTTGAAACAGTGTCATTCATGTATCCATTTCTTTACAATTTATATTACATTTTCTTCAAACTTATATGTATAGATGCGATGCAATAAAACACAGAGTGATATATACACACTACCTAATTCATTTTGTGTTTCTAGAACTTACTGCCAACCACTTAATTCATGTATTTTCGACATTTCTTTGAACCGCAGGAACACGGAATTTTTTCATCCTCCAGCGGAAATTTGTAGTCGTATGTAAGCTCCTCCCCTCGTTTTAAACTACAAGAACAAAAATATAATCATTATGAAACAATCCTTACACAGTAGCAATCCTTTCAATATAAAACTACGTGCGTATGAATTGGATAACTTATGTTGTGCAACAAAAGACAGCAGAGGTTCATTGAAAGATTGTGAAAGGTCGCCGGTCAGATTACGGGAATAATGAAACTTACTGTTTCGCAGCAAATATTATAATTTTCTTCTGTCCTTCTACAGTTATGACACGCGAGAAACAGTTTGGCTATAATGGAAGAAAATATTTCCAACACAGGAACATAATTTTTTGCAATAGAACAAAGGTTGTCTTTATGAAGTATAAGAAACTTTAAAAAGTTCGACAACAAGGCGGAGCTGTTAACCAGACACCAAACAACACATGGCAAAAAGCAATTAAGAAGTATATAGGGATAATTGGGATAGTGTGGGTCACTACACAAAAAGTAGTATAATTACCCAAAGAATATATAGTGATTCTTCAAAGAATATGGACCACCAGAAAAACATGCAATGGCTACCTTAAGAGTCACCCAATGTATAGTGGTCACCTCAAAAATAGTGGCCACCTTATATGAACAGTGACCTAAGTTACCTATTAAGGAACAGTGACCACTCGAAAAATAATCGATATCAAGGAATCGTGGTTACTCAAAGCAGTCAATTACAGAAGTAGAAAGTTACAGCTACCTTATAACAAGTATATATAAGATGAATAAAATTGGCATACCTCACAGGAATGATTGATAAAACGTGCTGCATCTCCGCATTCGGTGGCATCAATAACATCAAAACTATCAACGCGAAACATATAGCATCCAATCCCCTAAAATATAACAAACATTTTATCAATAAATGTGGTCGTACAAAAGGCACATACAATATTTTATTACATGGAAAACGTCGCCCTAAAATACGTACCCTACTTTCATAGTATTTTTCTCTCTTATCTGTGAGCACAGATCTAATAACATTTCCTGTGTACTCAATCACCATTTCACCGGCGTCAATATCTCGTAAACAGAACAAGCCTCGTCGATGGATTGACGACCTTCAGGACAAGAGGATGAGTAAGATTAACAAAAAATTACTTGATAAGAAATTGTCGGGTGTTAGAGATATTTTTTACTTCCTTCCGTAAGGTCTGTTTACTCCAAAATGGCTGGCACATACATAATGGTTGATCAATTTCAGACGGTAGCAATTTACAACTCACAGTGGAAGTTGTTCATGCAAAATTAACAATCTTAAAAGGCTAGAATTAGAAACTACACAGAAGCAAAAGATATTTCAAAATATCCACGACACAAAGTAAAATAATCATTCCAGAGCGTATACGGCGCATACAAATGGTTGAGTACTTACTTAAAAACCCCAACTGTTCGTTTGGTATTTGATTGTTTTAAACAACGATATCGCATCGCCATTGGAAGATCATTCGCTGTGGCTCGTCTAAGAATGACAAAATTTAAGTACATTAATGAGATCTTCTCCTTCAGGGGCCGGTTGTTCAAAAGGTGTTTAGCTGAAACGTTGGATAAGCCAAAATTTAAAAATACTCATACATCTTGTGAACTTGCGTCTTAGCCATTTAATATGTACTTCGATTGAAAATTAAATTATTTACATCGAAAGATTTCAGCCCAGATTTTATCCACCGTCTAAGCTATAAACGGCTTCCAAACAACCGGCCCCAGAGAACTCTTCCCTGTCCAGAGGGCAATGGCTCAAGTAAAACTGAAATGTTTCAGTGGAGCAGACTAAGACTGTTTGCAACAAACAACCTTCAAGTACTATAGGATTTAGAAAGATAAAAGGAAAAGCATTGTGCACATACCTTGCAGCAATTTCTTGGGCGACATCAAGGTCATTCAAGTTATCAAGAGGAACTTGTGATATGGTGCGATGATTCGACGCCAAAAAGCTAAACATGTCAATACCTTTCTTGCGACTAAAGAGTTGGAAATGAATAAAATTCATTTTTAACGTTCGCAAGCATATACACATTTCGCGATGAATCTGGTTAATTCAAACTGCATGATCAAGATAATAATTTCCGTCAGGGGGGAGGGGTTTTGAAGTCGTTAGCCTGTCAATAGTTTAGCAAAATTTTGCCACAAATCTTTTACGGATTAATAGAGGGGTTCAAGTCTAAATCGGGCTGTATTAGGAAACATTTTATCCAAGGACCAAGGGAATGAAACAGATTAACTATACTTACCCCTTAAACTCTTCTGCACGCGCACATCCATGTTCGTTTTCTTTTAGCTAAAATTCAGAGTTTATTTGGTGACGTTTTAAAACCAATCATTTAACTTTCTCCTGGAATTCACTATACCGCTGTACAGGGCCTTTCCTAGCGTGCAGCACTTTGTACAGTATTGCATGGTGGAAGGTGTGCATTATTAAAGGCGAATCTATGCAGTATATCAAACAATTACTTGATGGTTTCCGGATGGCCTGATCTAAACACGCGGGAATGTTGCGAGAAAGCGCGCGAAACACCAGCCGAAGGCGAGTGATCAGTTTGTGAGCATTTCCTAACTCGAGCAACCTTCTCAAGTGTTTGGATCAGGCCATCTAAACACGGGAAATCATTAAGTAATTGTTTAATGAAATAACAACAACAAGGTAGTGTTCCAAGTTTGATTTCAAAAAGCGAATTAAATTTCTGTGTTTGCATGGATGGCCTGATCCGGACCAATCAGAACACGCGTTATGTAGGTGTTATTTTATAAAAAAATTCCTTTAAACATGCAGACACTGATTACAGTGGCAAATAAGTAGCTAACAAGCTTTGATAATTTGGTCAATAGATTTAAAGATACCATGGGAAAACCCACCTCAGTGTCTTCATCATCGGATTCTTTCTTATTTTGAGTCTCCTGATATTGAAATGAATATTTTTCACAATATTTTTTGCCTGGTAGTTGTTCAATCAGGTAAATAAGTGGTTCCTGGAAATGAAAAAGGAAATATTTTTCTAAAATTGATGATATCACATGAATAAGTCATTTTGCTAAAACAAACTTACCCTAGTCAATCCCAGCATATCCATTCCGTCAGCACCTGAAATTATAATTAGATCAGTACAATTTTAAGTCAATTTCTAACACCCCTGATTCTTGTTATAACTTCAGCTCGCTTATATCCTAATCGCATTGTTTATGCTTTACATAGGTCACCCAAAATATGATGTAATTTAATTTCTACTTGCCCACAAAAGATGTGTAATTCTTCGAATGATCCATACGCACACTCTGTACTTTCTCAAACACCAGCCGCCATGCTTCTGAATATACAAAAGTAATCGAACTTAAATATATCTTTCAATTTATTATACAGTATCGATTGTATAATAGCCGGATAGCGCAATCCAACGGATAGTGGTTTTTTCAATCGCTTTAAAATCGCCCGTTGTGGTTGGTTAAATCTTAGTATTCCTAAAACGAGGATCCTCTTTAATAATTGTTGGTTCTAAAAATGGATGAAATTTTATCGCTTAGAGAATTTTTAGAACGGTTGAAAAAATCACTTTCCGGTGGATAGCGCTATCCAGCTTTCATACAACTGCCCCCAGGACTCGAAATGATTTACTTGCAGCATTTTCCTGACGATGTTAATGATGATGATGAGGATGGTTTATTTAACACATTTCAATAGCAATTTATATAGCTAAATAACTATTATTTTGCATCGTTTTTTGGCTTGCCTGTGGTTTGTTATTAACCAGAGCTGCTAGCACTTATTCAAACCTAACAATTCATTGTATTATATTCAAATAATGCGTACCTTCACAAGTTCTTGCTTTGACTTCCAGACCTTCCTCGCTTTTGATAATAAACATAACATTTAATTCTTGATTAACCTTCTCTAGACGTTTACTCCGAAAATCAGATTGTTTGACACGAGCAAAATCGGGTAGTAAAATATCATCTTCATCTATTTTAGTTTTCTTTAAAGGCTTTAAACAACTTCCATCGTTCTTTCGCTTGCCGGACACCTGCACATCATCTTTTTTCGTTTTGCAATCAGTATTCTTATCTACACTTTTCCTTTTAGTATATTTTCTCTTGGTGTAAGCTCGTTTTCCACAATTTTTAACAATGTCTTCCTTATTTATCGAACCAGTTTCTTTGTTATTTAATGCATTCTTTCCTTCATCTTTTTCAGCCTGCAATTTCTGATTATATTCCACTCCTTGTCGAGATTCGGACACAACTGGTTTCAGAATCTTAGACTGATTCTCAAGATGTGCCATGATTTTAGCTGGTGAGGACAATGGTGACACGCGATTAGCCTCCTTCTCTAAACTAGCGGTGTCCAAACTGGCTTGTGAAAACTGCTTATTGTGGAATTTATATTGTTGATTTGATGTAACGTTTGTTGGATTGAGTGTTGTAGGGTCAACATTTGGTGTTGATATTCTACCGAAATTTGTAGGTTTACCCAAACTAACTGCCTGTGCGCCTTGTGATTGTCCTTTCCCACCGATTGTATTGTTTAAGCAACTTCTGTCAAGCTTTCTAACTGCATTTCTGCATTTCGTGAGATCTATTTTGTTCGTTGTAACAGAAGTTGACGTTCTTGGTAGGCTGCTTGAATTTACCGGCAGGCTTGTTCCAGCTCCAGTCGATGGCAGGGTTCTTGTTAAAGGTGGCTGCTGGTTCCTCGCTCCAGGTGATTCTTGACATCTATTTTCATTCTTTGTGAGATCAATAACGTTATGCTTGCTTTCCGCTTTGGTCAAGTCAATTACATGAGGAGCGGGTCGCTTTAAAGCTTTTATGCTTTCATACTTATTTTGCTGTACACTACTTGATCTTGTTTCACAAAGTTGTCTAACACACGATTCCGTTTTCGAGTGCGAAGTTAAAAGTTTACCAAGATAATCAGTCGATTTACTACCAAGAAGTTGAATCATATTCGGATTCTCTGAAAGAAGTTTAGTAATTTGCTCTGGTGAACCGACTACAACTGCCATACCATCAGAGTCATTAGATCCCTTTACAGTTGCAACTGAACTTAGAGGTTGAGATGAGGCTTTCGTTGGAGTAATATTTTGCATACTTGATACCGTAGTATTTAAGGAGACGGGTGTGAATGGACTAACGGATTTCGATGTGTGTTGTGAAAGGACTTGCGTAGTTGTTGGTACAGACATGCATACCGATGAAACAAGACTAGATGTTTTATAGAGTAACGAGTTATTCTGTGTAGAAACCGTTTTTAAGCCTCCTTGTGTTGTTTTCGCACGTAAGCGAAGAAAATTTGCAGCAAGCTGAGCCGGGTCTGTGTTCAGTTTTATCATCCTCGGTTTTGAGGTCGTCTGGCTAGTATTGCTGTTTAATTTAACTACTTTTGTGGTTGTAACTGCCAAAGCAGGTGTTGAAGTGGAAGGGGTTTCTTGTAAAGGCTGTTGAGAAACATGTATTGCTTTACTTGTTGCTTGAGTGGGACAAGGAGGTGAAATGATAGTCCTTGTTTTCATTTGAACATCTTTTGAAGCTCCTTGAGAAACAAATTCAGTTGAATGAAAAACAAGAGGAGAACTTGTTGTCGGTTTCATTGTCGTTTGCGGAGGTGCACGAGTAGCAGGAGGTTTCACTGTCGTTTGCTGAGGTGCACGAGTAGCAGGAGGTTCCATTGTCGTTTGCTGAGGTGGACAAGCAGTCTTAAGTGGTTTTATTGTCCTGTGCTGCAGTGGATAAATAGTCTTGGGCAGCTTCATTGTCGTTTGCCGAGGTGCATAAGTAGTCTTAGGCAGTTCTAAACCGGTTATTGGTTTTGGAGCCAGCCGCTTATAATTTGAAACAGATTTGGGAGACTGTTCTATAAAAGTAATCGGAGTATACTGAGAGGTTTTTGGCGCGAGTGGGACAGGAGTAGTACGCATTGTCTTCACTGCGTGCACACGAAGTTGGTTTGTAGACTGAGGATGAGATGTCCTTGGAGTACTACCAGACCTCACTTTAGCCAGACTTGAGCTGATCGGAGACTGATTCGGAGGGAACGCAAATTTAACGCTTTGAGTCTGATTGCTAAGGCTAGTTTTACCTGAATTGAGGTTTGGTTTTGACAGGTCAATCAATAAATCCATAGGGGATATATTACGTACATTAGACGATCGAGGAAATGAACCGCTCAATACGTTAACATGTGGTGTGGATGAACTTCCAGCAGCTTCAACACCAGACGTGTTAGTCTTTTTCGTACTTGGCAGGTTTGGAGTTGTTGTATGCACACCAAAATAGGGACGTGGAATACTAGCTCGAGGAACTGCAGTGTTTGTAACTATCGAAGTTGGAATTTTCACAACAGTCAGCGTGTTACTAGACAGATTAACGTTCCTTGGACTTGAGGTGTGGGCAGGAACAGGTTTTGAAACATTACAATCTGACACTCCCACAGACGTCTCAACACGTGCATTACTTGACACATTAACATGCGATGAACTCGGAGTCCTCGTAGGGGATGGAATAACTGTTCTTTGGACATGTTTCTCTGAACTGAGGTTGCCAACACGAGGACATAAAACACTTGAAGTCCTCCTTTTCAAATCAATCAAATTTTCAACCTCCCGAGCACTTCCATTACCAGGGAGCCCTACCGCTTGGGTTGGTTGTTTCGATACATCTGATTTCAAAATATTGATGTCATTTTCATGACAAGTGACTGTGTGATTTTCAACATCTCTCTCGTTCTGTGTTACCGGTTTGTGCTTTACTTCCTGTCGATCAATCTCTTCAATGTGGCATGTATACATGCATCGTTTGTTGGGATCAACAGTACTCCAATATAACCGAGTTAATCTTAAAAAAGTAAAAATATTTAAATGCAGCTAAAGAATGTTTAATGTTTGATAATGATACTTTAAGTGAATTCACACCATCCTACTACATTTTTATTGCTAAGAGTTCGAGGGTCTTGATTTCGAATGGAAATCAAACATAACTCAAATTCAAGCCAGGAACAGTCGAGTAAAATGTGTGAACTATCGGTCTTCCGACAGAAAGCGAACCTACGGCCAGAGTATGTTCAATGGACTTTGCGTTTCCACCTCTACACAGCCTAACCTAAAACGCTTTATCTTAACTCACCTGTATTGAACTGGGAAAAGAATAGTTGAAGTATCCGAAGCCTTTGTCACTCTTCCCAACTCTTTCACCACCATACAACCTAATACATAAAATACGAATAATTGTAGGTTATATCACATCTACCTAATGATACTCATAATTACTAACTACCACAACCTCAAAAATTGCATCGTCTGACATCATAGCGTTGAAAATCATAGCGGTAAAACGTGTGCATATCGCCCAGTTTTTTTATACCCCCAGCGGGTCACAACATTAGGCGTGGGTATCAAAGGCGTCTATCACGGCCTCGTACCAAGGCCAAGAAAAGCGTGAGTGCGCGAGGGTGCTTGGGAAGGACGCGAACAGTCCAAGCAACCCGACGCGCTTCCCTTGGCCGCTGATCTCTATATATTAGCTGAATGAAACCTTTATAACCTTTGTTTAGTATATCCAATTTCCATACTACAGTACAACATTAAGTACAGTAGCCATCACCTGATAAGACGGTCAAAGTTTCCTGAGAAACGCCTTTCGATCCTTTCTTTGAAACTTTGATTTTGCCCATATCAACACAAACACGCCGTTCAACTGCAAATTCTCCTTCACCCACAGTAATCTAGGAATTGCAGATCAATTCAACACCGTGATAATTAAGATCGTTTTCCTAGTACTTGACAACATTCGCGTTCGTGTTGTACATAAGATCAGGTCGCAGCAAAACAATTTAGTGTTTTACTGTGCCCTGGTAACTGATAAGATATGCAACATCCGTCACTTGGCTGAAGCTAAGTCATTTTTGAACATAGATCAATGAATAGTACCTCGTCCTTCGCTCTAAAGGCATGAGCATTACAGAATACTCTCTTATCTGGTAGAAAGGCTGCTTTTGCTTTTCTATACAAACAAACAAAATTAATTTATTATTGTGACATGGGACTTTTTAAAGAGCTTAACCAGATATTTTAATAGAGCGTTCGTATGGTTGCCAAATGCACTTTTTTTATTTCATTGAGCCTCCTACAAAGCAGGTTGAGGACACCGCGGTACTCAGCTAAGTAAACGTAGTGTGTTTCTCGAAGGAAGCTGAGGCTCTATCCAGTTCTGCGAGGGATATCCAAGTGCTCGTAGGCCTGTTTCAGACGTCGAACTTTTCATGTGCCGAATCTAATGTTAATGAGCCAAAATTCTTTGTTTAAGTTCATTTGCATGTGATTCGGCACATGAAAAGTTCCATGTACGTCTAAAACGGACCGTAGATACATGCATGAGCACTAACGTTCTACTATAATAGCTAAATCAGGTATATTGGATAGTGTAAATCAACAATTATAAACAAACTAACGTTAATAATCTCAATAGCGTATATTAATTTTAATATCAGATTACTCATTAGAAAGCCCTTAAAAAATCTAAAATCCAAAATTGACACAAATATAAGTTGTTACCTCCCACACATAAAATGATAGTTTCCTCTGCAATAAGGCTCACAACAGCCAACAGTCGCACCCACTTCTGCACAAAATTCACAACGCTAAATATCAAATTAATTATTTTCATTACATTCGACTCATTGGAAAATGTGAATTCCCTGATTAACCCCCCCCCCCTGGTGTGCACGGCCAACACACATGCACCACCACTCAAAACCACCCGTCCACCACCCGAATATAGCTCACTAATTTATTTCTAAATGGAAAGTAACTGAAAAACACGTTTGAGTATAAATTGATTGGCTTAATAGCAAAAATGTCTCCAGTGTTTACTTTAAAAAACGCTTACAAGCTTATACGGAATTTCATTAAAACGGGCTTCTAAGCTGGTATGATGCAGACAGAGTTTTAATTTTTTATTCGTTACTTACCAACTGACGGCCTCTTGTTAATGCAACATGAGCATTCTGTAACCTGCCTTCGTCATCCTCATATACTTCCGCTGACCACAATACACAATTTACATGAGCCCACTCATCAACATTGAAGTAAATAAGTCTGCCTGCCTCTTGAGCACACTGATCTCCAACGTCAGCGCAGAACACGCACTTTCGTTTATCTTCCGGCTGAAAGAACACAAGAGCGAAGGAATGATATCACTAACGTATACACTTCCTTGTTTGCTTTCGTCAAAGATGCATCAACTGACGCTTTCGTTCCATGCTTTAAAAATATAATGAAAAATTACTTTCACGATAATGGTCTTGTTTATATCTTCACACGATTCACTGGGATTCAATGATTTTTCACTTTTTTCCGTATTATTTTCCACACAGACATCGACTGTAACCTGTTTTTCTGTTGGTCCACGATTGTTCTTTGAATAACAATGATCTTCCATAACCTGAGTAAGTTCCCCTAATTTCTTTTCACTGAAAGAGTTTACAGCAAGCACGGTGATCACCAATGGCGAAAGGATTCAATTTTTAATTAGATAGTTAAATGTAGAAACTGTTCACTATAGAATGCTTTTTATTTAAAGGCAGCCGATCCGTACAGTACTTACCATGTTATTGAAATTTCCATTGGCTCTATAGCAATTTCCTTTTTATTTTCTTTTACCGGCGGCCAGGTAAGATCTTGCCATGGGAAAATAGATTTCATTTCCTGAGAAAAGAAGGTTTCTAAAGATGTTAAAACTACAGGCATATATTTCACAGAAATTAGTAATTAATCACACGAGTCAATGTTTGTGGTGTGAATAACAATTATGAAATGCCCAGCTGGGATACAAGGAACTAAGAAGAAATGGCATAGTTGAATTCAGAGAATTAAGTGCAGTGTAGAAAGCCAATGAATATTCGGTTGACAATCGTTTCAGCTGGAAATCAAACCTTGAACACAAATCCTTATGCATACCTTTTGAAACAAATTTAACAAACTGGACATGCTACCACCAGCAGCTCCGTCTTCAGGGAGAACAGCTTTAGCTTTGTATAGTATAACCATCAGGTCTTTAGCGTAATCATTCTAAGAGGGTTAGACAGCTGTTTTAGGAAACATATAATATGGTGCTCCCTCGATACTTCCAATACATTAGTTTAATTGAGTCCAATATGACAAGGGAGGGAGTCAAAGTGGAGTTATGTGAGGCTGGGAACAGAAATTCTGAAAAATCGAAGACACGGATGAAGGGATAAAACCATAGTACGTACAAGGTTGTTGTATTTGTTTTTATTCACTTTATCCTGGACGGCTGCAAAATTTTTGGGATGACCATTTTCTGGAATAGCCTAGAAAAATCAAGGATACAATCGTAATCAATTGATTTAAAAAATGGCGGCATGTGAAACTTCCTGAAAATCAACTTTTCTTTTAAACAATGCACATCATATTTATACCTGTTCAAAGTAATTCTGAAGTACTTTATAATGAGTTGAAGTAATCAATGTATCCACAATCTGTTAAAGATGATCAAATAAGTAAATTAGCTTACAAGTAGGTACACCACGTAAGTATTCAATACTGCAAAACTTTCGGTCCATGTATTGCACTGATGAAGGCCCGCGAGTTAACGGACCGAAAGCCTTGCAGTATTGAATACTTGTGGTGTACCTACACAAGCTAATTTACTTAATATTAACATATATCATATATCCAGGTGTCCTGTAACTAGTGAAGATTTTTTTTCTACAGGCGCAAACCCAAGAGTTTCCAATTTACAGTCCCTCCCTAAAAGTTTAGCATCATCAATCATAATTTCTTACAACGATTTCCATAAGAATATAACATTAAACATACGTAAACATATCCAGCTTGAATTTCCTGTCGTACAGAATCTAACCACTCGGGATTTTCTTCATCGTGACACGACTTACAAATATATTGCACGTCATCTGGCATCACAGCTAAACACTGGTACTCGTCCTCTGTTATTTTCTAGGGGAATGAATTAACGTTACATTATCGCTATATAATCCAGTTTTCGGGATGACGTATAAACCTGATTAAATGTAGTTAAGTATAATAGACTATATTCAAGCGTGTGTACATATATGTAGCTATATACCGTACCTGACACGCAGAGTGAACCCAATGCTCGCATTTTAAACATTGCATCATTTTAGATTCAAAATCCTCATCAGAATAACATTTCTCGCATAAAGGACAGTAATTGCCTTGATCCCAGTTTTCCCCACAGGTTGCGCACATCGTAAACGCGTGCGTCCACTGTGCATCAGAGGCATCGCCAGCGGTATTACGGCCACATTTTGTGCACTTAACACAACGAGCGCAAAACTAAAAAATAGTAGTATTAAATTATTTATGTATACTCGCATATGACAGTAGAAAAAGAGCAGAATGTTTTTGAAAAAATTTGAAATATCGATCTGCCAAAGAAAGGCATGTTTGAATTATATACGCAACGTTTCATGTCTCAAACTTACCCAAACCTCTTCGTCGTCGCCTTGTGGTTGTGTTGGATAATTCTGCCCTAGACACTCAGCATGATAACATTTCTGACATTTATCACACATCAAAAGCTACGAAAAGAAATTATAATTATTTTGATCGTCTTCCAAATGTAGCTACTTGTAGTTCCCCGTAATAATACCCGTAACTCACTTGTTTTCCAATCAAACTTCGTAACATTTCCACAGCCATAATCGTAGGCTAATCGTCAAAATACTCAAATAAGAATACTCTTCTTTTCCACTCAAACTAACCTTGTTTTGATGCCCACAAACACAACAAGTTCGACAACGATTACAAGTCCACCACTCTGTATCCACAGGATCTTCGTCCAAACAGAACAAATGAAAAGGCTCAGCACAAACTCGACAGTACAACATCTGGTCGAACAAAGAAAATGAGTCGAACATAGTGAGATTTACAGGATAGTAAGCCTTTTCCGCGTGGTCTCATGTGGCTGCTTCTGTGCCCGAGTATGCTAAAATTTCACCTGTGAAAGAGTTCCAATGCCCAATATCTTAAACAACACTTATTTCCTGATTCCCCTCCCTCATTAGACAGAATGGAATAGAGCTTTTCAGAAATATGTATATTTTACCTTTGTTTTCCCAGCACTGCCACATAAAAAACATAACTCTTCACGAGGTAGGGCAATTTCACTTGAAACACAAATATGAAATCCTGTTTCCCAGCAATCATCCTCTGTGTATGAATCCTTGAAATGAAATGAAATGAAATTCTGGAGCATGAGATTTAAGACTGACTGATTGATATTTGATGAGTAGGGCAAGTATACAGTATCTGTATAAGTTAAATACTTTTAATACATTAACTGAATCTTAATCTGTGAACAATAGGAACAAAATGGACGTTAGTTATGGAATGATGCAAATCGACTGTGGTAACTTTAACTGACACAATGCACTGGAATTTTACAAGTACCAGTGCAATCCTTTTGACCATCACAGACTATATATAAATATTTATATGGCAAAATCTTTATCAGACTCACAGTCCAAGAAAGTTTTATTTCATTCTTTATTTCTTTGCTCTTCTTGCCATAATGGATTAGTGGACCTGGTAAAGGTTTTGGTTGACGGATTGCAACATCTTTTCTCGTACTTCTTGTTTGCTTTGTTTCACGGTTTACAGTTTTCCCATCACGATTCACATTCCCACTTGGTTTTTTAAATGTTACTGATGCTCGGTTGAACACTGCAAAAGCAAATTTAAAGTTGTATGCATCAAAGGTTAGTTGAGAACATTTCATAGTTTATAGTATACTCATATAATGTAGATCATTACACTTCATGACCAGTACCTTTCTTGGGTTTGGCACTTGGAAGTACAAAACTTTGGCACTTCCTTTCTCTAAATGAAGAAATGTTAATCAGACCTTCAGGAAAAAAATACAACACCTCCAGCCAAAGGAAACATACGTTAATAATTTTACGGAAGGATTGAATTATTAGAACAAAACCTATTAGAATGAATTTCTATTTGCTTTGTCTACAATTTAAAACATCCTAAAATATTGTTAGTACTAATGTCAATGTTCTTAGGATTTTTTTTACTCTTCAAAAGTACATTACAGTATCAGATTATTTGTTATAATACATGTAGTAGTAGTGTATTGGACTACCATAAAAATATGAAAATAACTCTAATTTATCTCAATCAAGGGCAATTAAGTTAATCTTATTATAAAATGCAACTGATCTCCGCAGAACTGTAGGTATGTTACACTACACTTGTATAAGTAATAACCAAAATATTATTGTACTGTGAGAAAAATTGCACTTACACACAACACTGCTTTAATAGATATGTTCCACCAAACTTTGGTTTGTCTCTACAAGATAAAAAATGTTAATCAACTAAGTTGTTGGAATAACTGAAAAAGATAAAAGCAATGTGTACAAACAATGTAGTATACCTGCAATAGATGCATTTTCCGCAATCATTCTCAACTGAACATCCTTCACAATTTCCACAGCGTACTCGTCTTCTATTCCGATGTTTACCATCCCGTCTTGGTTTCACTTTAATAACCTTGATTATCTTCTTTATTTTGCCACTTTTCAATTTTTTTCTTGTGATTTGTTTGATTACTTTAGTAACTGCTTTTTCACTGATTCTTTCACAGTCTAACAAGTACAGTGATATAAATAATAGAATGCAGTACAGTATAAAGTAAATTCCTCAATTTTTTTGGCAGCATGTTTTAAATTGCACTAAAACTTTCATGTTAAATGTCAATCTCTTGTAGTACTAACCTTCTATTGCACTTTTATTCTCTCCTATATCATCTTTTTTCTCACTATGCTCTGAAAACTCCTCTTTTTTATTTCTCTGCAACACTTTTTTTGTTTGTGTAATCTCCTTCTGTGGAACTTTCCTTTGCCGCTTACTTTGAAGTCTCTTAGATTTAAAAATGGCAGGTTTTTTTGGAACAATAAAATCATCATCATCGTCATTCATCCCAAAGCTTTGTTCAAGCTGAGAGAGGCTGGATTTTTCCTTCAACAAGGATTTCAAGGATCCTTCATCAAAAAGAGTTGCTTTAACTGCCAATTGAGAGATTTCGGTATTGTCACTCTTTGAGTCAAGATTCTTTGGAAATCTTGCTTTATGAAAAGGTTCTTCCCCTTGGCCTTGTGTGGGCAATTTCAATCTCACTTTAGACTTCTACAAAAGGATTTAACAAGGTTACAATGTAAACTATGCTGGTTGTATACTCAATAAAATCACACATCATTGGATATTAATAAATTGTTTAAATAAAATTATACATTGATCTGAATAACTGAGTGGTTCTAATGGCTAGAGATGGTTTGAAAATTACACAGGTGAATAAGTATTTATTGGATATAAAAGCACAATGTTACCCAATTAATATGTATGTGGTTCATTTTGACATGCTAGATCTATGAATATTCTGGACAGATATTTTAGATCTGACTTACAGATAGACATGCATGTTATGTATAATTTGGATGAAGAATTTGTACAGTTTCCTTACCTCTATTGACCTGTCACTGATCACTGAAATGTAATAGGGAAATATACGTAAGTAAACAATTGACATGTGGATTATGGTCCAATCACTTTCCCAAATAGTCAAAATTAGTTATCAAGTTAAAGAGCTTTTAATAAAAGTAATGGTAAAGGGAGTCTGGAGAGGAGGGCTAGTTAAACAAATATAGTTTCCAAAAATTTTCAGTCATGATGTTCCCTAACAGTAATTTCAGTAATTCAACACAAAATATTAGACATTTATGTAAGGAAGTTTGGTATACTTGGGAATTTTGAGTAATATGCGAGGCTCTGATAATAGATGCAAGCAAATGTACCATCACACTTTTACTCCTAACAATATTGCTTTTTCTCACCCTATATAGCCTGCAGCTAGCCTTCATCTCACTGCCCTAAGAACCATGTCTCTAGCATAAGGTATAACCTGTAGGTTGCTAGACTAAGCTTGATCTATCACATTTAAAAATCTTTGCAATATCTATTGTGATATATATTGGTGGGGTTACATCTGTAAAATGTTGTTGTTATGGGAATTTGCTATGGTGCCTCTTGGTTATGTTAAAACTACTTAGGGCTAACCAACCTGGTCCTATTAATTGCCTTTCACCCTCATCCCCCTTGAATGCTTTCAATGGTGGCATTTTGGCATTTTCCAATTTTCTTTTTCCATGACCACCAGTAAAATCATCATAATCAAGCACTTTCTTCTTGACAGTACGACCAAACCTTGATACAGGACTACTGGTATGTTCCTTAATCTCTTTTTTCTGCAATTGATGTCTCTTTTCATCCCTGGCCTTTTCCAGGAGCTGTTTGGCAATAGCTAAAGGCTTGAATGGTTTTCTTGGTCTCCCACTTTTTGCGTTTACAGCAGAATGACCAATTATATGTTTTGGAACTGAATGCATGGGTTTAACCTTGGAAGTTGAAATATCAGTAGCCCCAATTTGATCATGTTTTCTTTCATAGGACTGGCGTTTCTTGTATGTTTTGGAATAAATATTGTCATATATCTGTGTTTTTTTACGGCCAGGTTTAGTCTTTGAAAAAGTTTGGGCTTTTTTAGAAATAGAACTTTCAGTAGCCTCATCTGAGGATTCATCAGATGTCGGCGGGCTAAACCATTTAAATGATACCGGTCGTGTTGATGTTGACGAAGAACAAGAATTTCCAGATTTGTTTGCATCATTTCGTCCATTATTTTGTGGTAACACAAGTGTATATGCTTTAAATCCTAGCTCCTCTGATGAAAATCCAAGAAATGGCTTATTATCCTGAAACAAATTATACAATTGATAGGCATATATTAGTGAAAAATATAGACTTCGTACAAGAAAGAATTTGGTGAAATGATAAACACGAACCTCTTCATCAGAATCTCCAAATATTTTGTTGAATTCCTCACGAGATATTTCTTGCTTTGTATCCACATGGAAAGACTCGGAATTACCCCCATTTTTTTTCTTAATTTTAAGAACTAATCTTTTCTTGGGGCTTTGAGATGACAAATTATTGTCACCGACCCCAGGAAACTTCAGACGCGCCATCTTGGTTTCTCTCCCGCCTTCTACTGCGCATGAGTTAGTAAACTAAATTTCACACGTGGACTGAAATGGCAGATGGGAAAATACCACAGAATAAACTCGTGAAATATTCTTTGTTTCTTGTAAAACAGCTTCTGAGGATAAATGTTCCTTATGATTTATTTTAAAAATGATCGAAACAAATTGCAACAGTCCTGGGGAAGACATGTTTTTTCCCTTGTGTGAATTATCAACCAATCAGATTGTAGTATTATCGTCCTGGGTCCCTAGGAAAATAAAACCAACATGGCCGCGTCGCGTTATTAGCTAGGAGTGCATGTCATTTAGTGATCGTGTTTGCGTTGCATTTTAGAACTTTATTGTGCATTGAACATTGGATATCATTAAATGCTTAATGATACCAGTTATTTCCTCAAAACTATATTAAAAAGGTTTCATCCCAGAATATACGCTAGGCAAGAAGTCAAGAACAATCTTTCTAAATTTGATTGGACGGCTGGGTAGATGGGTGCACTGTTTTGTTTTAATACGTCTAAGACCAAGTGAATTGTCAGACTATACGCGCACTCGAGTGTCGTTTTCAAGCGTTTTCAATCCTTTTGTCTCGTTAATCGTTTTGACACTCTGTTCACATGATCCAAGGGGATCCAATATGCTCAATATATTCACTAGCTCCAACTTCTATCGTAAAGTCCGTAAACTGTTTGCCACCGATTCGGCGTGAAAACAAAAATGAAAACGCTCGAAAAAGTCACAGTGTGCAAATAACCTTTCATAGCACATCATGGTAGAAAAACATAAGGGCAAAAATGGTTAATACATGCAATTTAGTGAATTAACATCCTCGACAGTTTGTAGTTGATTATTCGTGACATGTTCATAGACTTGTTAAACTTCGGGCTTTCGGCATGACGAAAGTTTTGCAAGTCAGTCTGGTCACTTTAGTGCACTTTCTACCACGACTGTTTCACTTTGAAAAAAAATTGTGATCTTGTGAACAAAACTTTGTACAGTTCTATATCATTATGAAATAAATTGGGGTTATTCCGAAAGCCACAGCCATACGAGTGAATCAAAGGTTGGCCTCTTCCTATGTGTTCATATTGATACAGTGGGCAAAATTAAGGTAAAAAACTGGATCATACATGCTGGTGATGGTGCTACCACTCGTGCCAAACACTCCAAACTTCGAATGTAGAATCCAGAGTAGTAGGTAATAGGCGAAGTCACGAAGACAAAATCCCAGAAGGGCCAGAAGGTTAAGTTGGGTTTTTGTGGATTTGTCAACTGAAAGAATGGGCAGTTGGTTTAGATAAAGAATTTGTCAGTAACATTGTATGCTCCCTGGGAAACCTCATGTTTGGTGCAGTACTTTTGGGGAAACCCCTTTCTAAATATGCCAAGAGGCAATTTTGGCCAGAATGTAAACATCTGCCCTTGTCGGAGACTAGGGAAGATTGCATAAAGGTACTTGGCTTTTAAAACTATTGTGTATTTTACGAGTGATGATATAAAATTTTAATTACAAAATATAATAAAATATACTTTGAAAAATATTAGGGTTAATACAACTGCCTCCTGTATTATTAACCGGAAGTGGCGATGTCAAAGCACTTGTCAGAAAATACTTAGGGTGGAAGTCAAAAGGCTTAGTTCACTTCCTTTACACACTGCTATGTTTTAGGACGTAATTTCCTCCGGGCTCCAAAATAAGAATTCACAAAGCGCGAAACAGGCCTCACCCAAAACTTTTCCTGCCTGAACAATTTTCCGGAGTATTCCTGTTTTGTAAGCAGCATTCAAACTGCCTAACTTGATTGGAATATCGGCTACGAAATAGATGCCGCGGTGCAGATTGAGTTATATTTGCACACATTTTACCAACATAACACCTATAAAGCATAAAATATCGTTCGATCCCCTCCATGTTTGTGCCTATTATCAGAGATTTCCAACTACCTCAGTTTTGGCCAACAAGTGAATACGAGGTTTCTGTACGATTATTTCGTGGTAGCCGGTAGTTGACATGACCTATGACCAGTAACCACCCCAGCTACCCCATGTGTCCTACAAGAACAGTTTTTAAGATTGGAGAGGGGGGAAGAGTGGTTTAACGCAATTATTGTATAGGACCCTCCTCAATCGTTCACTTGTGGGCAGACGTTTTTTCTCTGTAATTTTATTATAGAATAAACTCTATTAGATTGTTGAGTTTATGTCGCCGAAGAATGTTAACAACATATATTTAAACACATACACTCAAGCATGTGAGATTTTAATATTAAACATATATGTGTATGGTCATAAGTTCATATTAATATTACAAGTACGTCAGGTTGTTCTGAAATCTTTAGAATTAACTTATTCAAGTCGTCGCTCTTCGAAAGAAACAGGTGGAATTAGACCCTTAAAGATTCACAAGAACAATGCTTTTAGGCTAAGAAGACCAATTTGCGATTTTTACCAGCTGCGTAACTGAAGGGGGGGGGGGGCGTGCTTTTCGTTTGTACAATTTTCTATTCCTCCAGAACCAAGAAAATATGTCAGCGGGGGGCACAACCATTGGTTGCATGCAGCAATGTTGGATTCCCCCTTTTATTTTAGGCTGGCTACCTTCCTTCAGTGCAATCAGCTCAATTTTATTTTCCTTCTAAATGAGACTACTCTTCTCTTCGATAAAAAACAACCGTAAAATTGATTCGATGCTTTCACTTGCTCTCGTAACTTGTTTCTCTAATGATGATTTCAAATCTTCTTTTGCACCTTTATTTGATCCTCTTGTTAAGGTACGGCCTCTATGGAAGTAATATAATTTATTATTGGACATACGAGATTTTATCACGTGAGAAATTATGATTTGTAGGAAGGGCTGTAGCTAGACCCCTTAATTGGAGGGGGGTGTTATTAATATACACTTAATGTATACTCCCGAGAGAACATGTTACAGGGGATGTTACACAACAATTAATTTCATTTCAAAAACACTTTGTTATGACAATATGCGGGCAACAATTTTTACATTGCATTTATTTAAAGTAATGTGACTACGTATATATAAACGAATCACATTTAAAATACACTGGATTGTTTCACTGGGTGAAACCTACATAACTAAGTCAACATAGTCTGCTTACAGTCTAGTACGCCGGGTAAAGTTATAAATTACGATGTACGTTGTGACACAAACGCTGAATGCAACAAGATTCCCTCATTTATATTACTGAAAAAAGCCTACCTCGAGTTAGATGACGACTTACGAAGCAATTCAATTTGAACATTTTCATCTTTATACAAATATGCAAATTCTTCCAGAATGTCGATTACTGCATGTACAGTCAAGAAAATCACTTTAATGTTTGACAACTAAATTCAATAATATTCTTATGCATATTGGCCATGCATATTGCGACACATGCATGCATTCATTCAGAAAACTGCCTTTTCGTATATATCTGATACATGTTATATATATGAAGCTAAAAGGATACCAATGATATAATCGAAAAAACATGGATATTTGAATATTTCTTGAGAATGTATTTTCTTGATTGCTTCAAAAAATATTTCTTCTCGTTTAGGCCAGTCGTATTGCAGCAAAACAATAAGGTGCCCAAGCAACTTATCATTACGACCTTCTGAAAACACCCGCGTCTGCACGCATTTTATATAAATATAAATATAGATTAGAATGGATGACGTTTATCAAAAATATATCATTAAACAAATATATGTAAGATTTCTTTACCTTAAGAGAATTGACTAGCAGCTGGACACAATACGATAAAGCTTCATCCTCCGTGCATTCGACAAGCTCAAGATGACGATCTACAATACAACACATGAGCATGCAATTTCCCCATTTTTATTATAACAGTGTTCCATATCTTTTACATGTTCATATTTCTTTTATTTTAGGCTTCCTCTGATCCTCTCTCCATTTATTTCGTATTCACTTCACGCGCCTGAATTTCTTCACAATGCACGCTATACGGACCCTAATTATTTTTCTATTACCCAAGGTAAAACCAGACTAGCTGGACAAAAAATTCTTTAGGCATTATAATTTAATACCAACTAACGACCTGCGGTGTGAGGTTATATGTTACGTATGTGGATACCCACCGATTGGAGAATGAGTTTTGCTGTTTTTTGTGGAAGTACAATTCATAAATCTTCTCTTTTGTTTGTCTTTATAATCATCCAGATTATCTGAACCCTCCCAAAATGTCTCAAGTGCTTCCAGAATAACACTACACGCTTTCTTATATAAAAAGAAATCAATATAATACATACATTATAGGCACGCGTTACACACAAACAATGTGAAAAGGAAACATCCATACCAATTACGTTATTGTGTATTATATTCTAGTAAATTGCTAGAATATGCCTTTTCTCGATCAGCATTTTTTGACAGACGCTTTAAAAATTGAATGCAGTAGAGCAATCTTTATACGATGCAGGGTATAATGGATAATTATACCACCTTCCAGGGAAAATTCGCCGTAAGAATTTGTGGAGAGTACATATTAATAGCGTACTTTCTCCACTTGATTATGCATAGCTTGAGAGAAGCTGTGTATAGTCATACTTGCATGTTTAATGTGAGTTTACATACATGATCAGTATATATACTCCTCACCTTATGTTCACCGAGGCATGATAACACAGAGGATAACTGTAGAGAGCACCTCAGCGAAAACTGAAAGAAAGTAAAATGGTATTGAAGATAAAAATGAAAAGTGCAACGAATGCAACCAAGGAAAAATGCACACGGAGGGAAAATTAGTGTCACGAACTTACAGATTCATTCGAAGGTGATTTCTTTATACTTTCTTTTTTATCTTGTAATATCTCCACTGCCTTCTTAAACTTCCCCTGATTAACGGAAGATATTATAATATTTGTAAGTACATACGACTTTCAAAAGATAGCTTTGGGTTAGTAATTAATTCAGTTGCTTGAAAGTTGCGGGTAAAAAACTTCATATAGACATCTTCTAAGATTACAGACCCTGGGAGGTTATATGGTTTTCCATTAAACTAATAAGGCTAGTTTCCACTCAGGAAAAATCGCCTTTGGATCGAAACGAACAGGAAAATTTCCTTTGTCGGCGAGTTCTCAGGCGGCGTTTAGGCAAAGGAAACTTTCCTGTCCTGTCCGATCCAAAGGAGAATCTTCCTGACTGGACACTAGCATTTATACTTGACTTACTCGGTAAATATGTCTGTCAACTTGAAATGGTACTATCCATTGCCATTCGTCGACTTTCCACGACTCCAACAGTCGGGAGAATTCTACGTATTTAAAAAACCACAATTATCAATAGAAATTAAATACTTCTATCAAAACGTGCGTAAACCATCTCCCATACTCATTAAGGTATAGTAGGATTCAACTAAACATACCGTTTTTATAATCTGAATGTGAATGGAGCATGTGCCAAGTGTCAGCAGCCACAAGAAAGTAATCACAAACGCCAAGTTCAACGGAAACACAATCTTAGAGAAATACAAATGTCAAAAATTCCGTTCCTCTGCGCTTAAATTTATATCGATTTTTGGTTTGTTTAATTTTTCTATATAGAAACTACTCATAACCCCCTTCGGCAGAGGTTTCCTAAGATAATATAACCTAGCGGGAAAGGAGGGAAAAACTGTTTTTGTCGATAAAAGAAGAAATCTCTTATATAGTTCAGTCATTTTATCGTGATTGTATGAGAGAAAGAAATATAAATTGTTTTTTGATTAGGTTACGCACTACTTCCGACGCTCAAATGAACTTGCTGCTTTTCTTTCTGATCCTATATTGAAAAAAAACACGAATTTTAATAAGAAAATAACCAAAAAATATAACCAGAGAATCAGCGATTATTATAGTTATCTTACGTCCAAAGGTTTCTTCTTCTTTTTTTGGACATGCCTAGAATAAAAGAAATATCCTTTCACCTATATATCTAAGAAATATGGTTTTGAAAAGCTTTCTTAATAATAAAAACATAAGACGTAGCATATACCTGACTTCTGGGGTTTCGCCGGACTTTCCAATGTTAGACAAATCTTCTAGCAGTACAATAAGAGGGGATGTCGTATTCGTGTCTGCTATACCTGTACAATTCATATTGAAACACTGAATTGTATGTTTTATACTGTATATAGCGCCGTACAACCCGAGCTAAACGCGCAGGGGGTGTATCATTCATGGACCAATTAACTATGAATTTTTGAAAAAGTGTAATGAGGGCAGGGTACTAGGCTTATCTAAAGAAGTACTTATCCCTTCTTCCATCCCGATTCCAGACAGATATTCGGTAGACATACTGACCCTGTTCATCTGTTCGGTTAACGATTTTACAGTATTGCCATACAGCTCGAAAGAATATGGTGACGGCGGCGTAAAATACTCCGATTTTTTCCATTGCTAGAATATTCAGAGCTGTTGTTGAAGCTTGACCTTCTTCCACAGCTTTAGTAGTGACTTTCATTGACTTTTTAAGGTTATGATGAATATCTGATAAGCAACTCCATGCATCTTTTACACTCCTATGTAAAACGAATTTGTCTTTGCTAGTGGATGAGCGCTAAATGAATGATTAACATAATCAAAACTTTTAGCCCATTTTGGAACACAGTAACCTCATACGAATGCAAGTAGTATGGTACTTTCTCTATTTGTATTTCAAGGACCAGACTGGTCGCGTTTATATTGCGCGTTTGGCCATGCACTTCTTATGTCTATGAAAGCCTTACGCCTCCAAATTGGGGGTTATGACATCCTTCCTCTAATAATGTACCACTTGGTCCCTGCAGGCGATATATACGCCGTCGAAAAGTTCATTGTTAACACATGGATATCCTCGGTCTAACTAATATCGCTGTATCCGTGAAATATACATTGAATAATACTAAATAAGTTAAAAAGGTTGTTTTTGATGTTTCAGATCCCTGGAAAAGATTTGGATTCAAGGCTGGTTAAATGATAACCTACATGAACAATGTTTTTTAACAGTTATTTGTAATCACTCACAACTTGTCCCAAATAACATTAACTACAACAGTCTACCTGTTAGGTGATAAAATGTCTTTCAATCGCAAAATATCCACCCAACCACATTTATTACCCATGATACAAAGCAATTCATGAAGATGCAACCATAAATCAGGGTGGTTATGAACTGTATGGTCAACTTCATATGGAAGGTTCAAGTAGACATTGGCTTGAAATGCTTGACAGCAAACTATATATTGAATGGATAACTCAAGCCAGCTGAGCACTTGATCTGGGCTCAATGTAAGAATGTTTGGATTCTAAATTGAACAGAAATTTCTTGTTCAGCATTCTGCTTTTTTACTGAATTTTCATTGTCAAATCATGTTGGAGGTACATGATAAAATAGGTCTGAAACAAAATACATTGAGTTATACCTGATTCTTGTCTGGCCTATTCTCAATATTTATTACCAACTGTTCACTGCTCACAACAACAGGAAGGACATTACAAACTATATATAACATATTAATAAGTATAATTGGTATATATGAGATCATAAATCTAAATTGGAGTAATTAGTCCCTCATTAAGATGATTAAGTATTACCTAATAACTTTCTATAAATATTAATTGGAGAATCTGGGTAGCTCTCAAGTTCTTTTGACATCAATGATTGAATTAGAGAAACCTGAGTAAAACAATAACATACAGAGTCAATAGATTATGGTGAGGTTTTCCTGTAGGAGCCAAAGAAGCTTAGCTTCAAGCACAGGAAGATGTAATCTGCAAGAAAACCTACCGCACATTCTTTAACTGCTTCTGGAAATTGTTTTATCAACAGCAGTGTAAGCCGACATTTCTCAGAGCAATCACTTTGTTTTGCTGAAGACAATGTTCAAAGTATTTTTCAAAAATATTTTACTTTTAAATTGCCAAGCATATTGTGTCTTTTAACGGAAGGTTGTTAAGAGAGAGTTTAACAAACCTGCAGCGTTAATTAAAATTCCTTTTTGGGATGTTCGAGATAAACTGTTGAACATATCTAAATTGTCAACAGCTCAAATGTTAAATAATTATATAATATAATGATGATTTATCCTTTAATGCAAATCATGCATGATTACAATTGGGTATTTACCTTTTAAAAATATACTTTTTTGGTCAACATTTTTTGCTTCAAGTGCTTCTGTGATCTTGCACAGTTCCTCAGCAAGAATCTTTTCCGAAGAAAATCTAGCCAGCCTTTAATGGCAAAACCCAAGTTGTTGCATCACAATGCAGTGGTAAAGTACATTATGTTGCTGACCAGTATGAAGTAATTTTGGCTAACTTGTCATGCAAAACCTCAGGGGTTTAGAAAGTAGTACATTAATCCAGTATTCACAGATGTGGAAATAACACATCCCATTTCAAAATGTACTATTTCAGCAGTATAGTGCAAAAAATTAAATTTCAAACCTTGTACAGGCAATAAAATATATGGTAGCTAGTTCAGTATAGTATAAAACTTACATATCAAGAAAAAGCTCAGCAGCTTCTTTGACTCTTTTGGCATCTTTTTCGATTGAATAGGCTTCATACTATGTAAAAATTAATTTATAAATAAAATAAGCAACATACATTGCGCTGTTCAACCATCCTAAGGTCTATATAAACTGCCAAGCAGCCACTGGTCTGATTAAAGACTGGATATAGCAACTATACCTATGAAAATCAAAGTGAGAAGTAATTAAATTCTGAAGGGTGAAGACTCAAATACTACCTAGTGGCATCAATATTGACAGTGATTTTGAACTATAAAATGCAAACTGAGCCCAAGTGTGTTATTCAGACACCCAGTTACTCAAAAAGCCTCTTCCCGGAGTTTTCCAGGAATGCCAGTCTATAGTAATAATCAACCTTAGACACTATGAAAAGTCTATGATTAAAATACACTAAATGAAAATTTAATAATTATATTTAAAGTGACCGAACCTGTACTTTAAAATTTAACGGATACAAACATTTCGCAGTTTTGAGCCAACACTTAGCCTCGTAAAAATCATTCTCATTTACAGCAAGATGTGTTTTTTCAACAAGCCAATCTTCAGAATCTTCCATTCCATCAACCTCCATCTTCGATTTATTCACTTTAGGACCGTGATATACTTTTAAAATAGTTAATACTTCATGTTGCATAATAAACATAACAAATAGGTACATCAAGCGTACGTCGTAATCGAGGCTTCTGAAACGCATTTATAAGAAAGGAGGTTGTTTCATTCGTTGTGTTAAATTTTATGTCATTTTTATGTCGTTCCTCTCATGCTTTTTTTCACCTCATATAATCGTAATGAAACTTGCAAAATAAAAGGGAAAAAATCTGCGAAAAAGGACGCTTTCAGCCTTCAGGATTCTTTTAACGTCCAGTTCTCACGAAATGTGCACTTCTAAAGCAGTGCAAAAAAAAATATTTAAATTTCGCATTCACGTCAATACCTGTGACTTCTTTTGAAAAGCAGAAAAACGTTGGCAACTTGCCCTAACAACTGGTAATTGAACGCACAGGGGAAGTGACTTTTTGTCTTATCTAAGACCTAATTAATATTTCTTAATTGTTGTAGCCCAACATGGGGAAGCAAGGTTTAAAGTCAATTTTCGCATTCGTGTCAATACCTGTGACTTCTTTTGAAAAGCAGAAAAACGTTGCCCTAACAACTGGTAATTGAATGCACAGGGGAAGTGACTTTTTGTCTTATGTATATTCAAGTGGCATAAGACTATAAGTATCACTTGTAACTCTATGAGTGCTGAACTCAAGTATTAAATCTTGGTTTGGCACTAACAGGAACTGTTCCCAAAAATGGCGCGCTTTTTTTGAGCATCAAGCTGTTCGCAAACTTTTGCCATGGCAGCTTGTGAAAGATCTTTTTCATTGTGCCTATCATAGTCTAATCCTGCATCAGGTGCCCTTTCTCTACAAGCAACTTTTGGATTGAAACTCGAACAAAGACTTTTTATCTCTTGTAAGTTATCATACGGAATTCAAAAACAGGAATTCGATCATATTGGTCGTGACTTAAATCTGCGGTGTGCCTGACATTCCAGCCTATACATGTTTATTTCTCTGTAATGCGTGATCCATTCTACCAATATGCGGCTTTGTTAAGTTAAAAGTTTCAAAAATTTGTCGACTCGCATGCTTACGACGTTGGGGGAACTTGAAGTTTACTGAAAATATGCATGCATGCGCCCGCCTTTGCTGGAAAATTACATAACAGACAAACTGAAGTACGTCTCTTGTAATATTGGAGTTGTTATGAAGTTTTCAGAAAGTCTTGTTGATTTCAATGATTTATGATGCGTATAATCAAGTTTTTACTGATAAACACTACTGTATTCCAATGTGTATGGGCAGTATGGCATTAGTCGATCAGAATCATTGGACATCCGGCATAGAAGATTGCCCGGCATGATGTAGAGCCCGATAGTTTGTCACTGTTCGATAGTATTGTCACTCTTAAAAAGGCTAAAATTAAGACTGTCTTAAAATATTAAACATTAAAAGATTAAAACAACATTCATAGTTTAACACGATATAACCATGCAAGGAGCAGCGTGGCAGCGTCTTCAAACAACTTAGCATCAAATGTGGTATAACAACTGCCTAAATAGACAAAACACTTCTCGACGTTTCGACCTGAGAGCCTTCGTCAGGAGAGTTAGTCTCCTGACGAAGGCTCTCAGGTCGAAACGTCGAGAAGTGTTTTGTCTATTTAGGCAGTTGTTATACCACATTTGATGCATAGTTTAACACAGTTACAAGTTTAAAATATGCTGCATTACAGATATTTTATGCATTGTAAATCTGCATGAGTTAACATTTTGATGGCGTGAAGACTCGAAAAATACCAATATGCGGGTGATCGTTTCACGTTTTTATGCCTATAGCAGCATGAGAGGCGAGGCGAACTGTGAAGATATTTAAGACTTTTCGTAATTGCCGGAGAAAATGCAACCTGCGTAAAACCAAGGCTAAAACCTAGCTTTGAATTACATTTTTTGCGCAAACGTACTGGAAAACAGACTTTGATATCTATAACAATTCTCATTCATTGTGATGCCATGAAAGGATCCCATAATTAATACAATCAAGAATGGCCCATCTTTGTTGTTTAAAATCCACTTAGCAACAAAGACTGTATAAAGTTTATTATTTAGCCTGACACAAATTGCACGTCGATATCTACTTAAACTCGAAAGTAAATAAATCATTTTGATAGATGTCGAAACGGATGCTTATTCATTTCCCCCATACTCCGCTATAAAACCCAATTGATACCCTTGACTACCTTCGCCTAAGTAAATCCCTCAATTTATATTTGCCTTTCCCTATAAAAGGCAAGATTGAGATATGTAATTTTGCTAATTCTAACCTAACATCCTTAACCCCAAATCCTTTCTCATTTGTTCAACTATTCACATGCTCACGTCAAACTTTCAACGCAGTTTTTAGTGAGTAGATTTTCTAAATATAGCTAGATAAAGGTAATAAAATCAGTTCCTTAGCACAAAACAACGTCTCCTATTTTCTCATCAGGCAGGAAATTATCACAATTAACTCCACCTCCACCATGCATTTTCCAATAGTTGGTTCCAGTTGCAAGTGCCATCACAGGTGCCATGTTAGGCAGTGTTTAGTCTCGCACTCGTAACCGAAATTCTACATCTGCTTTGTAGGATAGTTAGGTTCAGTGCTCTGCCAACATCCGAAACCTTACTTTATACTTAGCGGTTTCAAAGTATCCCCTTTTGTCCTCACAAAGCGGCTTGTTATTTCGTTATGCTTCGGGTATTCCATATAGCCGCTCACGCACTAATTAACACGAATGAAATTTGTATATAATTGGTGTGCATGAGTTCATTTGTGGGAAACACAATATTGGACAAAGAGTTTTCGAACAATCGCAGGTGTAGAGTCAACAGTCAGTTGTGCAGTCAAAAAGTTCATTTTATAGTTCCGTATCCTGACAAAGATTTCGCTATCATGTGCTCAAAGGTAAGCTTCGGTATAAGTATGTTAACTGCTATTAATGTATCAATGATTTAAAAGTAATAGCCAGAGTTTTAGTGAAAGGTTGTTTATACGATATTAAACAACGATGGCCGTTGCAATGATGGGTCGGGCGATAACTGATGACATTTATCAAAGTATATATCGTTGATATATCGAAGTTGAGATTATCAGGTATATAGGTCGATTTTTCTTGGACATGATAATTGTGATTTTTTTCAGTATCATCCTGAATCCTATTCTTCACAAATTACCCATATTATCCTCAAGTGATATCTTCATCACTGGTAATTTTTATGGTTAAGGGGTTGATGAAGAACCAGATATTAAATTACAGCTTTAAATTTACAGCCTAATCTTTCTTAATTGTTGTAGCCCAACATGGGGAAGCAAGGTTTAAAGTCAATTTTTGCTACACGTTTACAACTGATTAGTTTTTAAATTCAAGTAAATAACATACAATGATATACGCACATCTATACATAGAATGAATTCGTTATATAATAAATTTGATTCTAATTCTATTCCGACTTCCTCTTTGTCTGCGCAGAGCTGAAGTACAAAAATGTCAAGGTGAATACAATACGTTGTACCATTAAAAAGCCCTTGGCATCAACGAATCATATCATAGATACTTCGTCCATAAAGAACTTCAACGTCCGACACCGGAAGGCGGAAAATCATATAGACTTTTTTTATAGTTTCTTTGGCGGTCAAACAGTCTAAAAGTCTTCTAGCTCTTGTCTCTCCCTAGGACAAATTAAAAATATAGGCGACTCCTGGAGGCCGACCATGTTTCAAAATCACAGATACGTTTCTCATTCCATTCTTTTACTCAACCTGTGTGGGTTGTATTAAAGAACAGGGTTATCTAACATTAGTGCGCTATTGTACTAAACATAACTTACTAATTTTTAAATATTATGATAGATCAGGCCTTTTGTTGTTGAGTCACACGTCTCACATGGCGTGCCATATCGAGAGAAAACAAGGCGAATACGAGTTCTATAAGAAAACGTGGATAACGTGCAAAAACGTGCCCTTTGTAAAATTCTTCCCTCGCCGCCCTAAACTGCTTCCGGTGCCCCTGTTTGAGGTGGAAATAAGTTATTCTCACAACGATTTATTCAAATAGTTCTCACTAATTTTTCTTCAAATGATGAAAAACATGTCATTTAGTTGTTTGTCATTTAGAAAATTTAACGTATTCTTTCTTAGAGTTTATGGTCAAACGTCGTATTTAACGCCATTTTATTTATCCTGGTTCATGTTAACAAGTCCGTTCACGGAATGGAACATAGCATAATTTCAGATAAAATTCTAAAGTAAGTAAACTAGACGATTACGTTTACGATACATTAGCTTTGATACTTTAGCTACTCTTGTCTTAGATTAGTTCGTTAATAAATTTTGAAAAATACCAATCAGTGACACCATCATTAATTATGCAAGGTCAAGAACATATGCTAATTTATTCGTTTCAGTTGCTTTCGCAATGCTGAGTTTATTTTATCTGGTTTCTTGTGCCCATATAGACAGGTTGATGTTCATGGCAAAGACAGCCCAAAAGTAAACGCATGCGTATTTCTGGGCTGCTATGGCGATGATTTGTATTTGACGCCTTCTGCCATTTTGGGTGGCAAAATAGAATACTGATTACTGAACACATTTATTCATAAAGGACAAACAAATAGAATAAACTGAGATGGTATCACTATGGTTTACAATTTTATCTATTTTCCGTGCGTTTGTAGGGATCGTTTACATAAAAACTTTTGCTAGCCAAGATGGCAGGCTTTTAGTTTTTCGTTTCAATTAAGTCAAACTATACATCTTTCGTTAACGTTTCAGGCACACTGACGATGACGTTTTTTGGTCTGCAAAGCAGAAACGGACAAGTCTATACAAAAATCCCTGTGACAGTGAGAGCCATGTTGTAAACACACGTAATCTTGATCCCAGGCCTTGTCAACATTGTAGATACTATCCAGCAACCCTTAAAGAAGTCAAATGCACCAAGAATACGCTGAACAATAAATTACCTACAGTCTGCAAATATATAAATGTTGCAGGTGATTGTATGGACGTTTACAATCCAATAAGTATTCTCAGGGTTGATACAAAAGCGGTACCACCTCTACTTTACTCATTTAAAGTTAATCTCAAAGTTGGATGCGCGTGCATGTTGCTGCGTTTTTAAGAGTTTGGCTTATAATATACATTTTATCGTCTGTTAACCCATAGTTTAGGCTCAATAAAACAAGTGGATGATTGGAATAGACTGATAGACCTCATCATCGTTGACTTCAGTGTGGTTTATCTCAACCTTATCATCATAAGCATTTGAAATAAACGATAAATAAAATTTTATATATATATATATATATATATATATATATATATATATATATATATATATATATATATTGGTTTTTAATCTAATATTAAATACATCCCTTCCACGAGAGTCGGGATTCGCATGTATTAGGCTATTAGTTCTAGAACTACTACGGTTATCCAAGTAGTAAGAGAGTACAATCAAATAAATGATAACTGATTTAATGAGTCATTTGCAGTTATATATCGTTTATTTCAAATGCTTAATTGCTCTTGTGCTGACCAGGGCGGGCCGGTTGTTCGAAACTTATCCACCTTTTCAGCTAAACGCCTTTCGAACAACCGGCCCCACATCATATGGCCGTAACTTATTATTTACTTCGTCTTGTATCTATCTATGTAGGAGAAATAGCATTAAACTTTACTGACATTTCAAACTTATGAAGTACGCACAATTGATAGCGGGGTTCATCTTTAACAGGCACATGTTTGCCTTTTTTTTACCCGTACTGCTAAATTATCCACCTCAGTTTGCAACCAATAAAATACTGAAATACCAGTGCCAGTGGGTACCATGTACTGAACATGCAGATTAAAAGATTAAGAGGTTTATTCCGAAAAATAAAAATCATAAGAAGAAAATTCCATCCCAAAAATTTCAAGCTTTTGCATGGGTAAAATGTTTGCAACGCTGCAACAGGCTAACAGCCTCTGTGCAACAGGACGTGCAACAGGCAACAGCCAACAGGGCGCCAGTGTAACATGAAGTAATGCTTGACCACGTGATCGATTACCAAAAAAGAATGCAGGCTCGTACTCCTTGGAAATTGTGACGGAGCCCCCCTCAAACTGCATCATTCTTTCTTGTTGAGCTGTCGTTTTGTGACACGAGGTTGGTGTTTTCCTTGTGAAATTTTTGTGTTTTTGCCTTTATATTGACCCTAGAACCTTCGGCAAACAAGCTGCTATCCAATTATATTATTACATTGTTGTGTCTGTGGTAAAATGATAGAGCATAGTAGGCAATCTAGTATGAAATGTCTTAAATAGACATCAAAATAAACTTGACCGATAATTCCTTTTCACCCAATGGTCTTGTTTCAATGTTAATTTCAGCATATCAGAGGATAATTTTGTTGTCGTCCTGAACGAATTTGTTTCTTCATAGGCTTAATGACAAAATATTTTCAACCTTAGTAGGCATGAAACATGAGTAGCTATTTGACACGAAAACGAGGCCATTGGGTGAATTGAATTAAAGGAAAGGTTCATGAGACTAACAACAATCAAACCTCTAAACCCTTAAAGCCAGGACACATTTGAAGGCATATATTGTATTTTATATATTAAAACCATTTCATTTAACTTGAAAATGTTTTAGGAGTTGCATTAGAATCTTGCATGTTTAAAGGTCTGTTCACAAGATCCAATTTCGTTGGATCCAATTCACTTCTGATAGATGTTTTATAGTCTGTTGTCCATATGAGCAGCAAATTCACTGAAGCCAATTCACTACTGCTTCATCAATAACCGATTATATTCCATACGTCAGAAGTTAATTGGATCCAACAACATTGGATCATGTGAACAGACCTTAAAATATTTTTAACTTTTCAGATCACCATGCAGATCTTTGTCAAGACATTGACTGGCAAGACCATCACTCTTGAAGTTGAGCCAAGTGATACTATTGAAAATGTAAAAACCAAAATTCAAGATAAAGAGGGTATGATTAAAAACCTGGAATGTTTTATCATATTGCTTTAAAATAATAAGTTCTAATATATAATAATCAGTGATTCTGATGAACAACTTTCTATATTCTGGCAGGAATTCCACCGGATCAGCAGCGTCTTATCTTTGCTGGAAAGCAACTAGAAGATGGACGTACTCTTTCTGATTACAATATTCAAAAAGGTAAGTTTGTAATTAAACAATTTTAATTATAGTTGTAACTGTAGACCACATTTGATGCAAAGCTATTAGAAGCTGATATAGTGCTCCTTGATTACCATATATTAGATTCCATATTATCATAACAGTTGTTACCAGTGTGTAAGTCTTGAGCAAATGGAAACATTAGTTATTACAGAGTTGTAGAATAAGATTATTAAGTAATTTTATCTTCCTTCCCAATAGAGTCCACACTCCATCTTGTATTGAGGCTTCGAGGTGGTGTGATTGAACCAAGTCTCCGTATATTGGCTCAGAAATATAATTGTGATAAAATGATTTGTAGAAAGTAAGTAGTTGATGTAAAATATGTTTTAAAGTAAGTTGTGATGTTTTAAAGGAATAAAATAATATTTGGAATAAAGAAGGACTTTTTTCAAAGCTTAGATAAAACAATATGAATATTATACTGGAACCTATATGATTCACTGTTCATTGACAATGGAGGTCCGGAAATTTGTGTCAAACTTGCCCCTATTAACATCTTTGATATTTTTAATATAGATGTTATGCTCGTCTTCATCCAAGAGCAACCAACTGCCGTAAGAAGAAATGTGGCCATTGCAATGACTTAAGGCCAAAGAAAAAACTGAAATAAGTTATGACAGTTGTGGCAATTTAAAATAAACATTGCTTGAAACATTACCTTGTGTCAAATATTGTGCAAAATTCTCTTTATATCTTTACCATATTAACACCCCCCCCCTAAATGTTAGCATGGCCAGATTGTTTGGGTTTCCACATGACATTTACACAAATTCTCTTGCAACAGCATAAAGAACAGTGCACACATTTTCATATAGGATTAGAATTTATGTACTCTAAAATAGAGCAGAATTGACTACAATACCAATTGCACATGTCTATGATAATGAACTTACTTTAATCAACTTACTTTCATTCACCATGCTACAAATTGATAAATTTGAGTTCTCCTGTCATAAAGTGCCCCCTAAAAACCTGAGCATCCGTCGGTCAACTTCAAGGTCATAGATTTTAATGTTATATATATATATATAATCCGTGTAATCATTGATCGAGAAATTCTTGTTACGAGCCATGAACAGATTAAGTAACCCAAACTGTGATACGAGTCAAACCACTAATATTCTCAGAGTCGACATGCCAAATGCCAATCATGCAATTTGAACGGTCATTGTTGGATATTGTAAAGCAAAAGCAACAATGATATTGGCTACTATATAATCGAAAGTATTTGTACACAAATATACTGATCAAATTAGATTAAAAATACCATACATATTATGGAAGAGAAATCAGCAATAACATGCTTCCAAGGTGTATCACTCTAAAAAAGCGTGCATTGTTTTGGAAATTTCAACAATTATCTCCTAAATTTTGAGATCTTCAGTGATTTGTAGATATTTTGGAGATTTTATGGATTTCAAACAACTTTCTCGCATTTTTGCAACCTTTGATTTCCAGCGATTTTTAACTCGCAAGGATTTCTTAGGTGAGATGTACGAGGTTTTTAAGAGTGATATGTCCTTTCAAATTCTACTTTCGGTTCATTTTTACAATTAGTTTATCTATGTTATTAAATAGCGATATAAATTGTGAGGGGAAATTTCAACAATGAATGTCTGATTGCCAGCAGGCTTCACTGAAATGTTTTGTTTTCATTACATGAAAAAATTTAAATAACAACATATTTAAACTAAAGTAAAATTGTTTTTGGAAATCAAGGGTTAATATATAGTCAATAGAGAATAAACATGGTATAAAGCCTGGTAAGCTTCAAAGAGACAAACTGCAGGATCTGAAGGTGCATAAATGGTTCATCTTCCGCTTAAAATTTTGAGATCGAAACATTACATTTAAGAGATGACCTATAGAGAAGCTGTGGGTGAATTCCAACAGGTTAAAAGTGCACGAAATATATGTATAGAACCTTTAGTATTAGTGCAAACCATGTTTATTATTCTATTACTATGGTAATTAATTTTAGTCTTCATTCGTCCTGATGTGGTCTGGTACCATGGTAGCTACGCAAAATCTTGCGCGCCATTGCAAAATTATTTTCCGCAATTACCAAAGCTTTCTTGATTTCCTCTCGGGTATAGCCTTGATTCATCAAAATCTGCAAATCTTCCTCGTCAAACTCTATTGGCTGTTCCCCGCCATTGGGGCTGTGACGAGGGGGAAAGGTGCCCGGCAGCCCTGTCGGCCTTTTTGAGCCAATAAATTGAAAGTTATTGTCATATGTTGGATTACTGAAACACCTTGGAAGAATTGGAGGGTTGCCATCTGTGGATAAAGTATAACCATTTTCTTTGCTTCCGTCAACTGTGAGGTCTTCCAACGATTTTGATGTCTGGGCTGCTAAGTTACTATAGGTGAGGTTTGCAGTTTTAGGTAAGCTGTTACCCTTGGTCCCATTAGGAAACAACCGATCCACACCAAGAGATTTTTGTTGTTTTGACTTATCGTCAAGGAATGGGTTGGCCCCTTCAAAAGGATCGTCGTGCACACAAAATTCATTGTTAGCAAAGTTACTGGTTACTTCGTCAAATGCGACGGCGCTGCCTGTGTCGAACTCGTCAATTTCCTTATCATTTAAACTGAGGCGTGGACCAATAGGCGTATGCCCACGACTGATCTCCTTATCTTTATCTTGTTTAGGGAATGCAAGATCAGCATAGGTCATTGTTTTCGCTGATTTTTCCATTGGGACTGGCCGTCTATTACTAGTAAGGTCAATACCAGAATAAGGAAATCGGCCATGTGAATCCTCAGGTTCAATCGGATGAGATGATGCATCAAAATTTCCATCCAAATAATCCTGGCTTCGTGTTTTGTGCTTTGATCTCGCGGGTAACTTAGGTGGGATTGCATCATTGTCTGCTAACATTTCAATTGGATCTTGACGATGTCTAGGGAGACGAGGTGAAGGGTGGGGGGAGTTTTCAGGAGAAAGGTTTGGAGAAGCTAAGGGTGAACTCCTGGGAGATGGCCGAGGAGATGTCCGTGGAGATCTGGGGAAAAGTACTGGTGAGGTTGGTGACTGGAGATGGCCCGAAAGATGACCGTGGTTTTTGCGAGCAGGAAGTGGAGGAGGTGGAGCATCCTCTTCACCTGGTGTGATGTATGAACGAGGTTGGGATGGAATATCTACCCGAAGTCGCTCTTTTTTTTCATTTCCCGATGGCGGAATCCAGTTACTTATGTCCTGAACGAGAAAAAAACACAACAAAATTAGTCGATGCTTTCGTTATGCAAAGCGATCAAGCAGATATAGTTTCGAAAATAAAGTCTTTCACCACCAATACCGCAAATTCGATAACCCCCCCTGCATGGTTTTCTAAAGCCACATGCAGGGCCGTAGCTAGTGGGGTGTATATTCATATATTGTCTTATGCCTGACTGATTTCTTTTGTACGCTATTCTTCTTATGATATTAAACATGAATATATGAATATACACCTTTCCCAGTTAGGCGGTCTAGCCACGGTCCTGGCTACATGTTACTGTAGATACAACATTTTTTTAGGGTATACTAACATCAAGGACATCTTCTTTTTCTGAATCACATTCAAACGAAGATGATTTTGCCAGATCTTCTTCAGATTTGGAAAAAGGAACAAATGGATCAACAACGATTCTTTCAATATCTTTAATCTCCTGTCGACAAAACGGACAGCCTTCACCGCCTATCTCTTGCCAGTGTTCTAAACAGCTCAGACACACTAAGTGACCACATGGCTCAATGCGAATATCTTTATCATTTTCAGCGCATATCTTACACAGCTCGAACGTTGTGCCAATTTCACAGTACAACTCGTACTGTTCCTCTGTCACTTGGATATGGTCATTTGACCTTTCAACAATATCCTGACTAAGATCAGGATTTTTTCGATGACCATTCGGGTACAAGTAGCTGTAAAAACAGAAATGATAGGATAAATTTTAAGATGAATATACAGTAGGCGTGCTTTTTTGACAAACTCAAACGCTGAATATATTAAAGAAATCTTCACTCGTATCCATAGTATTTCTTAATTCTTTTATACAGTACATTATTCTTTTTAAAATTGCGACAGTTGTTGCTAGTGCAGTTTCCACTTCCCAAATAAGTTACAAAGAACATTGGCTTGTTCATATATTTATAAAAACACAACAGCATCCAAAATCAGTAGACAACGCAAAAAAGTGATGCCTTTTTTGACAACTTTTAAAAACACAGACTTACTATTTTTCATTGAAGCCTTCAACTAACGCTTGGAACAAGGACTTGTTTTGAGGAATAGTTTGAAGAATATTCTTCCCAGGAGTGACATAGCCAATTGCCCACTGTCCCAACCGTGTGCAACTCAATCGAAATAAGTAACTATATGAAAACAATATCAATTTTAAGGCAGTATAATCTATTTTCACTACTGTAAAGCTATAACACTCAATGCCCAGATGTTCTCCTAAGATTCAAATAACTGAAGACAAATGGATAATACAGCACACTTGTCTGAAACATTCTTGTGCATATGTACATAGTGCAACATAGAACCATAGTTATTGTGGAATGGACTGGCAACCCTTATCATCTATCCTCTGATCTTGCTGAAAGAACAGGACATTGCACAACTTTTAAGATAGACAGAGAGTTACGGATCCATCTCTCCCTCATGTATCTATATAACATTCATGACTCTTACAAAATATTCACACTGTTTCCACAAGCCTTTACTCTGAACAGCATGTATGTTTATTAATACAATATAATTTATGTATGTATCAAACCATCTGCTTCACTCAAGATTATATAAATAATTAAATTCCACCAATCACAAGGATAGGCAAATTTCAAAAGCATTGCATTGCTATTCTTAAGACAGACTGTAAATTAAAATTCCAAAAAATCTTTGAAATTAATTGAATTATAAAAAAGTGTTTCGTATACAGTGTTACTTCTCCTAATTATATGATCTATTGAACATTGCATAAATATTTCAAAAATAATTTACCTTCCTGGCAGATCAATGAACTTCTCAAGCCTTGCTTTGACTTCATCATAAGTCAAGAATGCACAATATCCTGGATGAGTGACTGCCAATAAATTCCAATTTCTCAGAATTCTGCCCCAAGGTTGAAATAATCTCACAAAGACATCAAATTCAAAGATTGAGATATGACTGTCACATGTTAAGTCTATGGTTGACTTCAGAGCAATAGCTTCCAACCCAGTTGAGATTTCTTGTACAGCATGAAAATATTGGCGAAACAATTTCCATGGAACAATTGATCTATTACATTTTATGGATAAATATTAGAATTATAGGAATAATAAATCATAAACAAACCTTATTTGATTATTAAAAACATGCTTTCTGAAAATGTACTGTTTAGTTTTCTACTGTGACTGAAAACTTACAACCATTTACATGCCTTTTTCCCAAGGTTGAATGTCCGCAAGGGGAAGAGCCTGGGATTTTCGTATTTGAGTATAGATTTGTCTCTCATTGGAATAAACATTGAATGTTTATTCCAATGAGAGACAAATCTATACTCAAATTACCACAACAAACCAAATTCAGCTTTCCCACATAAACCCCCCCCCTCCCCCATAAAATTAAAATTTTCAGTGAAAATTTAAATTTCAAACTGGCAATACAGGATGTATAAAAAAAAAGGGTAAACCAACTTCAACACGCTATTGTACATGAACTACTCAGTCTATGAAATTTTTTTTTAACATTTTGAAAGATCAGGCTTTTAACTATTGGATGACATGCTTTTAGTCCCAAATGGTGAAAAAATGAGCACATAGGAGACTGATAAATAATGTTAGTCACATTTGCATATTTTAACCTTTGAGCCCAATTAAAGCAGTGCATAACAAAAGAAATCACGAACATGTCACAGCTTGTACTGGTTTTACAACATGTTTATTGCAATTATTTTATTTTCTATTATTTATTTTATTTATTATTTTATTCTTATTTTTTAAAAAGAGGCTATGCGCCAATGCCTTTAACTTGACCAGCATCTCTATCGACACAAAGTTGACATCGCTGCCACATTGCTTGGAATGTTCTCCTGATGCGATTTATGCCTGTTTAATATGCATATGCGGGCAGTTTATTCAGAAGCTTCAACTAAGTCCCAAAGGGAGTTAATTCTCAATAGTCCTAACTCTCAGAGGTGAAAATATACGATTTTGACTAACACTTTTTATCAGCCTTCTATTTGCTCATTTTTTCACCATTTGGTATCAAAAACATGTCATTCAATAGTTAAAAGCCTAACCTTTCCAAATTTGAAAAAAAATGTTAATAGAATGAGTAGTTCATAAGTTGGGTTACCTTTGAAAACACCCTGTATATTATTTTCATTAAAAGCAAAGAGTTAAATTTTGGGAAATAATTTTTGGGGTGTGTAAGCACCCATAGTGTAAGCAGCTGCTTTGCCTGCCTGATTTCACATCAGATTAAATACTGGTTGTTGCCAAAAAAGTGTTCCAAACTAACACTGTGTACATATGCAAATTTTTATATAACTAAATAATACCATTAAAATTAATTTTTAAGAACAATTAGTCATAAATAATTATAAATATTGCAACATAAAACCCCTTTACCAGAAGAAATATTCTTTACAGCAATAGAAAACAGAGGATACTCAAGCGAATAGTCAGACGAAAATATTTTTAAAGACCCTGCACTGAAGTGCTTTGTTTAATAATATCAGATGACTGGTGTTTAGATGAAATAGTCCAACAAATAAATTATATAATAAAACAGGTGTTTCCATTTAGCTCTGGACTTGACAAGAACTTTTTTGAGTTTTTGCTTACTTAAAGGCTAATGCTGCAATGTTGGGGACGAACGTAATTCGAAACTAGTGTAATAAAATCCTTTAAAATTGTGAAACGAAAGACGTGTTGAAAATGAAATTTTATCATAGAATAAGGTAGTCGTAACATATTAATTACCTTGTTCCAAATGAATTTCTCCAGAATTCAGCCGCGTCGGATTTAGTGATCCGGAATGTGTCGCCAATGTAACATCCATTAGGAAATATCCCCTTTAATTCAGCGAGCATATGATTAAAAATCAAACTTAACTTGGTTAGACTCCTGCGATAACGCGAGTCCTCTATAAACATTTGCTCCTTGCCGTCTTTGAATAATCGTATCGCCTGTTTCAGTTTCCTCATAAGATTGTCAAGAAATATTTTGAAGTATTCATTTTCTGCGAGTACATACATTTTATCTTCGTACCTTCCCATTATAATTTGAAGAGTATGGTAGGTGTCTGGTAGAATATCCAAAATGTATGGGGGACTGTTCTTTAAATGCATCCGCGAATGCTGACACGATTTTAGCACCTTCTCCATCAACTTCCATGCTTTATCGATAGTTTTTCTATCAACCTGGATCTTTTGTGTTACAGCTTTCTCGATAACGTCTTGTAATTTCGCCAAAAAGCCCGTTGTTTTTCCCGAGTTTATAGGAACTTGGTTCGCCATTACGATGCTGCATCCTTTGCTCTTCCGTGTTCTAATGCTTTTCACAACACGTGATTCCATTCAGCCAATCAAATTTCTGCATAATAATGTCAGTTTAATTTTCAGAAACAGTTAGGTGATTTGTATGTGTTCTTTAACCCAAACATTAGCTAAAGTCTTACATTGAACTAGCCTACGTCGCCGAAGGTTTAAACCACGCAAAAGTTGAGTTTACACCAATAATCAAGACAAAAAACATAATTAAACGTGTTGATATGCATGCTAATAAGCTTTATGGACGTCAAATGTTACTGGTTTCCGCAGTTCAAGTGAATAGCGACGTGGGTGGAACCGTTACAGCGGAACCTCAATATCTCCCCACCTATGTATCCGCCTCCCATATAATAGACACAGTACCGCATTTCAGCCCGTTCATTTAGCAAAATAATCATGGGAATATGCTTTTCTGGGTGAATAATGTTATTCGACAAAAAGTCTTTAGCAGTGCGTAGACTCGTTGTAATTATTTCCACTGTGTCTGTGATAGAATTGAAAGCGAAAATAACCTATAAAGTTTTCCGGTTCTTTGTTGATATTAAATATTTTCAGGCATGCGGACCCGAAAGTGACATTTTTATTAATTTAGGTCATATCATATGCCTTGTAGTTGTAGTAAACAGGAGACAAAGACAATTACAAAACAAGGAAAAGTAGACAGAATTCCCTTATTGAGACCGAGGTCAAGCGTCGCTCTTCCAATGTGTCATACTCCTTAGTTGGCTTACCATTTATTGTTTAAAACACAATAATCACAATCCTTCAAGACACGCTGTGTAGTGTGTAGAGATGTTGACGCCGATTGGATAACAACTGAGAGATGTGCATTATACAAACATACTTGATATTACAGAATACTGTAAATTGCTGGATTGTTGCCGATTGTTTTACCAGATTTTCACCCAATTATTGAGCTTCGATTGACCTTAGACATACGTGTTCTTTATAACGCCTATTTAGCTTGGAAATACCTTACTTATCTTGACTTTATATTTCAAATTCGAACTTGCAAGATTACAGAACTTTTTGCCTTTTAAAGTAACTGGTATTTTTCGTTATCAAAATGGTAGCAATATGATGATATTGTTATGCTAATTGATCACACGTATTTCGAGAGTCTGTATGCAATAATCTTGTACAGAAGTACCACTTCATAAGGGAGTGTACAATGTCCAGACAATTCTAGAGGAATTGTCAATTGTGGTGAGTATGTATGGCCGCACATACCTCGAAAAGCGGGGCAGAAGATCATGCATACAACCCACTACCCTGAACTGCCAGGGCCCGCGGTAAAGTTATCAGGGGGTTAAGTTATGCCTCATATCTGAATTTACACTAAGCCCGTATAATAGTAAAATATTTCTAAAATCTTGCAGCACAAAAATGAAGGATGTGTCCACTAAGCTGAATTTTTCGATCGAAAGAAATTTTTCGCTCGATTCTCTTTTCATTTGTGACCAGTCAACTATAATTTTTATCCCTGGCTGATGAGAACCATTTAAAAAAATTCAAAAATTGCAACCAAAAACAAGTTTCAGGTATACATTATGCTAAATAATCCAAAATGGCGGACATGTCTTTTTTTCGGTCAAAATATTACATGAATCAAGCAAGCTATAAAAAATCTGTAGCAAGATTTTAATTAGAAATAATTTAAGCGTTCTTTGGATTGAAACTATTAAGAGGGCGCATGCATGTAGCGTGTAGTTGTATGATATATAGCCATCCCCAGTGCGTTCAGCCTTCAGGGTCAGTTGTATAAAAGGCTAGTTAACTTTTAACTCAGTGTAGTTAGTGACAGAGTCGTGTATTTCTGACTACGATTTAACAGTGCAAAATGTAGTTAAAGATTTTGTACAACCGGCCCCAGTCATTTTTTACGCGCGTATGTACGTAGGGCTAAAGCTTAAATCCGCTTTTAGGCTAGTTGAGGGATAAACTTTTAAGACGAATAACCATTGTCATCAGTAAAATGTTCTTACGAAATATTGAGAATTTTGTATCACAGACACAGTCAGCAGGTTTAAAGAATTTATTTGCTTTATGTAGCCTTTTAGCATGTTTCACTGATTTATATTCCGACCTTATAATATAGTTAATAGTCAGTCTGGCTCATTTCAAAACCGTGTGACCGTCATAAATCAACCGATAGTGTTACGTTTAGTATATATCGGTGTTATATATGACAAAAAAGGCCCCAAAAATTTCCCTTCCAGTCTACCCAATAAGTAACCAAACATTCAGTTCCCGATTTGTCGCGTAGCAAATACATATATATATATAATACACAATCGTGGTGTTCACTACGTCAAGAGAGAGCTCAACACAACTCTCAGTGTTGTGAGGCAATGTTATAAGTTAAAAAGGATAAAATAATATAATAAGGTCAAGAAGCATAACCATGAAGCCCACGGCCCACTGCCACTGGTTTTATAGCACATAATTATGTGCACTACACCCACTGACTGAAATGACACAAATTATCAAAATTCTTTCGTATAAGCCACTTCTACTACACCTACCTTAACATTAACGGCGTTATCTTTTCAGGGAAACAACAGATTTTCAATCAAACCCCTTACGTAGCTGCACGGTTAATTGTGTGGCTTTAATAGCTGCCAACTCGTAACTGATTAAAACTTCTATAGACTATACAAAGAAATATTCCGTGGGCAAACTTCCGCTTCTGCGTAAAACGTATTCATTCTTTACAGCTAAAGCTTGAATGAATAGTATTAAAAGAGGAAAAATTATTTGTCCGTTTGTATGGCGTATTATACGTATTGAACTTACTCGAAGTTTGGGAAAGATATCATGCATATTGCTCTTTCAATATATGAAACGTGACGACTATTATCTGATAACATCGAAATGAATAGCAAACAGACTAGAATAATGGCATAATGCGTGGGTGATAAACAAATAAAATATATAGAAAAAAATTAGGACATTTTTCAACGTTCCCATTGTTAGGAATCTATATTTAAAGATTTCATACTTGCATGACATATGGTATTTCTCTTAGGGAGAAGCTGATCAAACAAAACCAAGTTGCTTCCTCTCTTGCGAAAATTAACCCCCTGCCTCGGGAATAGCTTTGCCAAATGCAGGCGGTTTTGTAAATTTGCAACATCTGCTTATGTGAAAGATAAAGTCAGTAAAACAATTTGTATGTTAATGTTTCATTTAGAACCTATACGAGTTGCCTAAAACTGAAATGATTGCCGATGCGTGATATAATCTTTTTCTAGACGCAAATAATGAAATAAAGCACCACCAATTCGAATGATTCCAAGTAAAACGGCGTTTACCATTTTGTGGTAAACTTAATTGTTGCAATTTCTATCGTTCAAATATTTTCAACATGCATTAAAAAAGTACTTCTAATAATCTAGTTGACCTAAATCCACTGGCTAAAGAGATCCTACACAGCTAGTTTTCTCGGAACGGACATAGTTGTTATATCAACAACATTGTTCAGTCCTGTTCAGTAGCGTAGCCAGCCTGTCGATTTGTCCCGCTATGCTAATATTTTAGTGTTCACTGACTGTGAAAACAATAGATTTCTAAAGACATGAATAATTATAATAAATCGAAATTTACATAGCGGGACAAAATCGTCAGGCTGGCTACGCCACTGGTCCTGTTTTTATCAACCTCGAATAACTTGGGCGTTTCAACAGCACCGAACAATGTGTGCTGCTCTTATTGCTCAAACTTGTCGAACTGAATCACATACAACAATAATAATGAATGTTGATGACTTCATGACAACTGTGAACAATACAGGCCAGCACAACACTCAGTCAGCAGTCAGATCAATCAGAAGTGTCCAGATTAAATATGAGATGCGGAAGATATCAGGTAAAATGCGAAAAGTTTTATTAGTATTTTCCTCCTGAAATTGGAAATTTTTAAACGATGCCTGGTTTAGACACGTTCCAATATAACCGCTTGGCGGTAACAGAGCAAGTGTTGTTTCTTCTACTTACGATCAAATGTGGTATAACAAGTAGCGTAGCCAGCTGAGCCTGTCGATTTGTCTCGCTATGCCAATATTTTGCTGTTCTCTGACTGTGAAAACAATAGATTTCTAATGACATGAATAATAATGACTCGAAATTTACATAGCGGGACAAAATCGTCAGGCTGGCTACGCCACCGGGTATAACGACTGCCTAAAATAGAATTCAACGTTAAATGGCTAGACTAGAAATTTCCTTCGTCAGATAGTTGGTATTGTCTATTATAATTATATCCCACGTGTTTTGTTCGGCCTCTTAACCATGATTTGTTCAAAGAAATTACCTCCATACCTGGAATACCATTGCCTTTCAAATCGAGTTAATTTTGTTTTACTGCTTCAATATCTGTGATTTACTGTGGAGAGGTTAAGATACCCCGCTTCCGGTTTAGGTGTATCCGTGGGGTGTCATGGACGTCATTGTATTGTCAAGTGGCCCGGGGTTAACTCGAAATCGAGATAGAATAATCACTGCATGTGATAGCTTGGTTGAAACGTATGCTTGAAACGTATCCCCCTCAATTATAGCCTTTCTTGGCAAATTCTCGCCATGACGAATTACCCGCCATTTCGATTTTCGGACTTGCTTTTTCCTTGATATGGTCATGCTGGGGACCACGTAACAGAGACTAATTTATATGGTTAGTTTATTCTGAAACATTGCTGTTTATTTCTTTATGGTTGTTTAAGCCCGTTTAAGAAAATGAACAGGATATACGTCATCGCAAAAACGTATCCCGGCCGTAGATGACTGGTAAGTGCCAGGTACGGATGAGGATATTTCCTCAGGCAGTTATCGACTCACTTAGGGTCGAAAATATGAAAAACGTCTGTGATGTATATTGTTGTTAAAACGTTTTTCCTGTATTTGAACAATGTATGAAAGTAGGAGGTTGGGAATTTTCGAAGTAGCGACAAAATGTTCCTCTTAAGTAAAAGCCACTTAAATTAACATTCATCCTGAGAATGCTTTTATACATATACGTATTGTTCACTACGAGTTATAAAGAAGAAATCTTTTGAGTAGAAAGGCGTTTTGTTTGATAATACTGTATATTCTTTTCGGAATATATTAAGAATATACTATCATGGATATTGTTTGACGGGCGTGATAGAGATTCGTCATTGGGCGTGATCGAGACGATGATGCAAAGGGAAGGAAAGTGTAGAGCGAAAAAGCACGGCCTGCATGAGATATATCAAGGATTCTTTTTGTAAATACATACTAGAGTCTCTGCGTGGGTCTCGTTCCTTTCACGTTTCTTTCCTCTCAGATAAAACTCTTTTACCTACCACTTTATCGGGCACTATTATGGCGACATGACGTATTCTGCAAACTGTTGAATTTCACATTAATCAAAATCCAATTAATTACATAATGATAATACATTTACAGTGGACTGTTGTTCTTGGGCATAAATATGCATGATTATGATTGTCTCTATGCTAAAGCTAAAACAATTTCTCATGCATGCATCGGACTGAAAACATATTTCGTGTAACACGCAAGTTGGATGTTGGATATATACTATACATTAAGGCAGATGGAAGATTATTTTTTTATTACTTTCAGGGATGCATTGAGAAATAAGAATTGCATATGTCACATGCATGACGGGTCGATTGAAGAAATATCACAGAGCATGCATGTGTGGAAACTCTTGTCATACAGCACAGAAGATTAGAAGTCGCACTCATATTAGAACCACGGTTAATATTAGAACAAATGTCAATATATAGGTCAGAAAAGTTTAATACAAGGAATAATTTAAATAAGAATTTCAGATTCTTGAATAATTTATATAAATAAATTTATTGTGCAAAAATGCACATATATGCACATATGTTCATACACATTCACTGTACATTAAACTTGAGAAATTTGTTGCACGGAGTTCGCAGCTAATTCATCGAAGAAATAGATTAGTAAGTTTTTGGCCTAGAATAAAAACAGATAATCAATAATAAGGCCTGATTCTCGTGTCATCATTTATACATAGAGGAAACTTACTTCATTCTCTGTTTCAGCATGGATTATGTGTTCACGATGCTCTGTGATTGAACGCCGTTTTCTTTCAACACTACATAACCAGCAAAACTAACTATGAGCGTGTTTACGTCACGTATAGAAGTGTTGGTAAATTATAAAGTAGCTCTCACGCTAGAAATCTTTTTAACGTAAATCAATTAGACTTAGGTAAGGCATGTCTTACGTCAAGCCAACTGCATGTGACTGTCCTTGCTGTGTCAATGCAATATACCTTTCAATGATAGAATCAAAGCACGTGATAGCATTATCTCTTTGCAAAGCAAGTATAATACAAGGTCCTTCTGACAGTTCATTCTCCTAGAAATGCAAATCAGAACCTTAAAAAGGGAAACAGCTAGGGGATGGATCTAGTGTGGTTCTGTAGGGGTGATAAGTGCAAGCCAGGTGCCGGGCTTGAAATGGAGTATACAAACCAACTCAACTTCGATATCGTGAACTAAATTATTATACAGTTTGAAACAAATTTTCTAACTGCATGTTGAAATATTTTTTCTTGTTTTTAATTAATATTTATAACCTCAATGGAATATTTTTTTCTTATCACAGTCAAACTCGAACATGATTTACAACAACCTACCCTCGTGGCATTATCTTTTTAGTGATATGCTAACATTATGCGAATGTTAAAAAAATATATTTAATATGTTGGGCAAATTCAGCACACCGAATTTCCAAGTACGGGTAAGACCTACCAAATGTTTCCTGTCTGCTCTTGGACCAATCAACATGAAGAATTCATTAACTTGTTCACGTGACAACATTGTCATCTTCATTCCGACCGGAACAAAGTTTGCCGATAAGAAGAACTCCAGCACATCAACTAATGCAATCCTTTTTCTATCATTTCTACCATATAAAATATGGTGGGTTAATATCACACAGTTGACCTGCACCAAACAATTGATCAAATTTTGGGCGGTGGTCGTTGTGAAATCTGGAAGATATAGTTGAGATATTAAAACACAGTGTGTATAATAGGAAACGTGTTGCATGGTGCTAATACGCTTGTCAAACAAGGGAGACCATGCAGACATGGGCATCCCTCTGCTTGTCAATTTAAATCTAAAGTACTGCTTGACCACTATGAACCCACAGCTGATTGCCCTGTTGGTCCTGTTGCCCTTTTCAAGAAAATGCAAGGAAAGAGGTAAGAATTCCGACCAAAACTCCTGAAAGTTGTCTCTGTTGACCTACATACTATACAACCGGATAAATCATTGGTGGTCTGATATAATGTTCGAGAAATCATGTTCCCCATCCCAGCAGTATCAAATTCGGTCATTACTTTTTATCATTTTCCGTCCTGTTTTCTTCCCAATTGTCTCATCAAATGCACGGCATGGAATCTGAAAAACAACAATTGACAGGCAAATGGTATAGTATTCAGGGGATGGAATGTACCTATCATTTAGCCCAATGTATTTTACCTGTTCTGCCTCAAGATCAACGGACGGTCCGCAGCAAACACCACAAGGAAATAGCATTTTCAATTCGCATATAGCCGAACTGTACGATTCTGAACCTATAAGAATCAATATTTTACAGTATGAAAAAGTTTTTTCCATAGAATTTGGAAGAGCACTACAAATTTAATGGGTGCAGCATTAGGGCCATGCAGTATTAAACTTTCATGTACGTTACTCTAATGTACTAAAATTGTTCCAAACTTATCAGCAAACGGCTCCCTAAAATGCTCGGAAGAGCATTGTCCCTTGCACGAGCGATGTCCAGCCATTGGCATCAAAATGCGCCAGGATAAGCTCATGGAGAGTTTTCAATACATTACCGTGAATAGCGTTGTGGATAGAGTCGACGCCATAACAACCGCGGAGCAGAAATGGATCAAGACTACGGGCTATTATGGGATCTTCCGGACCCAAGATATCCAGAAGTTTCTTCACAGCATTTTCACGTTGTAAGCATATCACAAGAGATGTACTGGAGGTCAAATATTGGATATGTTCATTGTAGTCCTATAGATATTAATATTTAAGTCAAACGCATTGATCTTGAGCAATAAATGATATTATTAGGAGAAAAACATTTAGCATACAGTAATAATGAATAGTTTTTAAGAGCTTACCGATTCATCATTACGGACTAAAACTTGTGCTTCACTTTGGGTTAACACTCTCATGTTTAATGCCACGATATCGAAGTTTTCTTGGAGAAAACTTTTAAAGATTTTACCAATCTTCTTTGTGTTTGCAACACAGTAAGGTTTAATCAATGCAATCGTGGGCAATGGTCTTGGACCGAACAGCAATGATTGTATGATAGGTACCTCAATGTACCGTGCAGTTTCTACACTGGACGACGAATCATCAGTGGTGGAACGTGTTTTGTGACCAAACACTTTTCGTCGTTTTTTCTGGAAAGAAGCGTTCGTTTCCTTTTGTGCGAAACTTTGTAACATCTGTCGAAGTGGAGGAACGAAAACAGTATTGGTTCTATTGGAGTCATCGGGAAACAGTTCTGATTCTTCAAATAAAACTGTTAACTGTCGAAAGGCGACCTCTGAAGTCAGGGATAATGTCCATTCATTGTGTATACAGCTATCTTCTTTTGCAAGAGAAATCATGAAATCACGCAGACGTTGTATGATATTGATTCCTCGAAAGACGCAGACAACTACAGGATTTGACATCAATAGCTTGATACTGTCAAGCCAAGAACTATCACCGACTTCATGTGGAGTTACCTCCCTTGATTGAACAAGACTGAGACTTGGGAAACTTTTTATTCCAAGTAATTCCCAATCCCCGGCAATACTATTACTATTAGTGAGTTTCTTCAAGAGTATTCCGATAATCTGAATTGCTTCCTGATTAACTGAACTAAGAACACATATTTGCTCGGCTTCCGAATTCAATGAAAATCGATTATTTCGAGCACGCTTAAGAAGACTGGTATCAGGTTTATAGCAAACATCTCCCCATAATGATTTTGAACTAGCGTCGTTGAACTGTGCTATGGTTAAATACATTCGTAGTGTAGTTTCTTCGAGATCGGGTAAACTGGTAGAGTTGGTTGTCATCCAGTCCTTTAACGATTCAAATATATGTTTCACCAAACTTGCGGCATGGTATAATCCGTTTTCATGCTGCAATATGAGAATAGTTGACGGATTCGATCTGTTCGTTTTCGTGAAGGCTAACATGGCTTCCAAACTGATGTTTGAATTCCGCCTGGCTGGACTGCCTGGTGGAGAACCACTTGGACTTTGAACGGGTGTATTTCCAGCTGATGGACAGAACACGTTCATCAGAAGTTGTGAAAAACCAAGGCTTGTTCCTTGGCGTTTACTAAGCTGGACTCGTCGTATACCATGCAGAACGAAGCCCCGGAGAAAACAGGTATGAAGAAGTTCGCCAAGGAAGCTAGGAGGAACCAATGGTGAGATGATGAGAATGAATGCAACGCGGGTTGACGTTACCAAAAATGCAGGAGGCTTTTGAGCTGGAACACTGTCCGGGGAACATGGTTTGGGTTTATCATTAGAATCCTCCACAGCTCGGATGTCGTCCTCGGTCAAGCGTCCACCAAACACACGAGCCAAGTGTGCTGTAGCTTGATTAACGTAACTTGGACAGTAAAACGATTTATCCTCAGTATTCGTGGAACAATATATAGCACGAAGAGAGGGTATTTCCCGTCGGTCATCCAACAAGGGAATTTTGGATCCAATGATTTTCTTCATCTTTGCTATAGCAAATGGACCCCTGACAGCTAAATTAAGGGTGGGTTGGAGATCATATCTTGACTGAGGAATCTCATCTTTCCCATTGTCATCTGGGACATTACCTAAAAATATATAAAATTGTCGTCGAGGCCCAATATTGTTGCCTATCGTTAAGCAAACAATATCTTCACTAACTGCACACCATGCCGAACAACCCTTGTTCACGTATCTTGCAAAGGGGTTATTATGCAGAAGGATTACTATGCAGAGGGAAATTAACGGCAGTCGGATACTATAGTAGCTCCTTCCAGAATAAAATCAAGACCATCAGATTCAGCAAGAAGGTGGTCAGCTAACCATCGCATGGGAAAGAAAGGTCACAAATTATTATTATAAAAAAAATACATTACTTGATGGGTCGTGTTCAGTTGTAAGCCGAAGACCAGCGACATCGCAACCATCATTCTCAATACGGGTGAGTAAGTCAAGAACACAAGAAGGATGATAATACAAAGGAGCTCGTAGAAATACAACTGTATTTTCCACAATGACATCACACGGACTATAGTCTTGGTAACAATCATTGCTACCTTCAAGTTCAATGGTTTCCCAATAAAAACAAGATTTGCTTTTAAAAACACGTCGCACGGCGTTTAAATCTTGCCCAACAGTTATGTACGTTGACAACATCTTCGAACTATAAGCGTCCTCGTCTACTTGACAACAACCATTTAGGTAAACATTTTCGATTTTTTGGTAAACGCTTCTTAATGAATGTGTGGAAAGATACTTGGATATTGCTTTATTAAAAGCACGTGTTTTGTTCTTTGTAGAACCTTTGGTGATATTCGGATCATATACCTTCCCGTTTGGTTGAACACCAACGAAAAGTTGTAGTTGACCATTTTGATACGCTTGGTGAATACCGACAACGGTGAATGGCACGGATTTGTCTTCGCTGTGGGGATTGCAAAGATAACATAACCATGATATAAGAGCATAGTATTGATTAACTTCAGCTCCCGAGGCTAAGCCATTTCCTTTCGAATATTGATGGTTAATTTCCCCACAACCAGTCAACGTGACAACAAGGAGTAAACTAAGTTGCCCTTCTAATGTAAGCAATAAACCTTGCTGATGAGGTTGAAATGAAGCGTCCTGTAATGAACAGAGAAACAAAAACATCGTTGGTAGAACATGGATGACATAAAGCACCTATCTTTTGAAAAGGTCAGGTGGTTTTGGCTTTTGATGGGCATGCATCACACCGAGTGATTGCTGCAAAATTGCATGAGCGGAGGGTAATGGAAGCGCTAAAGTTTTTCATGCGTATGTATTTAATAATAATATACGTGGTTTTCTCTATGTGGTACAGAAGATATTTGGTTAAACTCATCGACTTTAACAATGCTACTCCTTTACCTGGTCATATATGATCGGTGTATTACACGCAGCAGGATACTTTCCACTTGCTGTCACCGTGGGCCTCATACGTTCAATATTAAGTTTTAGTTTCTCTTTCAGTTTCTTCAATTCCTTCTGACTTCGTTCCTTTTGTGGTTTGGAAAATTTATCCTTAATACAATATTAAATGAATGCACTCTTAAATTGTCGTATAACTAAAGTATGAAAATAGTCCCATCGCGGGGAAGTCTCATGAATGAATTATACCTATTCATGATGAATACCTGGTGAATATTCTTTAAGACAAAGGGTGTAGTTTGGATTAATCAGTAAATTTTTAGGTACCTACCAGTTTATTTTTGTTTGCCTCTTTCTTTTCAAGAATGGTTGGTGTGATTGTTCTATAGGTCTCAGTAGTCAGGGATTGCTTTGATGTTTTCTCGTTCATACACTCGATAATCCTATAAACATTGCATGGATCTACAACAAGAACATCGTTTGATAGTTCCCGTTTCTCATAAATACCACACTGTTGTTCTTTTTCCTTCGGCAATGAACCTATACGCATGTTTTTTGTGTCATCATTAGCGCCTTCTTCAGTCCCACTGAATCGTAAATTTATCCCTACTTCCACCGTACTAATTTCATCTGATCTCTGTTGAATCACCAACTGTACACTCTCGCTCATTTTACTTGAACATAAATCATTGGTATTAGTTTCTTTAAATTCCTCACTTTTTCCACCACTCGAGGCAGTTTTTTCATCCCTCTGGATACGTCTTGTGTTCCCTGATCTAAATGCAACACTTCTAGAGCTATTCTGGTCTTTCTCATCGTCGAACTGCTGAGACTGAGTAGTAGGCCTAATACCTTTTTCATCATGAGCAATGTGATGCTTATTGTCAAGAGGATCATTTTTCTTACTTGCAATATTTGCATGCGTAGTACTTGGCTCTGCGTGCGTCTCAAAGAACCACTCGTCTTTTTCAATTTTACCGGATAAATAATCATTTTGAGACTTTAATTCTTCCTTGTTTAAGTTCGCATAAGCAAAATTCTCGTCTTTTGTAATTTTCGGACCAATAATAATCTTCTGTTCTTTTTCTTCCGACTGACACCTATCATCTTGTAGTACATTTACACCAATTTTGCATCCTAAAGACATGCTGGCATCTGCCTGTTCCGTTACGTCTTCACTCCGCGAAGAAACACGACCATCCTTGACATTCAAACACGGGGATTCTTCCAATTCACTCTTGACAATGGACTTCGCATCTATTTCTTTACTGATACTATTTTCACAATATTCGCTATGTTCCTCCACTGGTAAACCCCCTGTCAATTCTTTTTCATCAAGTTTTTCCACGGTAGCACTTGAAATTTGCTGCAGAAAAGGTTCCCTGATTACTTTACTGGAATGATCGGATTTCGTGCGCTCCTCGGGTTGTCGTTTTGCTCTTTCCTTGAGTTTCATGCGCATCTCACGCCATTCAGTGTGTTCATCGTCACTTTCCTCATCAGAGTTGCTGTCTAATCTAAATAAAAACAATTCACTTTTAAATCATAATTTATCCATGGTAACATGTCGTTTTTTGTGTGTACACTTTCCAGAAACCTAGCTGCCTTTAAGCTGGCTCCGTTAAACAGCGTGTTGGTTCTCTGCTCTGTTCTCTCAAAAATTGAAAACAATCGATCATTACCTTTCTTTTTTAAGACCTAAGATTCGCTGTATTGATTCGGAATACGCCTCTTCTTCCTGTTTAGAAGGAATGCATTTATGAAATTTTCAGGGCTGATATCAAATCCGCATTAAGTTACAATGCAGTTAAATAAGTTTATGGAAGACAATGCAGATAATCGTGAATCTATTACAGAGGATCACGAATGTTCCACGTTTTTCCAAACCATTTCAACTACAAGAATACCCCACTATCATTCTTGGGGTTATGGATTAAGGTCAGTTTTGTATATAATGTATTTAATTTGGAGAACAGATATAATCACACACTTTTGTCATCTAAGAACAAGTTTGTGTAATTAAGTAATGCTACTAACCATCAATGATGCTGAAACTACACTTTTTCCTCTCAGGTTTTAATGCAATATACATGTACCTGTACCTTTTCTTTTTCCAAATTGCCCTCAGGTCTTAAATCAAGAAATACCGTTTGTGGCTCTTGGGAGGAATTGTCATCACTGCTTAACTGTGACCAAGTATGAATAGATTTAGCAGATCCGTAATTGCATTTCACCTTCCTCTTTGTTTGATAAAAACTTTCAGCAATGATTTGACAACTGCTATCCATGACACTAGTACATGCACTCAACTGATCTTTGGAGAGGTCAGACAGCTTAGACATCAACTCAGCATCACCAGCAGAGTGCATTATCTTGTCACTCTGTTGTGATGTGCTGGGAAGAAGATCAGATACCGAGAGTTCATTCTTTGAAGGAAGTGTTCCCAGCACTAACTGAAGTTCACTAAAGTTGATCTCTTTAAGTAAGTCAAAGTCCAACTGGTTTTTATATTCAGCATCATTTTTAGTTGACGAATGTGACTCTTTTTGCTCTGCAGGTAGAGGCATTTGGATGGCTTCATCTGGTTGAATATTTTTGCCAACAGGATCAACAGTTTGTTTTGACTCATCTAACTTTATATATACAGAATAGTTGTGCTCTGTTTGGCATGAAACTGAGGTAGATATTTGTGTATCAACTTTCTGTCTTAATTTGACTGTGGGGATATTATCATGGTGTGAAGATGAACAATTTTTAGAAACTTGCTCATCATTTGGAGCACTAGGATTAACAACTTTTCCATCTAATGCAGTGGATATTTCAACCTCATGAGTGTCTGACAATTCATTATTGGAAGTTTGACAGGATGAGGTTTTCATTAACACTATGGGATGTTCAGTGTTAAAAGCATCACTGCAACCATCTGTATGACTGACATTAAAACTTTTACTACAGTCCAGTTCTTGTAGACTCTGATTAATATTTACACTAGGGGTTGTCTTGTCTGTGTTGGGCGGTGTTGTATCATCAAAATATGTTAAATCACTATCTTTTTGGTAAGAGACAGTGGCCAATGGAGTAGCTACAGGAGCCTCATTCTGGGAATCTAAAAGATCATCATCTGTTTGACCAGACACTGAAGATGATTGAATAGCTGTAATCTGTTTATCTTTAGCTGGTATGCATGATGTAAATTGTTTGTAAAATGATGGGACATTCTTAGGTGGTGACCAGACTGATATTACTTCTTCATTATCCTGAAATAACAGCAAATTATAGACTTACCATTACTTTTCTCACAAAATATTTTTGTAGTGCTAGGATTAGGGCACATGCAAGATTGGGAGGTTATGATTACAGTTATGATTAGGGTTAGCCTTTGATTACAGGGTTAAGTTTCATGTGATTGATACTTTGTTTATATTAATGGTGACAATATAACCATTTGCTTGGTCAATATGTAAAAAAATGTGACGACCAGCCGCCAGCCATCCCAGCCTTTTCTATTATGCTCTCCTGGGCCCTGGGGCGATACCAGCTTTCTGGCTAAGATGAAGCAATCTCGGTTACATTTACATTGAGATGCAAAATATGTTTACACAAACTATCAACCAAAAGAGTTTCTAAGAGTTTCCCAATTGCATCAAAGACGTTATTTGATGAAATTGGGAAAAGCCTAGAAACAACTGAAAAAACTGTATTTCTTTCTTTTTTGAATTCTGACAGCGTTGCTAAGATACCATTGAAACCATAAAAAATTAGCAGCCAGCCACAAACAACACCCACACTAGCCCCTAACGCAAGGGTCACAACTTACATCATCATCAAACTCTAAACTTGGAATTTTCGTTTCAACTTCGGATAAAATTTCGTTGAGTTTCCCGCCATGATGGTCGGGCCATTGTCTTATATTTTCCTCCAAACTTAATTCTTCGTCGTCATCAGAATCCATTTTGTCAGCAAACAATAAACAAATAGATATAGATATCTTTTATCCACCAGAAATCATGGAAAAAAATATAACTTTTATATCACAGTATAAACTTTAATTTGTTTTTATTTTGTTTGGCAACAGGTCAGGTCGTCTAAAATTTCCCGCTTTCGTTAGAGTTGCTGACGAAATATTTGACGAATTTTAAACGTCGAGTCAAATTTTCCCTTCATATCCAAACATATCCAATCGAATCCCATTTTTTTCATTTCGATTTTCGAAAGCAAGATTCAAGAACTACAAGAAGCAAATTATGGACAGAAGTAGTGGAAGAAGTTCATTTGCTTCTCAGTGAACTAAATATACGTATATATAAAAAGAGGCCTTATTTTATAAATTGTGGGGATATTTTCTCTAATTCTCTAAGCTAGAAACAGGAAGTGGTAAAATTATTATATGGCGATCCAAAGTGTGTTCATCTTGAACAAAGCTGGGGGCCTTATTTATCATACTGACCGTTACAACGCCAAAAGTGATATTGAAAAGACATTTAGTTATCCATTAGATATTGTTTTAAAGGAGGATGATAAGTTGACTGTTGTGTTTGGCGAGAGAGATGGTATAAAAGGCATGTATACAGTATTGTATAGTGTGTACTCACCACATTAATTTTGTTTGATATATACACAAGTGCATGCATATTCTGCCAAAGGCTGAATGATAATTCACAGTGTCTGAATTACCAGTCATATTGCCTCCTCTGCATCTCATTCCTAATTCTGGTGCAGCTGCCCCTACTGTGTAGTGTACACCTCTGTGCTATAATCCTGTGAAATATAACTTATATGGTGACTACCTGAGATACCCAGATAATTAGACAAGCTAATTACCTTGTCTATGCAGCATTTCGATAACTGAGCTATAAATAACAATAGTGGCATTTTAAATTCAGACTACATCTACAAGTATTTATACTTGTCATAAACAAAAGAGTGTATACTGTATGTGGGAGTTGTATTAGGCTGAGAGAATGAACCTTCCAGTCTGGATGGAAGTGTAATTGGTCTCCCCATATCTATTCCGGTTTCCAGGGTTATTCAACTTGACCTTAACTTGGCTTTATTCTCAATTGCTATCATAATTGTATTTTTTGCCAGTTGGTTATAGTCTTTTGGCGATAAATGGGGAGGAAGTGAGCAATAAACAACTACCTAATGGTATGGATGCTGTGGAATTCCTTAAATATCCCAACAATTATCCGGTTTCACTAAAATTTGGTCGCACCAAGCTAAAGACCAATGAGAAGATTATGTTTGCAAGCATGTTTCACACGTAAGCCAAATATATATAATTGGATATAAATTAATTACAGTGAATTACACAATGGTTATAATAGGTAAATGAATGTAAATGCTATTCTCTTGCAACCCTCTTATGCATCTGCAATTCCAAGCAATGCTCCAACCACAATTCTACAAAGCTAACCTGTAAAGGATAAAGCTAACCTGTAAAGGATAAAGCTAACCTGATAAGGCTAACCTGTAAATTGGTTAGGATCTAATTAGTTTCCTCTAGAATGTTATACTTTTTCTTTAAATTTTAGTTTGTTTGCAATTTCAACTAAACTATCACCTGAACAGAAATCATCTGGTATACAAGTTTTGGAAACAGAATCATTCAAACTTCATTGCTACCAAACTGCAACAGGTAAGGAACAGAGAAGTGTTATGTAAGTCAATAATTGATTGGAAACAAAATGATTGAAATTTATTTAATTCTATTATTTTGTGTAACTATGCCTTACAGATGAAAAATGATACCAGTGTTGTATGTTATATCATATCTTAGGTGTTAAATTATTATGTATGAAAAGAAATGGCAAGCATCTCCTGTGTGCTGAAACTAATTCCTACATAGATCCTACCTCGTCTTTTAAAAAATTATATTTTTCTTTTAGGTGTGAAATTCCTAGTTCTCACAGACCCTAAGCAGGGTCCGATGGACAGTTTCTTGAAACGCTTCCATGAACTTTATACAGATTATGCTTTAAAAAATCCGTTTTATTCTTTGGAAATGCCCATTAGGTAATGATGCAGAGTGGTAGAAGATGAGATGATATTATAAAATGAATTGGTTGTATATAATTTGAAGAGGAAAGAATTGAGTTTGGAGAATATGTACAGAGAAATCCATGTTAGAGAATTTTTTGAAAATTTAAAATTCTATGAAATCTAGGCTTTAAGAAAATTTGTCAAATTTGGTACAACTTGTGTAGGACATGTTCATAAACCAGAATAAAGGAGCTTTAATTTAATAAGTAATTGTGACTTAGAAATTGAAGTGAGTTAATACTTCACAGTAGTTGTTGACTTTATGGGCCTTGTTAGCAATTATATACAATTCTGTGTCACTTTAATTCACTACAATTAATTCACTACTGTGGAGCATGTTTGCTATAAAGCTTAAAGTGGTTGACCGCCACTTAAATCGCTGATGAAATGTCAAATGAAAATTACTGATGCATTCTTTTTTAGATGTGAGTTATTTGATACAAATCTGCAAAAGACTATGGACCAACTTGAAAAGATAACAACAACGCAATATTCAAATGAATGAAAAAGTCCGGTAACATATTCTATCCCTCCTAATTATACCTCTTCATTGTCTTAGATCTTCATGTACTTGCATTAATAAATATCATAAAAATATCAACAGCAATGCATGTTAGTGCTTCTACATTAGGGAAGGAGAGGTTAAGAACGAAAACTAAAGATATTCCAGTAAGTACTGTAGCTCGACTGGCAGTAAACTAGCCTCTAGTCGAACAAAATCGAACGTACTCGAGCATCCACGAAGTGCGCGTGAATGTCTCGCAAGTGGCAAGAGCTTCAAGGTTTAATAACCAGATTACACTGTCAAAGCTTCTGACTTCTGTGATCACTGTCACAATTTTGTTGGCAATATGGCAATATTTGAGGGAACCAAAAAGAGCCTTTTCGCCGTGAGACAGAAATACCCCAAAAGAGTTAGCAAAAGAGTGAGTTTTGTGCTGTGCCTTTGTACTCAGGCCTCTTCTAAGACCTGAGGAGGATAATTTACTCTGGTTCTCACCTCTCATCGAGTAATGATCATTTAAAATATATACTTTATGCAAGCCATGCACGGCGAAACAAACCACTGTATTGTACACAGATCACAGATTTTGGACAAGTAAATTCTGTTTCTATGACTTTTAAGTAAAGTATGAAGCATAACTGTACTATAAATCTCAGATTGAGTTACAGAATAATAACTTTAATGACACAGCTTTTTTACATTGAAATATAGCATCTAGAATTTGATATAAGGTAACGCGTATACTTCTAATGTGTATGTATATGTGCATGCATGCAGTATAATTATTGAATACATTTACTGATTTGGAGTACGTCAAACACATTTTAAAGTATCCTGCAAGCAGGTCCCGATACTGCGGATGAGTTTCGTGCTTCCATCTCCGTTTGTCTGTCAATACATGCCATAGCGAACATCTTGAATTCAGAATAATCTAATTCCTATGACAGAGCAAACCTTATTTTGTATGAAAATTTAAATAACTTTGGTAGGAAGATTTAAAAACATCTGACGGCTGATAAAACTGCATGCAACTTGTCTCGATCAGCAAGATATTGATTTGTTTAGACAGAAAAGGAAGTAAAACACTGTGCCTTTCTTGGTAGGAAAATTGCGATGTTGTATAAACACAACACCCTTTCTATTAGCTTTGAAAGTGTCTATGGAAACTTGATTATTTTCATTCAACTTACATGGTCTCCTGACACATCAAACTCGGAAAATATTGTCCTCATCGCTTCCCCTTGTAGATTAAAAAGAAACCCAAATTTTTCAAACTCATCGCAAGAAATATTTCCACTGGAATCCTCGTCCAATAAATCAAACACCGTTCTTGAATGACGATATATAAAATGTTTCTCGTCATTATCTTGTACGGCAATCAGTATACAAACTAATAAATAGAATTCATCAAAATCTAATGTCCCGGAGCAATCAACGTCTAACATATCAAAGACTTTGTAAATTTGCGATTTTGTTAAATCCGTTGAAGAACTCATAAATGCCCAGAATTGGACATCGTTTAGTTGCAATTCTCTGTGGATATCTAAGCATTTGAATAACTCCAGGATAACTTGAATACTTCGTCCTGCATTATTGAAAGAAAGAAAAAAGAAGTATTAAGAGGAGATTTTTTAGAAAATCGCGTATTTTTGCACAAAATCGCTCAAAACTTAGCAACCAGGCCTTCGCTAAAATATGCTTTGCAGCCATTTTGAATTTACAAGTTTGGTAAAGTTTTCGTGTTGAGTGACAGCTCTTTTACTAACTTTTGGGGAACTTCAAAAGACGAAAAGCTCCTTGAAACAAAGAAGAACAACAGGTGAGTGTTCGTTCAATTGTTTTGATATTTTGAATGATATAATTTTCCATGCGTACATTTTTATTAGTGCGAAGGAGTGACACACAGTCACAGTCACACACTAATGTGTAATTGACAGTGTAAACATATTGAAATATACTGATTTTAGTGGTTTAGAATTAATCTTGTGATAAAATAAAAATCTCAAATGTCAACGTTTTTATTTCTAGGTATCCAACATCTTGGAAAATATGAACAATAGTTTCAGATACGGACATGCCAGTAAACTCGCATTTGCGTTGGAGATGGTGGATAGTTATGTGTAGTAGCTTGAAGATCAGTTTATCTTTATCACAACAATAATAAAAAAGACCGTAAATAATTTATTCAAGAAACAACACAAAGAAAGGGAAAGTCAAACTATTTTGATTTATTTCAAAAACAACTGCCCTCTCTACTTTATTAACAATGAATTCCTTGTGTGGTGGGTACATAATATGGGACATGTAGGTGGGACAATCATGGGACAATTCATTCCAAAATTATACAGCTGTAAGTATAGGTAACAAAATTGTAATGTGACTTTGTTGTTAAAATATTATATCATTAATTGCAATAAATAGTGTTTTTGCAATCTTGTGTTGTTTCCACTGTTTTTTCAAAGCCTGCAATAAAAAGTAATAGATATGTCAAATATGTGGCAATGGCAAATTCCTCTATAAGATATTTATCAAGACAAGTCTGGAGTTAACAAGAAAGGGCTTAAGGGCATGTAGGATGTAGCATCCAGGGCCTGATTTGCACAAACTTCCAGATCTGCAACATGTGTTCAACCAGGATAAATAAAACCCTATACAATCACCATAGAAATATAAAATGGGCTGAAAGCCAATTGTTTGCACAGCTTACAGTATACATTTCATTTTATATCCAAAAATCAGATAGCAACACTGGGCTATTCAAGTAAATACATGTTGTGTATACAGCAAATCTGTTTCGTGTTGAAACAAATTGTAATTTTGTCTCCTCATTGAATATAGGCTAGTAATCACCTTGCCTTTAGTCAGTAATTTTTAGGATTTTACCATTTGTAAGAATATTTAAGTGAATAATATTTGTCAAAATATTGGGCAATTGGAGAAAGATACATTGTAAAGATACATGCTGGACTGTACAATAAATACAGGTAGAGAATATCACACAAATCTGGTTCATTTTAAAAAGTCGAAAAATGCTCCACGGCGTACCACTCCAATTTTAATTAAATGATGGTTTTTGTAAACTAGCATACCTAGGGCAAATCATGAAATACGCCTTAGGTTGATCGGAAATGGTTCTCAGTTGATATTTAATCATTTAACTTAAGGTGAAGGTTCCCTCCATTTTGGCCAAATCATGGCTTATAGAAAACCTGTGGATTTTGGGAACAAAACATGTTCAAACCATCTAAAATCATCATAGAAGTGTAAAATAGGTCGAGAGCCATGTTTGCACAGCTTGTAATACGGCGCTTCGCGTTATATTCAATAAACAGATAGTAATGCTGGACTGTACAAAAAATACAGGTTGAGAATACACAAATCTGGTTCATTTTAAAAAGTCGAAAAATGCTCCACGGCGTACCACTCTAATTTTAATTAAATGATGCTTTTTGTAAACTAGCATACCTAGGGCAAATCATGAAATATGCCTTAGGTTGATCGGAAACATTTCTATAGTAATTTACAAGTGGTGAACAACAGTTTTACAACAGACTTATGTATTCATTTTATACTCAATTACACAAAAATATCAATAACTTTTTAGATAAATTTCATGCCTAGATTTTGGGACCAGGGCAATTGTTGTAACAAAATACATCTTAGTTAAACATTAGACGTTATAAATTATAATATGAACACTTAGCTTGAAAGATAAGAGCAAAATACGGATTATAGTGACTGCATTTTGTGAAAATTTAAAATTTGAATCGCTTCTAAATTTAAGCAAGATTTACTCCGAAATAACCAAGTTAAGTTTATATAAGATGCCTTAAATTAAAACTAGAATGTCTAAGGAATGTTGCAAGGTATGATTTATTGTTATCGATGGCAGTAAAATATGAAAAATCCGCAAAAATGCACGCCTACCTTCCATGCTTCTGTGAGAGTCGAATCCTTCCAACCCCTCTGTGTAACATTGCGTTGCTTTTGACTCTTCAATTACTGTTGAATTCATCTTGTTTATCATTTTACACATCATTCCAATAGTATATTGACGATATTTAACAAAATTAAACGAAAGTCAACAGTTGACTATGTGAAAACACGCAGTAAAGTACTCACACGATATAAGAACCAGCCGCCATGTTACCACCCGATTCATTCGATTGAATCTTAATTTAGTTTTGAGCGCCCAATACGCGATTTTCTAATAAAACTCCTCTTAATATTATTAATATACAATATTATATATAATTGCTTTTGCACGCGAGTAAATATTTAAGTATATTTTTCCTTGTCATTTTGTTATGTTTTAGGCATTTTCTGCTAAGTTCCTAAAGCGCATGCAGGTGAATTATTGTAGTATTTATGATAGAACTTATTCTCACCACTTAACAAGCAGTATGTTTTATCCAAATGTAAATATTTAAAGACGTTTGAAGTAATTTTCATTGTTTAAAGACCGTCTTTTGAACAATTGGTTTAGCGAACGCCAGATATATCGACCATCGTCTCTGTGACGTCAGTAATTGGGCATGCGCACGAGCGCATGCGAGCACATGAAATGTAGTACTACATTTCATACGTCAGAAGTGAATTGGATCCAACAAAGTTGGATGGTGTGAACGGGCCTTTAGATGGCGTCTTGGTCACTTTCACACCTGCGATAGACATCTGTCTAACGTTTCTTTTGTCTTGAACACTCACGCTTGTATTCTAAAACCTCATTCACACTCAAACTCATTGAGTGGGAGATCTTAAACTTCTCAAAACGTTTCCATGGCGGTATTTCCAGTCGAATAGTGTTTTGATTTTCAGTGTTTTAGCTACCTTATACTTCTTTCCACCTATTCAGAAAGAACTTTCTCATTGACCAGCATTAACAAAATATATATCCCACGCTCAATGAGTGTGAGTGAGATTTTTGAATACTGCGTCTGTGTTGTCATGTTTGAGCACTCGGTGTTTTCATGGAAAATTTCCCGTTGACGTTGTAGAGTTGATCATAGGCCCGGCAACCAATTCATGAATAGCGTTTTCAACACTGTTCAAAAGTTCCGCGAGATGCAGCACAAAATCTAAAATGTATTTTAAAATTTTGTTACGTATTTAATAGCCCAACAGTGTGTTGACAAAGATTGTGAATTAAACTGTTTTGCTGCATATCAAAGACATTTTTCATTTGACATCAAATTTTGAAGTTTTTTTACTGTCAACTTTCGCAGGTATATATATAGAGTAATAAATAACTCATGCGAGTCACGTTTAAACAACTGAGTCAGAGACATTGAAAAATACATACATTCTACACCGGTTTTTGTTATTAGTGTTTTATTTATTAAGTTATATATTTAACTTCGTTTTAGGGCGCATAATGACTTCAGAATTATTTGTGTCGAAGGGCTGTGGTAATTACGTGGAAAATTGCGCCTCATGCATATCTACTATATAGGGGTAATTTATATAATCGTTCCCGCTTCCCCCTCCCCGTGCTTCGTCTTTGCTCTGGCTTAATAGTGACAGGTGCACAACCAAGAGACATTTACAAGTCCATTATTCATTTATTGCCCTTACACAGGTTGCTAGCCTTCGGTCTTTAGTTATACTGTCGCTTGCATGCATGCACGAGCCTCAGCGATCTAGCTACTTTACTTGCCGATACTGAATTTATTGAAAACCCGAGAGGAGTCTTCAACATTAAAGAATTGTAAACATCGATAAACTGAGCCACGGAACATAACATATAATAGCTACTTTAGTTTTAACATGCAAATATAGTTTTGGCAGCATATAAATGTTTTTTGTCGAAATTCGGCTCATTTTATAGTTTAAGCCTTAAGGCAGTTCAAAAACATGTCGATAACCCAACATCAAGTATTTTAATCAAAGACAAAGTGAGAATTTTTGGTCATCGTAAACGAGGAAATGAAATGGAAATTTATTTCGGACGGGCCGGAAATATTAATGTGATAGGAAAGCGAGTGAACGTTATTTTAGGCCAGCAAAAGTCCCCTTTTATCCTAAAATTACACCGCGTACGTATACTGGTTATCATCATAGACGATTAAACGAGTATATCACTACAAAAAATTGCTTATGTCACAGACTCTGCGTTTCATATCCATTTCTTCATGCAATATCTTGATTGTTGCACTGATGGATAGAGATCACGTTTATTAATATTTAAAGTGGTGTTAGAATAATAATTATATAGGGCCTAATAACGTAATTTGAATTCGTATATTGGGCAGTAACATAATTTGTCGATGTTAACTGTCGAGTATTTGTATCATATCACATTTTTAACTCTAGAGTAGAGGTACTTGCTACAGTATACATGCATGTAGTAATACACTATGAAAAATATTTCTTGTCTTTCCTGGTACATGCAGATATTAATGCATGCAGGCTTTTATATCGCTTAGCCCTTATTATACATCGCTGCAGGTGGGTCATAATTTGGACATATATAGCTATATATATATATACGCATGCAGACACAAAACATTGCCTGTTTAATTTTTTTTCACATGCGCAGTTACACTGAATGGACAATATACAAAGACTGTTTTTCTAGGAAATAAATTTAGAGGATCACCGTTTTGAAACTTTTCAGAATGAGCAACTTTGAACCAGGAAGGATGTGATTAATGAGCATTTCTTCAGCTGCATGGTTGTCAAGGTAGGCTGTGTTTTCTGCGACAACGAAAATACATTATCATTAATATTTAATGCGATTTAAAGTTAAGTCAGTTTTACGGACAACCTTGTTGACGATGATGCAGCGATAAAAAGATAAAACTATTGGGTTTATTTTGCCAGGCAAAAGATTCTGATCTTCTCTGAAGGTAATTCGTAGAAAGGATGCTTTTCACGTTGATTAGTTCAAATTATAGCTAGGCCTGAGTCTAAAGATGAAATTTCCAAATTTCAACATGTAACAAAACTGATCCGTATAATTAAGATGGCCTATATACAACGCTTAAACGTTCTTTGGCATATTATAGGCCTTATTTTATAAAAGAAGGAAATTCTAAAACACGGCTGGATAGTTTCACAAGATACTGATATTCGCAAGGCTAAAAGTCGTGCATCTTTAATCATCAGTATAATTCTTTTCAATCTTAATGATAAAAGTGCAAATTGTTTCAAGTGTTGCTGTAAAGTTAAAACGTTTCTGTAATATACTCTCAGTAGCAAAAACTTGTTTATTGACACATATTTTTGGGTATTTGATAGGTTACAGCCAAATACTTTTGTGGACAGGGCGAATTATATACTACTATGGAAAAGTGTATTATTCGTTGGGTTCTGTTGTTCGTCGTTGTTCAATTTATATGTACAATAACCCAAACAGACCAAGTCCAAGGTATATTTTTTTGTATCTAAAATTTAGTTAACTACGCTGACGTTTTCTTTACATACACTAAAGGTTTCTGACAACGAATCTTCAAATTTCTAGTCTATAATAAAACATCCTATATGCCTAAGAGTATAAGTACATTTTCATCAATTATGCAAGCGAATATATAGACCGCCTGTTTGCACGGTTTAATATTTATATATTGCTTTATCGCAAAGTATTTTAACCTCCTAGATTTAGCCTTAACTAAAAAATGACTATATTTAACGTTTGGAAATGAGAGCACACCGCCGTCATAAAATATAGGAAAATATTCCGCGTATTTCTGGTATAAATTAATTTTATGTCATGCACGCAGCTCAACTTGAATCCACATCGGACGCAGCTTAGCAACGCCGCACGAATTTTGTCACTATATATGAATAATCAGTGACAGTATATATATCGAGGGAATTTTTAGCAGAATTACGCGGGCAGAAAAATTTTCCCGCGCTTCTACTCTTTAGAAAACGTAAATCAGAAGTAAAGTTAACAGTCAGTGAAAGTCGATTATAGATTATGCCCATGTACGTGCCTTAACGAACTATATATATTAAACTATATTATTCAGTTTTACCTTGGTGTGTCTGTGAGGTGCAGTCATGCATTATGTATAGAATCATTTTTGCTTAGGTATAGTCTACATTAAAAAAAATTTTTCTTTTATTTTTCTTAAAAATCTTTTGATGACATATTGCAAGCCAAATTGCTCTGAGACTGAGAGAAAAAAGACTCTTCAATCACTTAGGAGTCTTCAATCACTATATGTAGTTACCGGCCAGACCAAACACACCCAATGGTGTAAAATAGGTAAAGCATGGATAATAAAATCACACAGTCTTTTAACTATCATGCATGGTTAAAGGAAAGGAAAAGAGAAAACGGCAAAATTTATGAATTCTGGTTATGCCAATATACTGAAACAGCTGCATGCTGATGATCGGTATACTTTGCGGGTATATAGCGTTGCTTAAAACAGCCAGCCGTTTGTGCGGGCAGTTGCATACTTGTAGCTATATTTTTATTTGATGAACGACTGGATGAACGGCTGCTTGAATGAATGAAGAGACATCCAGCCAAAAATTGCCAAGACTTTGCTAATCATCAAAATATTATGAAATCGATATGTGCATGTGCATAATAGGTTGTTTTCAAGAAAACGATGCTCAGGTGATTTACAAGGTATAAATACCCCCAAAATTATATGCAGTGTTAATTGTGAAACTGAATAGCGTTAATCTTTAACATAAGATTTATTTCTCAGAATTTAGCCGCGGGCGGGAAATGCAGCACTGCTGGTTTTATTTAGCCGTAATTTTCGTGAGCGTGTCAAGTTGATTGATGTATTATAATATTGCTACGTATATCTATGCAGTCAACCATGTCAATTCATATCGGTGAAAATGACTTGTTCACGAGAATTACGACTGAATAAACGATTAATCTGGTTTATACTTGTCAGCGACAGTTGTTGTTACTGACACTGACAAGTGAGATCCATCGTTATTATACGAAAAATCAATCCATCGTTATTATATGGAAAATCAGAGTCACCTGCTCTGTTTGGTCACTACGCTCTCGTGTCTACCTCCTCCGCAGGCCCTTTTCCGCGCGCACTAGAAAAAACGTGTACATGCAGAAAAACGCAATATTCATTTACTATTCGCCACCTAGTTCCATCTCTGTATCTAATGTTTACTCTGTGGGTAGGATATAAGAATCGTATGCGAATAATCGCATCGTGTAGATCGGTCTTGATATGTATGTATTGAGCAGTTAAAGCTCACGTTAAAACGCTGCGCCTGAAAAACAGATTAATTCATTCAACAATGATGTTATGGAAATGTTGGAGATTAAAGAAGTTTCCATAATGTATTTTCAGGATCTGTTGCAACCGGACAAAAAAACGTCACCGTTGAATGTGATTGTATCAATAAAACAGGTATGGACGTTTTCCTTGTGGTTATATTATAGTGGCGTCAAATGTGATGCATGCATAAGGTAAGGACCTGAATGGTTTGATGATGAAATGACCTGCAAGGTATTGTGATGAAGGTTTATCATTAATACATCATGTGGTGTAACATAGTGTATGGTATAGACTAAAGGTTAGTTTCCACTCAGGAAAATTCTCCTTTGGATCGGGCAGGACAGGAGAGTTTCCTTAATTTGTATAAACGCCGCCTGAGAACTCACCGACAAAGGAAATTTTCCTGTCCGTTCCGATCCAAAGGTGATTTTTCCCGAGTGGAAACTAGCCTTAAGGTCTCCTCATCTTGCAGTCTTTGCAGTCTCTATTTTCTTAGCACCCCCGGCATGAATGCATGCATGAGCGTTGCTTATATAATGTCATGACGAGTGTACCTTCCACACCTTTTGACTATTGTATTTGCATACCTGCGTGTAAAGTGGCGGAAACACACTGGTACATTAAATATACAGGTTTTTAATGTGAGGTTTTTGATAATTATCTTTCAGGTTCTCACTCTACAAATCAGACGTTTGATTGTGAGTGCCAAACGTACGTATTGGTTGGAAACAAATCTAAACGCTGTTTCTGTAAGTATATGATAGTAAAATTTGATGCAACTATAATGAAATTTGTTTCAGGATCGGCGATAAATTTTCTGATGTTTTATAATTTACAACATCCATAATGTTGTTTTATTGTAGTCGACTGCAGTGACGGTGCGAATTACACGTGTCGAATCAACGAAACCTGCGAACGTTTGGTTACATGCAATAACAGTAAGTATAAGGCTATATGTACAGTATGTACCTAGTCAGAATGTGTACTAGTACACTGTGTAGAATGTGATTCATTTCATTTAGAAACGGTATAAAATTGAACCTCGTACCCAGGGTATTTTCTCTTCGTACTGGGCAAAATTATGCCGTTTCGGTATTAGGCGTTTACCAGATAACGGCATGCAGAACTTTTCATCACTGAAACGGCACAACTTATAAAAACAGAATTCGTACCGGCGAAATAAGTAAATGGTATACTGACTGGTCTTACATAGTAATACACAACTCTCTTAGGGAATACATTGTATTGAAGTTCATATCATATGCTCTCAATAATAGGCTGTCATGAAAATGCGACATGCCGAAGAATAAATGGTGCCTATAAATGTGTTTGTAATGATGGATTTGACGGAGATGGTAAAAGCAGTTGTGAGCCAAATTGCGGTAATTATGCCTTAACAATAACATTTTGTTTGTGTTGATAATGAGCCCTTGGTTATACGTTGCATTTCAAACAATAGATGACGACACTTGAATAAAACTCATTATAAGACTGCATTTGACGCGACCAAAATGCGACGTACCGTTAACCTATAAGGCCTTATTCCATTTAGCGCTAACACAAATGCCAGAATGACAAACATTGTTCGATACTTTTCAACTACTTAAGTGGCCAAAGTGGCCTGTACTAAATGTCACGAAATTATATTTGAACTATTATATTATTTATCATGCAGGCAGTGCATGTTCGAACTTTCCACAGTGGTGTAAAACAAAAGTTAAATCGCCGTAGAGACCGCTTGTACGGCTATTGCTTTACAAAACAATACGACATTCTTGCAGAAAGATGGACGGGTGTGCCCCAAACCCCTCGTTTATATAGAGAGATTTCACTTATCTTAACCGTAGACGTCATGTTGGTGTTTTTCCCAAAAGAACTTGATTAATGTCATGTGCAATGTAACACAAGAGGTTTGACTTTTCTTGGAAATGCTAGAGCTAGTAACATTATAATTCAAGTGCCGGAGAACACATAGGCATGCAGAGGCAGCAGAGCATTCAACTTGAACCTAATTGAGTTTATAAAAATCTTTGTTTACACCAGCTTCTGCCAGGAGATTTTGTATTTATGTTTATTTCGTTATAGGTTGTAGCGGTTGTGGCCAAAGCGACCCAAAGTTAAACTGTTCTTGTGAAAACAAAACCTACTGCTGTAGCACCAATAGCAGCTGCCCTGCTAATTGCCAAAGTACGTCAAACAATAGTCTGTAATTGCCATGTTAGATTTAACGTCTCGACAAGAACGATACAGCGGAATACAGTTAAATATACACTGCACTTTTACAGAAAATTGACTCTCTTGAGTTTTAGTTACTTAGGCAAGATATATGTTTTAGCCCAATCTCTAACAGCTTTAACGCATACATGCATATCCGATTTTTAGATTGTAAAAAAGATGCGTGTTTGGTAACTGGAAATTTGACCTGTTGGTGTAATCTAACGTGTGGTAGAAGTAAGTGGGATTTCGTTTGAAAAAATATTTAAGTTATCTCATTAGAATCCAAGACTTATTAATTTGGAAAATGACTCATGACTTATGAGACATATCATGACTGTAAAAATATAGGCGTAAAATCGACAGGGTCCACTTTACCTATAAACATCTGCTCAAATTTGTAACTAGTTTCCTTTGCTTGTTTTTTACGTAGTTTTTTACTAGTTTATTGATTATTTTTTGCAAAGAAAGTTTTTTCTAAAATGCTATTGATAAGTTTAATTCTCATCGATATTGCCATCGTTTTTTTATTCATATAGCTGATGGTAACTTCAGTGCCTGGAGTTCTTGGGGTAAATGTAGTCGTCTGTGTGGTGTTGGTACACAAAATAGAACCAGAAACTGTACAAAACCAATAAATGGTGGGAAAGATTGCCAAGGAGATTATAATCAATCGCAATCCTGTAACAATACGACATGTCCCAGTACGTATATTTCTTACTACAGCATTTGCATGTCATTTAAAGAAATGAGAAGAACATTAAAATGATTGGTATTTCAATACCGCTGAAAGAACTACAATAGCGCTGATTTAACATCAATTGTAATAGTGCGGAAGTTCAACAACAACGCCTTATTATATATTCCGTAAAGTGAAAATCAATAGAACGAAACGAAGAACAATTGCGTTAACTTATTGATCATTAACATTTTCGGAACAACAATAGCAATAAATCAAACGACATTTAGCATAGAGAAATATTCATTAATGTAAAGGTACAAAGAAAATATTAGAATTCGCATTCTAATTCATTCGTTGCTGTTCACACAACAGCAATATATGTGCAGTATGTTTTATCCCTGGATGTGTTCTCTTGTAAGTAGATCTGCATGCATATAGGTCTGCCCCATGCTGTGTACATTTCGCAATGGTTAGGTAATGTATATTTCGTTCAGCAGCTGCTATCAAAATTTGTTTTCAGTGAAATTCAACGTTTTGAAGTGAACAACGTCTTCTCATCTGTACTTTTATATCTGTTGTTTGTAAAATATGTATACATATTAGAACGCAGATGAGAGAACTTTGTGTTAATGAATATTTCTCTATGCTAAAAGTCGTTTGATTTATTGCTATTGTTGTTCCGAAAATTTTATCGTTCTGTTGATTTTCACTTTACGGAATATATAATAAGGCGTTGTTGTTAAACTTTCGCACTACTACAATTGAATTTCAATCAGCGCTATTGTAGTTCTTTCAGCGGTATTGAAATACCAATCATTTTAATGTTCTTCTCATTTCTTTAAATGACATGCAAATGCTGTAATTCATGCCTTGTGTTTTCTCTGCTATAATGAGATACAGTGCGCATGTGCGTTGATCTGGTAACTCATGGAGTAGTTACTAGTACTAGTCCTTTTAACAACCTTTGATATGTGGAACATTTTCTAACTCATTGTATATGTATACATCTGATATTAATATCTTAAAATAATATCAGAAAAATGGTTCGCTTGCGAAATATTTGCATATTTTCTTTTGTCATGTGTGTGTGTTTTTTAATAGCTATCTCGTTTTCAAAAAGTACATATACTGGAAAAGAACAAGATGGTTATGTTAATGTTGAGGTTAATATTTCCTCTGGTAAAGTGGTGGAAACATTTAAAGTCAGGTATAAAAAGAAAAACGGTTCGCTTCCGAAATATTTGCATATTTTCTTTTGAAATGAGAACAGTCAAACTGAACTAATTTATTTATTCTGTCAAAATTGAAAAGAAAATATGCAAATATTTCGCTGGCGAACTGATATTTGGGCAATTTGTTCCAGTTGGTTGCAGTCGAGAGCTCTGAAGCAAAAGTAAAATGTCTGTCGCTTCCACTAGGCGAATTTATTCGCGCGAACAGATAAAAAGTAGAAAGCAATTCTACTTTTTGCCGCGATTTTTTTCGCAAACCAATCGCATCACCGGATTTCAGATATCGCTTCGCGTCGCGCGAATAAATTCGCCTGGTGGAAAACGGGCTTAACGCAGCACAAATCTCGCGCGCAAGCAATTTTGAAATCCTGGGTACGAGGTTGTCCTCGGAAAGTACTCACGCACCACCCCCTGAGAAAACATACTGCAAAGAACAACATCTTGTAAACCTAAGATTTGAGCTTTAAAACGAGACGATAAGTTCATGGCGATATCGTTCCGAGCTTTAAAGCATCAAATCTTAGGTTTATGTATATGAAGATGTTTTTTTTAATTTGGATGTTTTCTCAGCTTTATTTTAATAAATTGCCTGCTGGTTTTCTAAGTAGTCGATATTGAAATAAGAAAGTCTATTTTTGGAGTTCCTGCGCAATGGTTAAATCTCTTCTGTTTTTCATTTCTATATATGTGTTTATTCATATATCTATATTATAGTGTTGAAAGAGTATCAGGCATGGGTACCGCTGATCAGAAAGATTACCAACTACCAACAAATGTAGCTTTTACTCTTAATGAAACGTCAAAAAAGCTAACAATTAATCTGACGAAGGATTTATATGTCGAAGAAGTAGAGAATTTCACAATAAAACTAAAGGTGACTGATTTCAATGCGGATGTACATGTGGGAAATAATGCAACTGTGACTATTGAAGATTCTGACAGTAAGTGAATACTCACAATGCAGTATTTAGAGATATAATGGGTTTTTTGACAGTCGGAATGTACGTTATATGTATATAAGAAAAAAGCTGGCCTTTTTCTTATGTACATAACGTTATTACATAAAATTTAATACAGCTCATTAAAGAATTTTAAAAAAAATTTTGCGCAAGTTAATAAAATCTAATTTACGTTCACTATAGAGGCCAAAGTTAGATTTGACCAAAGCAATTATTCAACTCCTGAAAATCTTGGTACATTTAAAGTGGTGGTTATTCTTGAAGGTTATCTTAATATCTCTGTCAATGCGAGGTATGATGCTTATTAAGTGTTGTTAGAAGTTATCGCTTCTGTTGTTTTTATAAAATTCATTTTCCTGGCTAATAAACAAACTGAATTCCACTATTAAAGCCAGTTGCGTTTGCTTTTATTCTTTTCTCGCGCAGGCGAAATTATGAGGCGTTACGGGCTACGGGCTACGGGCCCCGCGCAAAGACCTTCGAATAAAAACAATACAAAAACGTTGATTGTGACACAGCAGGCAGAATTGAGACACAGCATGCTGACACAGCATGCAGACACATGCAGAAACAGACACAGCATCAGCATGAAGAATTTGTTGTTCATAGTAATTGTATACATGCATGTGTTAGCTTTTTGCTTAGTATAGAAAATTCGTATAATTTGTTCATTCTTGTATGTGCTGCATAATGCGTCGAAATGGAATCAAATTAACACTCCAGGCTGATCCCCACTCAAATCAATTCATCATAGAGCTAATATTCATTAAATTTTGTCGGAAAATAATATTTAAAATTATGTCTTTTGTAGCGTAAAAACTATTGAAGGAAATACCAGTCAAGATGACTACACCCCTGTTGACCAGATAATAACATTTCATCCCAATGACAATCATACTAAGTTCGTGGAAGTTGAAATAACCGACGATAAATTTGTGGAAATTAATGAAACTTTTTCACTCAAATTATCATCGAAAAGTCCAAAAAAGTTGGATGTCGGGAATCCAAAAACTGCCAATATTACAATAATTGACAATGATGGTAAGATTGTTGATAAATTTAGGAGATAGCTAAATAACTTTTTTGGGTTGATATATACGGTAACGTTATAAACACGAGTTGGAATTACAAAAAGAAAATTAGACGCGGAATGAACTTTTACACTTTAATCTGATCTAAACAAAAGATGTATATTTTTCAATTTCAAATTCTTCTTTCAAAATATGACATCTTCAAGTTTCACCGAAACTCCACTGCTTCCAATAATGGTCCAGTAAAATCACCTCTTTTTATTTTCAGTTGCCCTTGCGAATTTTTCAAAACGGAAGTATGTTGTTTGGGAAAACCAGTCACAGGTCATATTGGAAGTCATTGTTCATGGTAATTTATCAACCCCAGTCACTGCCAGGTATATAAAGATTTCTATTTGATGGATGATGACTTTTATAGCAACAAAGATAGTCCCGTTTCAAACGTCGAACTTTTCATGTGCTGAATCTCATGCAAATGAACTTAAACAAAGACTTTAGCTTATTAACATTAGATTCGACACATAAAAAGTTCAACGTCTGAAACAGACCTTACGTATACATTCTATAACATGTGATAATGCGTTACATTTTTCAAGCAAAATTGAACTTGTTTATAGGGCATTACTGATTTCAGCTGGTGGAGTACTAGATAATTAGGTATATAATTATTTAGAGCTAATTTAGATCTTAACCTCCTATTTATAATTTTGTTATTCTAGATTGCAGATTATCAACAATACGGTGACAGCGGGAAATTGGGCATTAAATCATGATATAACTTTTAATCCCGGTGAACCACAGCGGATTAATGTATCAATTAACATAACAAACGATAATATTCCAAATGAAAATAATAGAACATTCACTGTGGAACTGCGATCACGAAACTTGTCAAGTTTGCGAGTAGTCACACCTAATACCACTAAAATTGAAATATTGGATAATGATGGTAACAACAATTTTTCTTTAATCTTTTCTAAATCTTATCATTAAAACCCTTGATAATAAATACAGGCTATTTGATAAATATAAGGAACGCGCATAAATAATAATTATCTGCACTGAAACAAAATCCGCTAAAATAGTTTTTACTTTTTACTCTGTTTTCGTTTTTTGTAAATCTCAAGTCCATTAAACTATTTTGCATAATAATTGCATTATTGTGAATAGTTCATGAAACTATTGTGCATAATAATTGCATTATTGTGAACAATGATTTCAGATAATGCATAATTAGCTATCAGGTATCGGTTATACCATGGTCACGCGCGTTAAGGAAGTTAAGTAAATTTCTACCAAAAAAATGATGAAAATAATTGTGAAGCCCAATTAAACTTACTTTTTAGCATGCATGAAGTATTTTTAGAAAAATAAAATCACTTTCGATTCGTTTTGAACCAGCATCGGAAAAGACTGTTTCCTTTTTTCTAGTTGATGGTAACTTCACAGCCTGGGCTCGATGGAGCAACTGTAGTAGAAATTGTGGTATTGGTATTCAGGAGAGAACAAGATCCTGCTCTAAACCCAAAAAACAAGGTGAAGGAAAGGACTGCATTGGAAATTCAACGGAGACCAGATCATGTAATATTACATTGCATTGTCCTGGTAAGACGCATTTCTTTATTGGCTTTTTATTTAATTGTAATGCGAGGAGGGCAATTGATTGAACATTTTAGTCGGTAGCGTGGTTCGACAATATAACATCGAGCATTGATAGACCTGAGTATTCATATAACCAAGAGCGTAGCAAAAATTATTTAAAAAGGATCATTTACGAACATGGACATGCCGAGGTAGCTACTTGACGATCGGTTCGGCGGATTAATAATTCAAAGACGTGAAGAAATAAGTCGCTCTTATTGATGATCAAGACACTATACCGATTATGTTTGCTATAACTATATCAGTATATAGGTATTTGATTGTTCTATTCCTATTTCATGATGAATTAGTCCAGTTTTGTTTACTACTGCCTTTTAGCAAATTTTTAATTTTATAAATAAAAGAGGGTCTACACTCTAAATCGCCCGCCTCCGGCCAACTACAACGAGTTATTTTCTTATAGTGTTTCTAAATTTTCTTCTTTCATTAAGGAACTTACAATTGTACCTCACTTTGGTCTAACTGGACATCTTGTAATGCTAGCTGTGGAACTGGTTATCGGTCAAGAAATAGGACATGGTACAATGTCGTGGAGGGCGTTAGCTGCAATGGTACATCGTATCAACACATCTTGTGTAACTTGACTGCTTGTCCAGGTACGTTGGATAATAACTGGTTATTGACCGAGCGTGAGGTCTGTATATTTCACAGTAATGTACGGTCTGAACAAGCGAGGTCAATAATTGGTTTATTATATGGCTGACCTGCATGAGACATGACATTCAGGATACTGGTCCAGATACGGAATATACGGACCACGGTCCGGATATATATGGGTTTTTACGGACCGCTTGTCCACCAATCAGAATTGAGGACTTTGAAAAGCCATATAACAACATGAAGTATTTACATGGAACTATTTATTTTATATTCCTTTCTTCATTCTCAACTGTCGACAGAAAGGTTATATTACAACATTACTCAATACCACCGTAAAAGTAACATGCATGCATGCATTGTAAAATTGATTTCGCTAACCTGAATAATTGTCAAATTTATCCAGTCATAGTTTAAACTACTAAAGGTGGGGACGAACTCATCATTTTGAATTGCTTGCGGTTTAGTTCTAGCTAATTATTCAGCGTGGACAAACTGGACCATGTGCAATAAATCGTGTTATCAATCAAGGACCAGAGAATGTTTAAACATCACACAAAATATGATATGCAATAAAACCACGATTGAAACAAGACAGTGTAATTGTACCACAGGTAGATATATCTGTATGTATAACTATGTACTAATCTGCCTTTTTTTTTTTTTTTTAATTATCTGTCTATAAGTATAAGTATATATAATTACATACTGACATGCTTACCTATTTCTCGGGTTTTTTTCACAACTTTGTTAAGCTGGATTTTCGCCGTGGTCAAACTGGACAGCTTGCAACACAACATGCCTTCAATCAAGTAACAGAACGTGTTTAGACACCACAATAACTATGATGTGTGGCGGATTTGAAACGAAAACACAACCGTGTAATATAGAAACTTGTCAAGCCAGTCAAGGTAACCTAGCTTCTTTCTTAAGATTAACCAGTTCTAATCAGAATTGATTTGGAAAATGCACTGAATATTTGAGACAAATGGCCAAGGTGCTAGAAATGGCTCAATCATGTTCACTGACCGAAAACAAAAAAATTCGCGATTTCAAGAAAATTATAATTAATAAAGTTGTACATGAATGCATGTGTGTGTAATTAACTGTTTCTAGATAATCTAATCTTCTGCTGTGGAAAGCATGCAGTTATAGCCAGTACAGTTAGAGTCAAAATTTGAAATTTTATGTGTGATTAGTGATCGTGTTAATTGCATGGAAATATCTGTTTCTTGTCTTTCTTGTAGAGATTTCAAACTGGTCAAACTGGACATCTTGCAATGTGACCTGTGGTAACGGTATTAAAACACGACGGTGTTTAAATGCCACAGGATATGGTTGTAATGGTACCAATATCACAGAATGTGATAATTTACCCCCATGTCCAGGTGATAATTATTGCCTAATGATTATATCGATGACGAACTATTATTTTTTCCTTCTGAATGGCCCGATTTATATACTAGAGACGGATCATCCGTCTAGACGAACTTGGGCAAGTGAAAAATAGTTCGTCTTCTTGTTCTTCTGTGTGTAAACACGGCCAAAGAGACGGATCATTAATTCTTCAAAACGCATCATCCGCATATAGGTCGTCTATTTAGTTTTAGACGAATTTGAATGGTAGTTCGTCTTGACACATCATTCTGTCTGTTAGTGTAAATACGGAGTGGGGACAAACATCGAAAAATTCATTATAAAACAGCTCTTGTTCACTCTTTTTTGAACATTTTACACACACTTTTTCTCCGAATTCCCGTGCACTTTCTAAACGCGCGATTCTGTTTCGTTTGCATTGATGACATATTCGTCGATACATGTAGTTCATGAACGGATCATCCGTCTCTAGTATAAATCGGACCAATCTGTTGTTGACTTTGTTGCAATTGCGTTGTATATTCGTAGTTGATGGATATTTCAAACAATGGGGTTCGTGGTCTATATGTACAAAAACATGTGGTAGTGGCGAAAAAATTCGAACGCGAGAATGTGTGGAAGAAAAACATGGTGGGAATCCCTGTTCTGGGTTAGCAACAGAACAATCAATATGCACGAATCCGGAACTCTGTTCAGGTGCGTTTTACTCAGAAGCATATATTCCTAAATTATGAATATTGTCAACTCAGTGTAAGGAATTACTATGAACCCCATTACTTTTACCCCGGTTTGGCGCGGTTCTAATTCTCTCTAAGTCTGTAACATAATCAAAGAGCTAATCAACGCCGGATGCCTATATGATAGAGCTATAAAAGAATGGTGCATAGATATGATATTCACCGTAAATTTTGAATTTTAGATGAAATAAACTTTAACCCTTGGAGTGAATGGAGCAAATGTAATGTTTCGTGCTTAGAAGGCAATCAAACTCGTGATAGAACGTGTAGTAAAAATGTATCGGAGAGTGCATGGGCGGGTTGTAATGCGTCTACTAGTCAAATTCAGTCATGTTTCGCCGGCCATTGTCCAGGTTGGTTGGCTACAGCTTAAAACGAATAAAATATTAAATTGCACAGCTTATAATTTGTCAACCAGTAATTATATCTTGAATACATTTTTCCCAAAAAATTGGGAATATTGTAGTGCACAACCGTTGAACCAATTTTGTTTTATATGCGAATTTTAGTTAATGGTAATTGGAGTGAATGGAGTCCATGGACAAAATGTCCCGGAAACTGTGGAAGTGGCTTTCTTTACCGAAAAAGAATATGTTCAGAACCAAAATATGGTGGCCTTAATTGTTCGGGCAATAAACGTGACGTCAAGGAGTGTAACCATACAAACGTTTGCACCGGTAATAAACACTGTTCTCCAGAATTTAATCGACTCATGTATGTCAATTAATGCTTCGTGTTACGACACGAAAAAAAAACGACTGCATATGTTTACAACGGTTTACGCGATATCGGTTGAAAATCACGTTCAGCATAATCTTCCTACGTACAACAGTCGTGACCAAGGTCAATGCATTGCATGTTGACCATAATAGCACTATGAAAAATGCATGCCTTTATACAGACTAATTCTTATTTTCTATTGTTTGTAATAATGCCAATTTTTAGGTGAGAGTGGTTTCAAACAGTGGACTGATTGGACGCCATGCAGCGCAACATGTGGTGAAGGTGTTCAAAGGCGAACAAGAGAATGTGAATATGATGAGCCTAATAAAGAATGTAACAGTTCACGTTCCCAGAAGATGCTCTGCTACAAAGAACCATGTCCAAGTATAGTAGATTCATTGCTATTTTTGGTCTCACGCGGTCGTTATAATTTAGCATCTAATGATCTAAAGTTGTCAAATGCTAGCGCCTTCAGAGGCTTATATTTTCAGAAGTTTTGGCATATTTTCCCGATAACAATATGGACTGATATTAATGGACTTAAAAGTGCATGGACAGTCCGTCTTTAAATAACGCAATAATCGAAAAATGTATCGATAATTTGTTAACATTTTGTTAAGTAAATGGCGGTTGGTCGTCATGGGATAACTGGAGTCGATGCAATTCGTCCTGTGGGTCTGGGGTACGTGTAAGAAAGAGAACGTGCACTAATCCTGTACCGAGCAGCGACGGCCTAACCTGTTATGGAAAGAACGAAGAACAAACCGAATGTCTTATGCCTGAAGCCTGTAAAGGTATGAATGACAGGAAACACTGCGAAATACAATACCAAACGTGGCAATGACCCGGAAAAAATATTGCAAAATCTGTAGCACTGTAACTGAGATTTTCGGTCAAGTTCAAAATCACAACCAACTCCGGTTATATATATACCTGCAATCCTTAATACTTAGGCTGTATATGCTTTTCAATATTGCAGATGACTATGCATACGGCTCGTGGGGGAGTTGGGGTGATTGTAGTGCTACATGTGGCAAAGGTACAAAGACAAGAATACGAATTTGCAAACTAATACCGAAATACCCACCTGAAGAAAAAATACCTTGCAAAAATCCAAAAAAAGATTATGGATATATATCTTGCTACATTCAACCCTGTAAAAGTAAGTACATCAACGCACATGCACCTACTACAGAACTATATAGCTATGAGAACTTCATGCACTTACTATAGAAGGCAATCTTGCGTTCCCACATGCTGTGAACCCTTAATGTGAATTTTTAAGGTTACACTAACCTCTACTTTAGTTGATGGTAATTTCACTGGCTGGTCATTTTGGTCTCTGTGTAGCGTCACCTGTGGTGAAGGTGTTCGCTCGAGAACTCGTAGTTGTACTTATCCCTCCCCAGCTTATGGCGGTGCTGATTGCACAGGAAAGATTTTGGATGTAGAGGATTGCCATCGGAATTATTGCCCTAGTACGTAAACAATATCTTATATATGTTATGTATCATACTAGTATGTGGCTATATAGTCTTCTCAGTTCTCGCTATCTATTTCTCGATAGACAGCGCGATAGTTTTAGAAGCGTGCGTTTTTAACATTTTACGTTTTTTGACGTAACCGAAGAGGAATATTCATATAAAGATATACCAAATATGTGTTTAGAATCATATATGAGAAGAGTGCTCGCAACTCGATATATTGAAGTATAGAGCTAATAAGACGAAGATAAAATTCAATAGAATGACTATAATTGCCACACAGTGCAAGATTTATAGTAATACAACAAAATGCTGAATATAGTCGAGAATATATATATCATTTTTGTAGATATATTTATAGATATTATATGTATATATATATATATATATATATATATATATATATATATATATATATATATATATATATACATATATATATATATATATATATATATATATATATATATATATATATATATATATATATATATGTATATTATTTTTGTAGATGATTATCTCTTTAAGTCATGGAGTTCATGGGCAAATTGTTCCAGAAGCTGTGAAGGAATGACAAATCGAACACGTGTTTGCAAAAACACAACTGACCCAACCGTTTGTATGAAAGAAGATCTGAATGTTGCCGCCAAGAATTGTAATACGGAACTTTGTGATGGTGAATATTCAAAAGTTGATTATAATTTCATTTTATTGTACCGCATTTACCTCCCTGTATAGTATACCTGCTACACTAAAAGAATGAGGCTGAACAGCTGGCATGTGTCTGTGCATTAAGCCTTTTGTACTCGATCATGCATGGTACAAGTGAGGACATCACGAGGAATTATAATATAGGCTCATTTAGAGATTAAAGTTAAGAGTTAGACTTAGTATTTACACGGGTACCGGGCAAATTTCGAACCAATGAGGCAGGAATTCATCCGTTTTTCGTTCGCCAAAGAACCAGGTTTCGGCAAGCATTTCAGCTCATAACTCAGAAAAAAAGTAAAAAGCACTGGCCTCAATTTTTATTGGAGTTATCGCTCCAGTTTGTTTACAGTTCAATGGTTTTATCTGCGAAATCTCATTTTAAGTTCATTCTGTCTCAGAAGCGCTGTTGTACAGGATGTCCCAAAAAAGTCCCCCCTAATGAAATGAAACTTTTTTTGGAATTTGAATGCATGATCTACGCAGTGGCGCATGTGTAACTTGCATGATCTACGCAGTGGCGCATGTGTAACTTGCATGATCTACGCAGTGGCGCATGTGTAACTTGCATGATCTACGCAGTGGCGCATGTGTAACTTGCATGATCTACGCAGTGGCGCATGTGTAACTTGCATGATCTACGCAGTGGCGCATGTGTAACTTGCATGATCTACGCAGTGGCGCATGTGTAACTTGCATGATCTACGCAGTGGTGCATGTGTAACTTGCATGATCTACGCAGTGGCGCATGTGTAACTTGCATGATCTACGCAGTGGTGCATGTGTAACTTGCATGATCTACGCAGTGGTGCATGTGAACTTTTTTTGGAACACACTGTATGCATATAGACCTTTTTATAAAGTACATTGTGTTGTAACCTCCGATGCGTGTTCCAGTGGACAAAAACATGCATGTTCCGCATGATTGGTAAACTATAGGCTCATGCATTGGCTATAACCAGAAGGCAGAAGCATACCTTATCCGCAAACTACGACGTCATAACGCAGACTATTTATAAAGGTTCATACAAACAAGGCTCCTTTCTGTACGTAAAAGACGTTTTCGTTGTAGTTAACGGTGGTTGGTCTGATTGGACGCTATGGTCTTCGTGCGACCTCACGAAATGTGGTGCCCAACTCGAACAACGCCAAAGATATTGTGATAAACCTAAACCCCAAGCAGCAGGAAATTATTGTATTGGACATGATGAGGAAGAAGTGAGTTGTAGGGATGGGGATCCTGTGCCATGCAAAGGTAACTTGGTTTTGTATCTTTGTTTCTTGTCGCCAACTGTTGGCGGCGTATTTTCATTCTTATTGTCGAAAAGCTCCGTTGTCGATGATTGGTCTACTTTCTGATGATGTTATATGAAAACCAAGAATACACGTGTAGATAACGATTGTCACAATCATTGGTGTACATGCAAGGCTGTGTCATTCGGAAAATCATATACGACTGTTTCCTGATTTTTAGCGAAGCAGTATACGTGACGTATGAGAAATTTAGCAAAAACTTTCCGGGTGAAATTTTAATAGAACTTTCTTCTGGAAAAAGTAGGTAAGGAAGTATGGTTGTATGGGTAATTCCAATGTTGATTTCTTCTTTATAGAGACTAGTATTGCTGGGTGGACAGACTGGTCTTGGTGGAAAGCGTGTTCTAAAAGCTGCGATAGTGGTAAAAGATCACGTTATCGCAAGTGTAACAACCCCCCTCCTTCACCTGGTGGTCGTAACTGTACTGGAAATTACAGTCAGAATGAAGAATGTAATACCCATCATTGCCCAGGTAATCAAATAGCTTTTTCGACCCAGATTGCTTCAAAGTGCAGCTATTCCAAACATGTTCAATCATTTTTGTATCATACCAAAGTACCTAGGTTATACGGTTGCATTTTCGTCGCGACCTATGACCTTGGCCCAACCAGCCTATCTGAGATCATGACGTCATAAAGCGTCTCGACAAAACTGAGTTATCATGTGCCTGGTGTTATTTGTACTTATTCTTTTAACTAATAGTATAAAGGGTGAAAAATTTAAATTCCAATTTGCAGTTGGGAGAAAATAAACGTGTTTTCACATAAATATAATAAAATTACTTGATATTTTCGAGTGTCGAAGTCCAGTTTGCAATGAAGGAAATTATAACTCAGTTTTGTCGAAGATCTGGCTTCTGATTGGTTGATTTTTATACCCAGATCAGCTGGAAGGGAAATTAAGTCTGCTGGTTGCATGAGAAAAACGTAGTTTCATGAGACAATGAGCTGTATATATACGATGCTCATTCGATTTTTTCAGAAAATGCGCGCGAGGAGACAATATGATCGAAGGCCTCTCAAAATACATGAGAAAATACCCATAAAAACAATTTCGTGATATCCGACATTTAGATTTTTCCGTTGCCGAGATTGGCCCACGAACTAGCTAGCGTTATTACTCGGTAAAGAAATAATTTCGACACGAAAAGCTCTTAACTGCCAATCAAACGATTTGATAAAAACTGAAGCTTTTACTAATAGAAATATTTCAGCCACCTGGCTCAGTCATCTACTCCTATACTGAACTTGCATGTCTTAAGGGAAGTTAAAGGCGGCACGACTGCCTTTGGATAGTAAAACACAGGAACCGGTTGTATAAACCAATCCTGTCACCAACTTTAGTTTAAAATGTCTTTATATCTTTCGCGAGGGCGGTGGCATTCTTTAAATGCGAGATCTCTTGATATAGAGTAAGTATAGCTGTTCCTCTGGCCAGGTACAGCAGCTAAACGAACTATACTTTTAGTTAATGGTGGATTTACGAATTGGACATCGTGGACAAACTGTACAAAAATCTGTGGCAATGGAACACGAACGCGTAATAGAAGCTGTACTAATCCCACACCTAAATATGGAGGACTAGATTGTGTTGGTTTAAATTTTACAAATGAAAGTTGTAATGAATATCCTTGTCCTGGTAAGAAAAATTTTCTTGCAAACTTATATATACAATGCCATTTTTATACATTTAAGTGGCTTTTTCATGAGTGTATATTGAGATGTTGTCGATCATCACACAACACCAGTTTGCATTAACTATGTGTCGAGTTTGGAACAATGGGTTTCTATTGTGGAACTTAATTTGTAGACTACCGTGACGAAAAAATAAAAAAATTCCTTTTTAGCATTAAGGGTCAAGCGGGAACAGCAGACTTTCGAGAGAAGATAAAAACCTTCTTCATTTCACAACGACTTAGAAATTAGAATGAACCGTGACCTTTGGTATAGTGCAATGCTCTACCAACTGAGCTACTGGGTCAAGACGGTTCGAAGCAGGGCCGCCGAGAGAAATTGTGGGGCTCGGGGCAAAAATTTTTTCTAGGGCCCTATGACGTTATGGCATAAAGTACTTCAAAGCGTTGTGCAAAAGTTTTACAAACAAACTTTTTTACAAACAATATCAACATATCTTAGAAATTAAAATAACAATGACTTATGACTGTCACTCGTACTTTCAACTAGTGTGCGAATAATACACCGAGCCCAGCATTTTTTAAGGTGCTTTAATTTTAGGTTCTTTCTTAAGTCGAGGGCCCCTTCAGTTTTGGGGCCCATGGCAAAATGCCGACCCTCTCGGCGGCCCTGACTGGAAAACGGCGTATACGACCATGGGCGAGTCTGCCGAAAAATGGCGTATTCGACCATGATCGAGTCCGCCGAAAAATGGCGTATTCGACCATGATCGAGTCCGCCGAAAAATGGCGCATTCGACCATGGTCGAATCCGCCGGAAAACGGCGTCTCGTATGTCTTGCATCTGCATGCACACAAATCATTGTAACTTTCGAATTCATTATTGCAATTTGTTCTTGTAGTTGATGGGGGTCTCACGTTATGGTCAAAATGGTCATTCTGTAGCAAACCGTGCAACAATGGACAGGAAAAAAGAACACGTTCTTGTACTGCACCAACTCCGAAGTATGGTGGTCGAAACTGCTCATGTGCCAAAACAGACAAGTTTTATCATTCTGATAACTGTACGGTTGAATATGAGCAAACGAATGGATGTAACAGATTTGTTTGTCCACGTACGAATTTATTCTATCAGTTTTATATGCGTAATCCTTGCACGCTTGTGTTAGAAGGCGTTACCCGGCCGCGTTTCCTAATTTGGTACAGCTCTGCCTCGTAAAAACTTTGTTAGAAACCTCGTAAGAATTAATAGACGTCTTGTTCAAAGCACTTTTTTGTTTTACATGTTCCTGGAACTTGAATTATAATTAAACTGTAAACCCACGCCATAAAGTTAATGACTTCTGAACTTCTTTGTTAATTTCTTTCCAGCTGTGAGAGTAGAGGTTAACATTAATATCAAAGGTTCTTACTTGCGCTATCTCGAGGGTACTAGTACTGACACAATTGGGGACAAGTTTAAGAATAAAATAGTAGACCAGGTAAGTAACTTAATTAGGCCTTAATACATAGATTTGCCTGAATTCTTAACGACTCTTTGACTTTGTTCTATGAGATCCTGCAAGGTACCGCGGGATCAATGGACGACTTGCGCTTTAGACTAATTTCTTACCTCGGCGATAAATATTAGCTTACTAATATTAGTAAAACTGCCAAATTTGGCTGCGAATTGTTTTGAATTACGGAAAATATAGCCTTGCGAAGTTCACGAATTTTTGTGTACTTTTGTATTACCGCCGGAAGTGTGTAACTAATTTAGTTACACATTTCCACACGTAATACAAAAGTATACAAAATTTGCCAACTTCGCATGGCTATATTTTCCGTATTTTACAAAATTTCGCAGCCAAACTTTGCATTTGCACTAATTTAAGTAAGATCTTTCTAGCTGTGATGATTTATTTTCTTCTATAGTTACTTCGATCAAAAATTAGTCTAAAGCGCAAGTCATCCATTAACTTTAGTGTTTTCGAATCGTTCCTTGTTTACGCGTGGACGCGGATAAATATTTTAACGGATAAATATTTTTGCGTTTAAAAATCCTCCCAGAGCTTGTGGACGGGGCCTCAGACTAATTGAATGCGCTATGGCTTATTTCAATTTCAATTAAAGACCTGCGTTTTTTCGGGACGTCATGTGGGAATGATATCATCATGAAAAACTGTCCATCGTTGGCACATCAAAAAGAACCAGAACTGTTCGTGAACAGACATGATTATATTTTCAATTTAGATCGTGCATCCTTACTCTCAAACAGAACAACAACCTCCAGTGGTGGGATTTACGCATTGCAGGTATAACCTCACCTTTTGACATGCGACATATAACCTTACCTTTTGACATGCGACATATAACCTTACCTTTTGACATGCGACATATAACCTTACCTTTTGACATGCGACATATAACCTTACCTTTTGACATGCGACATATAACCTTACCTTTTGACATGCGACATATAACCTTACCTTTTGACATGCGACATATAACCTTACCTTTTGACATGCGACATATAACCTTACCTTTTGACATGCGACATATAACCTTACCTTTTGACATGCGACATATAACCTCACCTTTTGACATGCGACATATAACCTTACCTTTTGACATGCGACATATAACCTTACCTTTTGACATGCGACATATAACCTTACCTTTTGACATGCGACATATAACCTTACCTTTTGACATGCGACATATAACCTTACCTTTTGACATGCGACATATAACCTTACCTTTTGACATGCGACATATAACCTCACCTTTTGACATGTCAGTTTACACGATGGAGATTTTATGATCAGACCAGGGTGAAATACAGGGGTGTATAAAAAAGGTTACTTTATTCCAACATGCAGTGTAAGCACGCGGGGCCTTAGAAGACTTACTACCCTACCAAGATATTATAAAGCTAAATTAGTCCTGCGCATAAGTAAAGACGAGTAAAGGCGGTTTTCACTATGGTGAATTTTTCGATCGAGCGAAATTTTTCGCCTGATTTTCTTTTTATTTTAAGAATTTGACCCTAGCGGTAATCTTGACCGGTCACAATTAAAAAGAAAATCAAGAGAAAATCAAAAGAAAAATTTCGGTCTATCGAAAAAATATATAATATATTTCTATTTTGCGTATTAAGCTCGAAAGAATTATGCATCATTTCTGTCTCGTACAATTTTTCTGACGGTGATCAACTGCCCATCCTTCGAGATATCGTGGACCAGCCTTCAGACTCAAACTTTTCTATGACGTGGATGCGTTCATCTGTAGGTAAGTTAGCAGAAAGTTTTACGATACTGAGTGCCGGTTGAATCGTTAACGTAAAACTTCTCAGTTTTGTAACGTAAAACTTCTCAGTGTTTTATTAATTGTAGCGCCTTCTTATTTTCCACATGCACAGAATTTATTTAATGAAACATTCAGGACATGCGACTACTGGTGTGCATGCAGAATAGTCCATATGCACGTTTCAAATTTAGATAACAACTTTTTGTATCTTTTTGTAGTGTTTTCAAATGAGGTGTTCATAACAACTCGTGTTCTGAGCTCTACTAGTATCAAAGTAAACTGGAGCGTGATTGCTTCGAATTCTGATAACATAACAAGCATCACCGTATTTTATAAAACATCAAATGGCGGCGCTATACGATTTAAATCGGAGCCAGTACCTGCATCATTTATCGGTGGTATTGTACTAAGAAATTTGAAGAAATTTACATCGTACAAGATTACTGTATCTCCAACTACGGCAAATGGCACTGGAGTACCAGGTTATTTCTCAACTAATACGACACACGAGGACGGTAGGTGGCGGACTATAATGTTCATCACACGTATACCTATAATTTAGCCTAGTACAAGTTGATATCTCGTCAGTGCATCCGGGAGAAAAAAGTTAATTCAGATATCTAGATAACTCTCTGTAGTAATTAAAATGGCACTAAAATAATATTTGGGAAACCAGATTGTATGATAATACCCATAACGTACTGTAAATCACGACTTGAAGTAGAAGTTCTTGAAGAATGTGATTGCTTCCCGGAAATCTTACCGTATGACCATGATATGTTGGTCATAGGAGCTAGATTCTTCATGTCAGTTTAGTCTCGAGTTCGCCGCCCCATTTTGGTATTTCTCGTGGCTTCAACTATTTTTAAATATTTTTTAACTTTTAGCGCCGGTGTTTTTTATAGAAACAAAAAATAACTTACTACTTTCTACTGTAGTTATCTTGCTGCTGTTTCGTTCATGCTCCGTTCATAGCATTTATGTACAATTATTACAACTCTCGTGCCTAAATACCATACGAAATCTGGAACATTTGTCTCACAGCATTAGATGTAAAATATTATCGAATATTAAGTTTATCTATAATTTACTCGCTTCTGCAGGCTAGGGCGTCTCAAACGCAAAAAGGGGGAAATCTGAGAACCGCTGTTTCTCCGCGCATGATGAACAGTACAACATGATTTTTTGCTTCCATTTTTATTCCAGTTCCTAGTGTAGGACCGGAAATAAAAGTTGAATCATTGAGCTCAACATCATTGAGAGTCACCTGGCAGCGTGTTAGCAATGAATATTTACATGGCATACATAAAGGTTATTGTTTGTATGTTGATGGCGTACAAAGAAATTACAGTGATTTGAACAAGACGGAAACACTTCAAAAGTTTGTAACTGGTCTCAAACCTTACACCGAATACAAAATCGAAGTGGCGGCAAAAACAACCCCGGGTTGTGGAGCGAGAAGCCAGAAAAAGGAATTCACGTTAGAAGATAGTAAGTTTAAAACTGCATCTGAATATTTTTGAGCAAAGTAAATAATTAAATCTATAACCATCATTGTCAATAGCAATACTACTCTGCTTTATACAAATCAAGTGAACAAAAATTTCCCAGCAACAAATAATAAGATATTCACAAAATAGCTCGTACCAATGTTTCGAAATACACGCAATAAAACTCCATTAACGAATGTGTTACCAAATGTAATTTATGCTTCATTCCGTACGGTATCCGAAGCGTAGGTAGAAAAGCCTGGCTTGCGGGGTTGTACGGTATCCCACCCATATATATATGGTGAAATATCCTTATAGTAAGGCCAAAGACGGCAGCGTTGCACTTTCTTCGAACAAGAAGAGGACGATCGGTTTATCAATTATAGACGCGGAAAAAAGAACTGATTGTCTTGTTGTCTATTATTGAGAGTTAGTTGTGATTCTGCAAGTTAGGGTGTGTAAAATATAGTAAAAGGCCGCATATAATGGTTCAGACCGAGGGCCCGGCCATGGCGCTTGTCACTTTTCCTAAAGTTCATTGTAAGTTGTATTCACATGAAGAGTCAGAACTAAGGAAGATTGTAGGTAGATGTTTTTATGGCTATACATCGTCTCTAATTATTTGTGGTTCTTCACCAGAGCCAGACGAACCTCCCAAACACGTTACTGCACACAATACAAGCTCGAAAAGTTTACGTGTGGAATGGGGAGAGGTAGATGAAAAAGCGAGGAATGGAATTATACGAGGTTATTACATCATTTGTTCCGCTGTCAAAACAAGTGGTATAAAAGACAAAGAGATAAACATCACGTCTGGTAAAGAGTTTCATAAAGTGATAACGGACCTGGAAATTTGGACATGGTACAACGTGAGTGTTGCTGCTTATACGAAAATTGGAGTAGGACCTGCATACGTAGTCTCAGTCCGCACGGAAGAGGGAAGTAAGTATTTACGTTATTTATTTTAATTTAAACCAAATTGCATGCGTTATAAGCTTATAAATACCTTGGAAAGAAGGGCAAATATTGAGAACCTGAGAACACTGTTGAGATTTATATCAGTGTCTCTATATCATTTGTCTTGTAAAATGCTTTATAAGTGATTGTTTTCAGTCAGACATGCAGCTTTAGCGTTTATTACATACATGTGCTTGAATTTATTCAAATGAAGTGTGAAAGCATGCAATCACATTATTAAACGGTTGGATTTAATCAAACACAAGAAAATGTAATGAACAGCAGTTTTGGGTCCATCCAGTGGCGTAGCAGACCTGACGTACAATACCATGCATGTGCACTACCTCAATCGCGAACGCATATTCGAACGTCGCAATTTTCAAGAACAAAAAGTATTATCATGCAGTACTAGAATTATTGGGTTTTAATCACACGAAAGACACTTCAAAGCACATGCAATTATGTATATAATATTCTTAAAATTTTGCATGGTGAATTAATAATTAAATCATCAATTTCGCGAAGTATAGTTTATGTAGAGCTTTCACGCGGGCGTTCTTGTACAGTTCTGATACAAGCTCTGTATAAAACTAATACATGTGGGGTTTTCTACGAATTGATGATTGAAAATAATGTATATTTCAAATTGTTTTACAAATCTCTTCACTTGCTCAAAAAAAGCGTCATTCTTTTTATCATATTTGCTTATCAACCACCAACACGCTGTGTGTACAAGAAGTTACTTCATTTTTGGTTTTCACATTGAATATGTCGCCATTGAGGAGATATATTCAGCAATGGCTAATACATAGTGTTGGCTGCATGTTAACTTAGAGTTAACGGCTGCAATTGCCGTCAGTCTTCATCATTCGTGTATGTCTTTAAAATTTAATGAAATGTTGAATGTTTTCTCTTTTTTAGCTCCCGACATTGCTCCTGTTTTCAATAAATCTATAAACACAAGTTCTACTACTATTTTCCTAAAATGGTACCCGATTAATTTTACCGATGGCATATTATTGGGGTATGAAATAACCTATCTGGAATTAGGTGGTTATAAGTTCGCTAAGAAGAAAGTTGAAAAAGTTGCCAACAATGTCACAAATTGCACATTGATAGATTTATTCTATTATTGGAATTATAAAATTACAGTTGGTGGCTACACTAGACCAGGAGTGGGAAAAGTTGCCACGACAGAAGTTAGAACGCATGAGCAATGTGAGTAAAAATATATCACTCGACGTTTAATTTCAATCACGACGATATACAATACAAAAATCTGTGACAAAATGCAAACACATTCGCGACAGGATTTTCCGCATGTAGTAGTGTACATGCAGAAATGAAACTCTCAGTTTATCCACCTACAATTGGAGAAGGCAGGATAAGGGAAACTTTGTTGATCTTGAATTCCTGATTTTCTGGAGTTTAAGTGTATTTTTTCTAAAATTTTTTAGCCGTGACCCCGTTTTACTATATATTTTGTTCTGTTTTACTATATATGTTTGTTATATTTATATCTTGTTCTAGTACCAGGACGTTCACCAGAAAACGTTCGTGGCGACGCAGAGACATCAACTAGTGTTTATATCACATGGGATAAAGTTGCTTCAAATTTTGTTCATGGAGTATTGCTAGGCTATAACTTGACTGTTCGCAAAACAAAAGATGGGTCTTTGGTGAATAACAAGGAATTAGAACCGAAACCCGTAAAAAATACATACACAAAGGCTAAAGTACCTGGTGTAAATGTACTGGCCGGGGTAAAACAAGTATATTTAGGGAATTTAGGTAAATATACAGAGTATTCGATATGGGTGCGAGCAGTAAATTCTGAAGGTCATGGTAAACTGAATTCACCTGAAGGTTATCGAGTCAGAACTAAGGAAGATGGTAGGTATATGTTTTGATTTTTTAAAGTAACCTATATGAATGATTTATAGGGTCTAAAGTATACGTAGTCAAAAAATACGTGATGGCGTGCGATGAACATAGACAGCTCGCAGTCCCTCCATTATCCTTCGCTTACTTATTATCCTTCGCTTATTATTAACGAATAATAACATAATGCAAAGGATAATAGAGGGACTGCGAGCAGATAAATATTATTCTGGAAAGTTTTAATTTTGACCATGTTTCTAAAATACTTTTTAAAAGAAGAACAATATCAAATTGACTCTTTCGAGGTTTTTTACTTTCCGATTTAATAATGGTTTGGTTAATTTTAGCTAGCCCGACCTTGATGTACCCAGGCTAATTCTAGCATGCATTGAGTCGTTCCAACAATGAACTTTATTCAATAAAATGTTCGCATATATCGCAGCACCGGAAGCTCCACCCTCGAACATAAGAGTTGAAGAATTAGCTGCGATTTCAACATTGAACATGGAATGGCGGGCGATCCCCGAAGATAAAGTAAATGGTATAATTCGTGGATATTACGTGGAATACACTGCTGTCAACATAAATGGACAAGACGTAGAGTTGGCAAAACAAGTGACAAAGTTTTTCCGAGTGAGAGGGAATCGTTATTCTACAACACTAAAAGATCTCACTGCTGGATCGACCTACAAAATAAGAATGTTTGGTTACACCATCAAAAATGGAACAAAGAGCAACTTTACATATGCGCGTGAGTCATGAAGAAAAAATAAAATCATTACGCATTACGCAATTTGATATGTTGTTGTTTATAAGCTGCTCCCAATGGACCTTTTTCATAATGATTGATTCTCCCAATGAGGCTCAATTGAAACAATATTTCTCAGTATAAACATTTACATCAAATCAACAAAAAACTAGATTGCGTGATTTTTCTATCTTGAATTTCTTTTAGGCACCTGTAATTGTCCAAAGTATTTAAAAGTGAATTGGTGGAATATTCCTCCGTATACAGATGGCAATCAGTTAGATCCCGGTGGCATATTTTCCCACGCGGTGAAAATAATGGTAGACATGTGTGGGGAATGCCCTAATGGACATGGTCGATCTAAACCATGCTATAAACCTGGTTGTGATGAGCATACCTCCCGTAGGCGTCGTGAGGTTGACTCCTACCAACAAAACAGCCTTCAGGAAGTTCTAAATAACATCAGAGATGGCGTGGATATCAGTTTTCCAATCCAAGGAAACAAATACATGACCCATTATGGCGGGAAGTTTCCTTATATCTCTGTTGTGGAGACTTCAGGATCGGTGTATTTTACTGTGAAAAAAACTCCCTCGACCTCCCACGTCCTCATTAGTGCTGGCTTTTATTCAATTCCTTTGCTGATGCTTATCACTATCCTTTCAGTTCTTGCTGGAATAATTATCTGGGTTTTGGTAAGTCGTATCCTTATATTTTCATATATGCGTGCATGTGCTTTGTTTTAAAATGTCTATGCGCGCGCGTGCTAAAACAAAAGTGTAAAACCAAGCCAATATTACAATTGGCCGAAACATGGATCCTCTTGCAAGGGGAAACATTCTTGTCCATGTTATGCATGGTCAAATTGATAGTTTAATCCAGTACTTTTCGTTTTGTTGACTGACTAGAATGACTGCAGTCACAGAAGTATATGAGCTAGAATATTGTACAACGACCAAATTTTACATGTAATATAAATGGTAATATACAGTTAGCCTGAAACATGTATTCATTCCTTACACATAGGAACGCTCCTCTAATCCAACAAGTTTTCCTTTGTCCTTTACCAAAGGATTAAAAGAGGGATTCTGGTGGGCTTTTATTTCTGCCAGTACGGTTGGGTGAGTTTTTTCTTCTGAAATTATTTATGTTTATGATAGGTTGAGTGAAGTGTTAAAATACGTTATATAAACCTGCAGTATTCGACTTAGGGCTATATTAGTCATTTTATTTTGCATGCGCAAGCATGTAGTTATTTAGGTAACATTCACGTTTTGATCGTTGCAAAACAAAAGTTGTTCTAAGAGTAATTTGAGGAAGTGGTGCATGTAATCAGATAATGTCTGATGTTATATCAGTTCACAATGCAACCGAAATCGACCATTGACGATGTATCGTACTTTGCAGTTACGGTGATCGTCGACCAGTTACAATTCATGGCAAATCGTTTGCAATATTGTGGATACTTATTGGTTATGTCATCATCCAAATCCTAACCAGCTTAATGGTCAATTCAATTACCTTGGTACTTGTCAAACAACGCACCCAAATATATGGAGCGAGGGTGAGCCCTTACTTTGTTTCAATTGTAATAACTCTGGCATATCTGAGCTATCTATAAGCGTTTGCAACTTTGTTATAAGTTGAAGGATCTTTGAAAACTAGTGCAATCAATGCAATCTCTGCAACTTCTTCGAAATACGTATTTGTCTATTAGTATATATGCATACTGAATTTAACTTTAATAAAATCATCCTATTGTAAGATTTAATATCGCAGACATAAAATTTTAATTTTAGGTTGCCGCGATACAAAATTCGACAGAACACAACAAAGCTATACGCCAAAATGGCGATGGTAAGTTTATAGTATTTGATTTATCTGGGAATACGATCGAGACGTATAATAAGCTATAGTAATATAATAATCCGTATAGAAAAGACACACATGACTTGAGCCCTTTTTTAGACGAGTATTTTTCTATAAAGGTCTGCTTGTTCACATGATCCAATTTTGTTGCACCCACCGCGCATTTCGTATCTGATGGATGTTTTACCGTCTATTGTATTGACTCGCAATGTGACTAGCAATTGATAATTTAGATAAAAGTTCTAGATCTTTGGTGTTCGTTGCTGTATGCATCGCATTGCATGGATGCTTAAAAAGTACGACTAAATCCTTTTTTTAGTGAAGCTATTCAAAAACGTTGACGAAGTAATCAAGGCTTTGGAAGACAAGGTCGTTGATGGAGCACTACTGGACATGTATGCGGCTGCAACAAGAAAAGATCTGTTTAAAAATGGCGAGATCGAACTGAATAAACAAGTGGAATATCCATCTGGTTATGGAATTGTTTTGTCTGGAAGGATGAAACACTCTGCCCCAATGATAAAAGAATATTTTAAAATCAAATCAAATGAGATGCTCGGGTTCATTCAAAATAATACCGATGTTGTTACACAGGTAAACATTGCAACCAAAATTAATATTGCAGTGCACATGAACGGCATGAAATAGCGTCCTATGAATTAGACCTAGACGGATAACCATAATATTTTACACATTTCCGTACGTATAAAACAGAAGTGTATATACAATCTTTGCCAACTTCACATGCGGGGCAAAATTGCTTTGGAAAATTTCGAAACCCGGCAAACGTGGCCATCACTAATTTTAGTGTGCGCTTTCTGGAAATTTTCCTTTATCGCTAGGATAGAAAATTAGTCTGAAGGGAGGCACTCTATATTTTTTCCAGAGCTTCCACAATTGAGGAAGATTTCCTCAAATTGTGGAGAGAGTAATCAATATTAACGGCATACATGTTTAGTTGTTCTTTTTAAAAGATCTTGGTCTGATCCTCCTATGAGGACGGCTATTTTCAAATATTAAACTTGTAGAGGCACTGATTCCCACTGATTATCTCTCGTATCCTGATTTTTAGAAAGATAATCTTGCGGCAGAAGTGGCAAAAAAGAAGTCTGGATTGTTTGACGCAACTTCTAGTGATTATCAACTCGCAATCGTTGTCCTTATTGCTTTACTTTTTGCATCGTTCATGTGTGGATTGTTTTGGCATTATAAATACCACGCAAAGGCGGTGAGAGTTCGAGAAAATCTACGAAGTAAGAGCCTATATATAAGCTTTATGTTCTGTGTGTTATTAAAGTAAAAAAATTCAATGTGCAATTCGGTGAATATTTAAGTATAGTGATGTAAGATTTGAACTAATTTTATAGCTATTTAATTTTTTTACTGAATGGCCATGCATAACCATGGGGTTCAGTTTCAACGTAATTATATGCAAAAAATGCTTACGCCTGTTTCGATATATAGGCTATTATATTGATGTTTTTCCTTATTCTCACCACAATATGATAGATTCATCCCATGGGTATGGTTACTACAAATATTTGCGAGAAGATGCAAAAGAGTCATGTGAAGACCAGTTTAAAACTCTCATGTGCAAGATCCAGGACGTTAAAAAACGACACACAAAAGAGCTGAAGTTACTAACAAAATACCGCAAGGAGTCTGGAGAAGCTTGGCCAGTACCCCGACGTTTTACCCCTGCAACAAGCAGTGCCGGGAGTTTTACTCGTATACGCAAAATGAACGCAACAGTAACGCCATCTTTAAACAGTCAATGTAACATTGGCTTACAAGTTCTGGATGTTGAAGCAGAACATGCAAATCGGTATTCAAAAGATTCGCAAGTTTAAAACATGAAACAATAATAAGAATTTCGTAATAATGGGACAATTTTTATTTACAAGTTTGAACAATCTTGATTATTTGTCTATATATAGTTTTATTGTATCATCTTCAAGTTCTATTGTATACCGGTTAAGGATGAGTTTTTCAGGGATATTCCCAATTAATTAACGTTTAATGAGCCAAACTTCAGTCCCGGACTAACAAAGTAGATTTAACTATACGAAATCCTTATTTGGCTTCATTCAACATTTCTCACATACTTGTATACCTAATTTAAAGCTCTTTATAACTGATCCTTTCAGCTTCATTTTTTAGCCAGTAGTGCTTACCACTCGTAAATTATGTAAAAAACAAACCGCCTGGTCATCATCGCTTCGGCTGCTTATAATCAGCCCTGTATATATACGTAATTACTTTATTGTAATATTATTAATTTATTATTACAGCGGTTTTAGACTAAATACCATAGGCATAGCTCATTACCTTTTCCATTCACTAATATCATTGCACTTTCTGGGCGAAAATGCACCTCAATGCTTCAGCATATAATTTAAACTTAAATACACGTATACTTTATTGGTATTCAATTTTGTTATATTTATAAACATCCAATTTTGTTATATTTAATTGGCACTATTATATGTATATCGATGATCAATGGTATTGAATAAAATAGCATTTGAAACTGTGAAATGTATAGCTGTTTATTATTATATTATGTGGCTGATATGACTTGCTAGAATCAAGGGGTAGAAGATTAGTGTCAGTGGTGAAGCCTATGCCTATATAAAGTGTTTACTATTAAAAAAGATTAAAAAAATAGTTAAGCAGATGGCGGTAAATTGCAGAATGCGTCTGAGAAACTGCATTAATTTGGGCGGCAGTTAACAAATTTCCTGTGCGTACTAGTCTTAGCCAAATTCAGTTATTATAAAAGCATGAAAGCGTTGTGTGATGTATCAATACATTAGTCCTATTGGCTTTTTTCCACCCCAAGTACAATAAACACAAACTTTTTCTATATTCAATCAAAAGTCACTTTCACAATCTGCTATTACGCACTAATGAGTAACTATAAAGTAAATAAATCATCTAAAAGCTATTTCTTAATCTAAAAACTATAATCTAGAAGGACTAATTATAGGCCAAGTCAATCGCTTAACATTACGTATGAAACCTTTATATAAAAGGATGGTGGCTCAGTGGCTGGCATTCACTTGGGCGTAATTCAGAAGCGCAATTAATTAGCTTTTAGAGGTTGGTATAGTCAGGGCGCAGTAAAACACGTGCGCACACTCGAGTAGAAGGCATTCAGTGCCGCTATACTGGAACAGGCAGATCTTATAAGATGGAAGGATGGAGGTTTGCCAGAATAGGGGGCAAGCGTGATAGTTATCTCTAACAAAAGTTGGCCAGCAAGAGTAATTGGGACTACCGGTGCGAGTGAACTACCGGTAGCAACCTGTTCGCGCTATCACGTGGTTGCCAAATAAAACGAAATACGATTCAAGATTAGTGAATGTTTGACGCATGTGTCGGTGCGTTTAGGTGCTATAGTTATAATACACGTTGTTATAGGGTTGTTGGTAGCTATGCTTCATGCCAAACCACCTCCAATTAAGGAATGTCCTGATCCAAAAGAGGGCGATATTGATGAGGATAACTTTTGGAAGAATTTGACCGAAGGTGAACTTATAGATATTGACTTGTTTACAGCGTGCGCGATAGGGGAATTTGACTATGTAAAGGAGTTTATTAACAACGCCAAACCAACATACGGCACAGACATTGTAAATAATTCAAACAAAAGTGGATGGACGCCATTAATGTATGTATGTTTTGTCGGAAATGATAAAATCACAGAGTTACTCATCCGTGAGGGCGCTGATGTCTTATTTGAAGAACATAAACATGGATTTACGCCATTAATGCTAGCCTCGAGTTCTGGCAATATTTCTCTTGTTAAACGTCTAGTGGAGGTATGTCTTAAAAGTCTATAAAGCCATTGAGACTTCGAATACGCATGGGAAGTTATTAATGGTGGGGTGGGATGGTCAAGGTCAATGTATAATTAACAGCAATTACTAATTTAGTGTTTAATTCGTGAGTAGTTAATAATACTATTCTATGAACGCTTTAGTTATTACTTAATTACTTATATTATAGCGAGACAGGGGGGTGATGAATAAGAATGCCGTTTGAAATGCAAATCACTGTGTTATGTGTATAGTGTTAGTAACACTTAAGTTATCCGTACAAGCCAGCCTTGCTCGACAGTTCAACATAAACTAAGTGACAATTGTGAGGAAAGAGAGTCTTAATTGGCTATGATGTAGAAGTTTCATAACTCTAATTAAAATATTATAGAATTGAGTCTCTCTACGATAATAATATATTTCTCTAATAACCCAAACATTGCACATGGCAAAAACATTTGTGCATCTTTATGATACCATCATCTCTTTTACAGAATAATGCAAGAATAAATCAGGAAGATAAACGTGGTCAGACTGCATTATTTTATGCAGCAGAACATGGGCAAACAAATATTGTTAAATATTTACTCAGCATTAATGCAGATGTTCTAATAAGGTATTTTGTCATCTTTTGTTGTTTTGTTCATCATTCAAAAATGATGTTCTGAGGGGAAGTCCTGAAGCGCTCATATTTCGGTCCCACTATAGCAATGCACAAACCCTCAGAAATTCAAAGACAGCTTGAACTTGGACAAAGAAACTAGGAAAATACACACAGGATCAGTTTCGATTATCAGAAAAACTAACCAATGTTTTATATTTTTGTCTTCATGTCTGTTTTACTTTTATTAAACTGATTTTCATTCTTTATTTTTGTTGCTCTATAAAGATCTTGTTTTCTTCTTAGGCAAAAGGGTACTGGTTACACAGCATTTATGGAAGCAGCAAAACAAGGACATGAAGGAGTTTTCAGTGCTTTCCTAGAGCATGTGAGTTGTATTTTAGATTTCTTCACAAATTGTTATCAAACTATTGAATTGATATTGTCATTAATTCAATCCTACACGCAGTTCTACAGAAAGTTCTCAATTGACAACAATTGTTAACCTTTTAGGGAGTGTACTTGGACCTTGTATGTAACAAAGGCTACACAGCACGTGACTTGGCAAAGCAGTTTAAATATGGTGTTATTGTAAATATGATTGATAATCATTGTTACAAATTTCCCACACTCAGATATGAAGCAGGTGCAGTAATTGACAATTATTCCAGTTCAAACAAGGATGACAGTTGTGCAATTCTATTTATATCTCTCAGATTTGAGTGATTTGGGAATGGATGAGATTAAACAACCGGATCAAAAAGTTAATGAGTGGCTGAATGATCAAAATCCTCATCATATTTTTGACGATATCCTATCAGATAAATTGTAAGTTAAGGTTCACCTTTAGGTCACTGATGATAAATATTGTTCATTGAATTTTTTTTTAATATTCACAACAATTTTCACCATATAACTTCTTTAAACCTAAGGTTTGAAATGCGATCCCATGCAATTGCAATTGATGACAGATTTAAAACATATTCTGTGGGGGAAAGCTTCGGAAGATCAGTGGGTGGTAGGTATAGACAATGTTTTTTAAAATGTTATGTCATTAGAATAATTCATGTTATGCTTTGTTCCCCCCTAAAAAGGCTTATTCTGCCAATGAATTCACTTAATCTTGATATGCGTTTCAATTTGGTAGATTCAACCATTGATGATTCTGAAAGAACTCCAGTCGGAACTCCTGTAGACAGTGTTTTGCAGCAGTATGTTTTGTTGGTAATTTTTTTAAGGGTATCTTTAGTGTGTATAAATATATTCAAAAGCTGTATTAATGATTTAATTCAATTGTTCATTTCAAGTCCTATCAATGATTTTATTACATCTCTAGCTAACAATTTCATTTTTTTGAGACATCTTTTATGCAACCAGCCCCTGCATGTGAGATAATGTTAATTTTAATGACTATGCATAGCCGGCTGCTTATAGGTTTCTGATTGGGAATTATCACAATTTTTTCTTTAAAATATAAATGTTATTTTTTTTAAATTTTCATTTTCATTTTAGATACATGATTATGAAACCTGATCCATGTATATCTCAAGGACGGTCCCATCATGAGCAACCTTCACTAGAAACATTTTTAAAAAACATTGGTCTTGAAAAATATTTAAAAACATTCCAAGATCAGTCTATTGACTTTGACATGTTTATTCAGGATTTAACCGAAGAAGATTTTAAAGAACTTGGTATAAAGTAAGTGAGGGCTGGTGTTTTAAATGGCTACTTTAATGTCAAGCCTAGTTTCCACTTTTGTTGTAATCGTCCTGGACAAGTCATTTTCACCGATGTGAAATCGTCCGGAATCCGGATGTAAATTTGTCTTATCCAAATCAGTAATTGTTGACCGCGCACACAATTACGACTAATGGAATTTAGGTTTTAGATGAAGCAATTTTTGCTGCAACTTTGAATTAAAGCTCTATTTTTATGTGCTATGTTCCTTCTTTTTTAGGTTTGGTCCGAGTAGAAAACTGACACTTGCTATAAACAAGTGGAATCATGAGAAAGGATGGGTAACTTTTCATATATTTTGTTTGTATATGGGATTATTCACGCCTTTACCCGGCGCAAAGTGTGCCGCTTATGTTCTAGTTTATTTAGTTCAGGTTTGCCTGGGGGGAGTGAGTTGTCACCACTCAGTGGTTGTCACTTGCATGATTGGATACAATGATGCTCAGGCCCAAAGTTGACATGACCGAGCAGTGCAAGGCCAAGGGCAGGAGTATTACTGTGGATGGCCCTCCTTATGCATTATAGACTAATATTAGATCAGGGAAACAAGATCTAAGCTAGAAAGAGCATACTTAAACACTTTCGGCCGTAATACAAAAGTATACAAAATTTTCTGGGTATATTTCCCGTACTTTACGACAGTTTGCAGCTAAACTCGGCAATTTTACTATAATTTTTCCGAAAATTTCCTTTTCATCGCAAGGATAAGAAAATTATCTTAGAACCATTTGGCCAAGTTGAAATTCTTTTCCCTTTGCCATGTTCAGCTATTTTTAATGACATTCTGTTATTTTTCTTTCAACAATCGATCTCTATTTCAGCAAAAAAATGGAAGTTTTACAGCACCAGATGTCGATAATCTTAAATTACAGCTGGCAGATGTAAGCAGATTGCCATACCTTTTAACCACTCTCTTGCAGTAGAGAGCTGGTAATAGTGATAAGTGCATAGGGCTGTTTAAATGGGAACGAGGCTAAAGTTCTTCTACGACTATTTTTTAAACTAACAGCCCCATGCAGTTGAATTTTTAAAGCAACCGAATCTAGACTAGGGATATTTTAAAGTAAAATAAAAAGAAGTTGATTTTCTCTATAGCCAAAATTTGTACCAAATCCAAATGGGTTTTGGAAATCTTGCACCTAACAATTTGCACCTAACACGCCGAATTTCATACGTTCGATATTGTTTAGGCATATTCTAAACTACAACATGAAATAGAAGCTCGAGCCTCGCTGGAAGCGGAACAAATGGAGGGTAGAGCAAGAAGAAATCACACATATTTCATTGTGGAAAAAGTGCTTCGTGCTTGTAAAGACTTGCAGAATACAAATATAACTTTGAAGTAGGTATCACAGTGTTTTATTTGGCCACTTTCCATAAAGTTTATTGCGTTAGATATATAGTTGAAGCCCAAAGAAAGTTTTGAATTTTTTTCAGTGTATTTCCTCTGAGATTTAAGACTTAAGTTATGTATTTTACAAGTATTTCTGCTATATTGGGCAAAAGCTTTTAACTATAAATCTTATTTACATTAATTTATTTTTGTCCAGAAAGCACATTGAAACGTTAAAAACAGCTGCAAATGAGAAGACGAAAGAAAACTTACAGCCAAAATTGGAGGAACTACATAAACAGATGAGTGAAAATACTATAAATACAGATAATATTACAGAGACAATCATTCGAAGAGTCGAAAAGTTGTTATGCGAAGACGTGACAGAACTCTCTAGCAGTTCAGACTCTCCAGAGTCATCTTGCACTTCGTTTAGTAAATCTGAAAGTGGGTCTGGTGTATAGTCCCGAAATATTTACGCGTATAAACAGATTTATCGCAAAACGTGCCTACAGGCTGGGGTGCCATAACGTTGCAAGACCCGAATCTCTCCGAATAATTTAGACTCGGAATAAAAAATTAAGACAATCGCTAGTATCGTCAATAACACAGCGGCAATTTATCGCAGATAACAATATATAAACATAAATATTAACTGATGCTCGAAATAAAAATAGTGCATAGCTTATAAGTTACGTTGGACGCTAGATCACTATATATTTGACATGTTTATAAGCTGTTATTTATATATTTATTAATCAAATCAGAGAGAAAAGAGTTTCCATTTTAAAATGTTTAAACATTTTATTTTTAAAAGCCTTGAGATTATTGTTTTTTAATTATGCTCCATGGGTTTTTCTAGCTGGATTCTTATTATTTAAAGGGAGCCCTAAAACCATTGTAAAAAAAACTGATCTGTGCCTCGAATGGTGATTTTATGTGGTATTTAATGCCATTCCATGCACAGGCGACGACACTTGTCATCATGGGAGGTTGGGGCTTAACGCTTTAATCCAATCCAATGACAAAAAAATTCCTTAAAACAACAACAGGTGTTAATTGTTCAAAGTCGTTAGCTTAGTAGAGCCCTGGATTAATTCAAATGATTGAGGACAACAGGAGCATTTTTTTACTGTCTCGTCTAAAATGACTGGACGTTCGAAATTTATCGATATAGAATCTTGCCGTAGATTATTCATATCTTTCTTGGGTCTTGTGTTATTTTAACAAGGAGCAATGAATGAATTATGTCATTAATTCAATCCTAAAGCTATTATAGCGATAGTTAAGAAGGTTAAGAATTAATCCATAGCCATCAATCATGCATGGCTTTTGGTTGAAATATAGCTACAAGAGCGAAACAAAAGCGATTTTAGTGATAAGGAAATTCAGTTTTGATGAACAAGAAAACTGATTTTGTTGCATATAAATTGACGATTTCAGCATATATTTAGATGTTTTTCAGGTAGTCCTTTCTAGATCAGTAAGACCTGAAGTATATTTTTCAAGGTAACATCCATTTAACCCAGGGTAGCGCTATTTGATCTTTGAACAACGTATTCCTGGATGATCCTTACACCCCATCATACAGCACAGAAAAGAACTGTGATCTGATAATTGTATATTTAGCTACATTTCACATGACGTTATATTTTATACATATAATTTGTACATTAATATAAATTATAAAAATATTTTTATCAACAAAACGATGCAAATCATGTATAAAAGCAGACAAATAGTTCGTGTACATTTTGTAGGGTTGATACTCTGTAACATTATTGTACAACAAAGTTCTATGCTAACCTAGGATTATGCAAATGACGAGGAAGAACTGTATTTTGAAATTACTATACATATTCTTCTCAAATAAATGATTTCATTTATACCAGCTAGTGTACGCTCATGAGGTTTTAATAATCTTTCCACTCTGTGTGAGATTAAACTGTATAATTACAGATCCAAGGTTGACGTTGAAAGGATAGAAGACAGTGCCTTTACGTAGCCTGAAAGAAAGATAAATTTAGGTCTAGTTATATAGTTGTACATGCAGTATTGCTCGCTATTTTATTGCTCGTATTTATTTGCAAAATTTGCGTTTTAAGGGCAATATATCTTCCATGATTTACGACATTTTTGGCATTGAACTGAACTTTGCAACAAGATTCTGTTTCTGGAAGTGGCCGGTGAGGGATTTCAATTACAATATTCTTTCCTCGATCAAGATTTAGACAATCACAGAATAAAAAAAGTAAAGAATCTGGTAACCTTTATAATTCTTGTAAAATATGCAGTTGTTTGCGCAGCTTTCTGGATTTGTATTGAGAATTGTTGGAGCACAAGAACACAGCGCGGGAACCTGAAGTTTTCGTTTCATAAGCTTTTCTTTCACCGCCGCACGAAGGGCGTCCACGTATCTAAAGAAAAAGTGATTATATATACATACACACAGTTAATTCAACGCTATATAAGGATCCTCTATATCCATTACTCCTCGAGAACTAACGAGTATAACTAGTTGCACATGTTACGTTTGATGAGAAAGAAAACTTTTAGGACAAATATCGTGAGATATACAGAGCAAACAAACAAGACATGTTTTCTATTACATGCACTCATTTTAAATTTGCTGAATTTTTTGAACTTTACCTTTCTAATTCTTTTTCTTTCTGTATTCTTTTGTTTTCTCTGATTATCTGATTATGATCGTCGTGTTCATCGAATTTTTCTTCCAACAATGTCTATGAGTAAAAAGCACATGCAATGGTTTAAGATGGAAACCAGAACGTAGCTTTACCGTCCGCACATTCCCTTCTCCATGCATTAATGTGTGCGTGATCCTGTGGATGAATCTCTTCTTTTATATCAGATCGATTACTGACCTTCTGTCGTACCACTTCACTTCGTTCTTCTATTATTTCGTCATATTCGTATTCTACTTCTTTTCTTTTTGTTTCCTGCTTATTTTTTAGCCTGTATGGTGAAAAAGAGTGGAGGTACCCAGAATTTAGTTGCGTGTTTTGGTGAAAGGAATGTTCGTAATCCACGGGATATAGTCTCGTATATAGCAAATCTTTGATATAGTTTATATTCATATATCATTCACATGCACCTACTTTGTCATACGCTTTCTGTGTTCCTTCATTCGTAAATTTTCCCGAACTTGTTCTCTTTCAATATCCATAAATAACCGCCTGTAAACTGCAAGTTGTTTCTGTTCCTAAAATTTAGTATCGTTTACTTAAAACTATAATGTTCATTAGGGTCCAGCCTGCGATGCAAGTGAGCTTGCCTTTAGGCATAACTACTATAATCCTTAATACCAGGAAACCGGAGAAAAACAAGTAAGGGACTATATAATATGTAATTCATCTATATATACCTGTTTCTTTGACTGCTCCTTCAATCGTCCCGGGCGCATTAGGTCTTCAGTTACTTTGTATTGTATTGGCTCTAGTATCTCGGGCTGCACAGCATTCTCTATATAATATCGATAAATTTCGGGTACATTTGGTGAGCATAAACAAGTTGGATTTGAAAGAGAAAATCAATGCAAGAAAATTATTCTATGTAGACCTTTATTTTAGGAAGCATTCATGCATGATGCAATGAATTTTATCTATCCTGCATAAAACATAGCTCCTATTATCTATTTTGAACTTTTGTTATAACTTTTTTCGATTGTATATATGTATAACTATATTCCAGGCTCTGGCCAGGATACCCTTCGGCCTCACCTTGCCTCGGTTCGTTTAAACCTGCGACTGTGGCTCCAGTTAAACAGCGAGGTTTATCATTAGAGGTTTGTTCATGTGTTGACAGATCATTCACTCCGTTTGTTATTTCTTTACATCCCTCTTGTAACGTTGAGGTTATTTCTCTACATCCTAATGATGTTGCGGTCAACTTGCATGAACGATGTTTTGTTGGAACATGTTGAGGAGCCTCATTGCTGGCTTCACTCTAATAACATGTCAAGAAATTAGATGAACACAGTAGGTTTTGTTTTCTTTGATGTGATGGAAGGCCTCTCAACAGATCTCGTTGAACAAAAATGTGCAAATTCTAATCATGATTTTCTATGAATAGCGAAGTCGTGAGTCAACAAAGAATCATTGTTTATATAGAAAAAACCCTTCCCGACGTTCCAGCCTAGGGGCCGTCGTCAGGAGAGTTCGTGTAGTCTACTACAATTGTTATACTACATTTACCACACATGCATGCGAAGTTGATATATTCTTTTTGAAAATGTAAAATTAAAGAAACCCCATTACGTACGGGGGTAACAGCTACTACTCCATTCCAAACTCCTCCAGGTAGCTGGGTCAAGTGATCCTATAATAGGAGTGAAGTACGTTTACTTTAATTGATTATCTTAAAAGAGCAAAACGAAGTATGTATAGCTAATGCGTATGAGCTACCCACAGGAACAACTAGCTATAGCACAATCACGAGGCACCTACAGTATCAATATTTAAGATTTGAGATCCCAGAACCTTGCGCGCATGTCTTGTGCATGTTTGTATCTATAACAAAATGTTTGAAATTCATCGATTTAGGTAAAACTGAAATGTTTGTAAAAATCAAAGATTTAACAAAAATGTACAGGGTTATGCCCAATAATAATGGATAATGTCCAATATTATTGACGTTCGTCGCTATTAATTTACCAAACATACTTTTGTAACTTGCTTATCCAACAGTTCGCTGGCTATGTTTACTTCTTCGGGGTCATTAACTACACTATAACCATGTTTACAACTTCCCGGAATTCCAACTTGTAAACTGTCGTATTTATCTTCACGATAAACACAGGTGTCTTTTTTTCTTGTTGGAACCCTTGGAAATGAACTTTGGTAAACAATCTTTTGCTCAGCTGTTACCTTTAATAGAAGATTAGAAGAGTTCAGGGGCCAGCCGGTTGTATGAAGACGGGATATAGTTCAACCATTGCCGTGAGAATGCTGGAAAAGCAATAAAAGTCTAGCTTTGGAGGCTTGGAGCTAACAAATATTAAAGAGGATCCCCAATTTAAGAATACTAAGATTTGAATATGCAGGGTACGAAGGGTATAAGTTAATATACCGAACAACGACGGTCAATGAAACAACCACAATTCGGAGTTTAGCGCTATCCAGCTTTCGTACATACAACCTTCCCATGCACGCAGCATCGCGAGAATGACTGTCTGAAGAGACATCGCAGAATTGGTGCTTTAAGACGTTTCAATCCGAAAATCTAATCGCTGGTTCACAATTGTGCATTTCTGTACCGCTATCAAAGAGAAACCTTTGGAATATCTTAAAAAAGTTCAATTTTTCTTCTGAATACGCATTCTGCAATCTTTTGACAGCTCATCACACACATCTGACCGCTGTGAAATAGCCGTTTTGAAGCTTAAAGTATACACAAGGTGTGATAGTTAATAATTTTGGTGATCAGGTGACTATACAACTCTCAAACGTTGACTGTACTAATTTAAAATAGTGTTCAAAAAAGCAAGTGATTTTATGAATCAATCCGACAAACCAATTTTGTCATGAAACGTATTGAAATTTTGATTTATCATATATGGTCGTCGGGGCTTATCCTGCACAGCTATTTATTCAACGTAGCTACGTCGCTTGAGTAAAGAGAAAAAGTATAGCTGGCAAACTACGATTGCATCATTGCGATTAATCAATCAATAAGAGAAGTGCTTATGCTTCGTGGCACGTGCATGTGTTTCCAGCTATGAACGTAACAAAGCGACTGCGATCTCGTTACTTAACTGCTTCATATGATTTATCCAATTGTCGCAGTTGTTTCACTTTTTCAAGAGCCTTGACCCTTTCTTTAACATCTTGTTGAAACTTCTTAAGTTTTTGTAGCTTTTCGGCTTGAATGGATTCTAACCGTTGTTCTACATCCGCAGCTAAATACTAGTGAATTCAATGCATTTAGATTCAAACAAACAAATAATGTTTTATACAGTTATCAATGGAGATAAAGAAAAAATGATGACATTGGCATGCCTTGAAGAACGTTGTGTAAAGCTTGTTAATGTACTGAGTATTAAAGTTCTGACTTCTGTATTAAGAACCGAACTTGTTCGAAATTCACATTGTGAGTGTCTTTTATTAAATACCTCTGCACGTTGTGGAAAATGTGTTTCTCTCTTATTTTCCTGTTCGGCCCATGCCATGTACGGTGGTCGGTCGTTTGGACGATGGGCTAGAGATCCTTTAGATCTCATTTTTGAGTGCTTTGATATTCCCGATCTGCTCTTACTTTCATTTGAACTATCTCGAATTTTGTCTGCTGATGTTTTTGCTATTTTGTTCAAATTTGCCGCCATGTTGAAAAGAGAGTGGATATCTTGGGACTTTCGGCAACTATGGGGTAAAAGATGCTTTGGGTTTTTAATTATACTTATGTTTACGTGCTCATAACGAAAATATTTTAAACAATTGAAGCATTTGTTTCTGGTTTCAATCAATTTTATGTTGAAATTAACAAGTATGTCTCGAATATAGCTTCTTATCTTCAGATTTTTGTTTGAAATTTTTCGTTATTTCTCAGTATATGAATATTTAAGTGAATATTTGGGTAGTTCTGGATATTGTAGTACATTTAGGTACATTGTGCGAATTTAAGATGGCGGCCGCAGGAGTAGATTTTGGGCACACGAGTTTAGTAATTGCTGCATGCAAGGTAATATAATATTGCTTTTTGCTTGTTTACAGTTGTTTACCAAACGGGCAAATATCCAAACGTTCATAAAACGTATTAAAAGCTGGCAGGGTGCGTAGGAAACTGCAGTCAATCAGGAACAGTATAAATACCTTACTGTTCATTTATTCATTGGAATGACCAAACCTGTAAATATATGAAGGAAAGATTGCTATTTTCTAGGATGGTAGACCTGAAATTGTAACAACTGATACAGGAGAATGGGTTACTCCTGCCATTGTAGCATTCACAGACAAAGAACAGGTAAACTACACTTATTCAGTAACCTATTATAAAGAGGTAACATGGTATCATTGACAATGTTGTTGTTGGTGTTGAATATCGAGTATTGATCCCCCTTCTTCATTCCAAACGAAGTTCCAAATACAGGTGAGTCAAAAAAAACTGACACCTTTGAAATTCAAATTAGCTGCAATGTGTCTGTAATCGGCTGTAATGAGACGGAAGTTGCCTAAAATATCTTATGGGTATACGAAGCATATCAAATAAGTGAACTCATTAATTAAGTAGAACGTAAAGTTTGTTCCCTTTGGGAGTTAAAATGCATTCTATGCTCTGTTATAATAAAGAAGGTTGAATTACTTCAATTGGTTTAAACACTTTCGCATTAATTAACCACGTCTTGTTGATTGTACACAATGGGAATCATCAAATTCCAGCCATAAGCTCGCGGCTTATTTGAATTTCAAAGGTGTCAGTTTTTTTTTACTCACCCTGTATATATATGTAAAGTTTGTTGAAACCAACTGTAATGCACCCTTGATATAAATATATATTACTTAGGTGATGGGAACAGCAGCGAAACTTGGCTTGATACGAAATGCTTCCAATACAATCACCAATGTAAAAGCTGTCATCGGAAGGTATATAATATTATAATATTTTAAAGTGTGTATGTATTCAATTATATAATATTATAATATTTTAAAGTGTATATGTATTCAATTATTTAAATAAATATTAATATTTGTTAAACAAATTTACCTACTTTAACAGATTACATTGCATTTAGTTTACCAGATGAAAAATTTCATGAAATAGCAAAGATCTCACCAGCTAAGGTACTGATTTTTTCTCACCCTAATAGATGATTAAATTTCAAGTGTGGTACCTTAGTGTCATGGTCAATCTATTTTTGTTAAGATATAAGCAGCATTCTCACTTCTAAGCAAATTTCCTTTGAAAAGTTTGACTCTATGGATGGGAGGAGGAATGGTTAATATATTCTTTTCAAATTTTCTTTGCCTCGGGTTATTCAAAAGAACCTCCCCCACAGTAAAAAGTATGCATATTTAAATTTTGAGAGCACTGGATATAAGTGTCACAAAAAAAGTGTTTCTTTTTAGATCATTCGCAAGAGTAGTCACATATTCTATGAAATCAACCAGAATGGAAAACAAATTCTCATTTCACCATCAGATATCATCAACAGCATGTACAAAAATATCTTAAGTATGTATGAATGCTCTCTATGAAGTTAAATATGAAGTTTCAACAGCATAATTCACTCATGTCAAATATATTAATTGTTTTACCAGTCTATTTGTCCCTGTAGTTTTTTTTCTGTCAACCAATTGGACCATCAGTCAATTGTTATAACAGATTTCTGGGGTAAACTGTCACTCTTGTTATTGCTAAACTATTTATTGTTTGTTGAATTGCAGAAAGTGTACAAGCCTACCATGGTAGTGATGCAAATCAAATTGTCTTAACTGTTCCACTACATTTTGGTGAAAAGGAACGTGGTGAAATGAGGTAATTTTCTGCATTTAATTTTTTTTTCTGATATTGTGATCTTTTGCATGTTATTTTTAACTATAGTTAGTGGCAGAATTGGGCAATCAGAATTATGTATTTCTAGTTAACCATGATTTAACTACTTAAGGAAGCATTTAGTCTTTTCTACCTCACTTTTCATACCAGAAATAACATGTATATTATACATTATAGAAGTGCAGCTGAGAAGGCTGGCTTTCGTGTGCTTCGAATAATCCACGAACCATCAGCTGCTGCTTTGGCATATGGTTAGTAATAATTCTTGTGATATATAAATTATATATATCATTTTGTTGGTTCTATTGTTTGAATTTAAATGGTAAGGTTAGCAGGTTGCCATTATAATGCTTTAGTGCTTTTTTGCGCTATGCAATCCTAGCTTTGTACCCCATGAGCACAGAAACCTTGGGAACAAGGTTGTGTGGGCAGTGGAGCAAAAGCCTGGCTTACAAGGTTGCCCATTAAAACCTAGAAACGACACCTGTCTATCAACTTGTCCTCTAATCTTGTCTAAGTGCCTAATCTTGCCCAAATTTTCTTGTTGTTATTACTGGTTCATTTATAAAGCTTTACAACCAATCAAAATGACATCAACTTGAGTAAAATAAAGCATTCAAAGTCAGTTTTTCTTTCAGGAGTAGGACAAGATGACCCATCCTCCAACAGGTAAGGGGTTTGTTGTTATCCTACACAATTAAACCTTCAAATATGATGATTGTTTTTGATCACAATTTTACAGTTTTTTCTCACCTGTTTACAACCTTTTGTGACAAAAAATACTAAGAATTTTTAAACTATACTGTGTGCAGTAAGTCGTATACAGACTACAGCTTGTCTGGGCAGCGTCCAGAGTCCTCAAATATTGACGTCCAATTTAGCCTACTATTGGGAATATTTTACTCGAAAAAAGGCTTTATTACAATCTATAAAGACACGACACCAAACATTTAACGTTAGCATTGCCTTCAAGCAGCGTGTATTTTGATGTTTATGTGGTATATTGTCTTCTATAGTTTAGTATTGGTATATCATCTTGGTGGTAGAACATTGCAAATTACATTGATATCTGTGAATAGTGGAATATACAGAATAATAGATTCGATTTATGATGATGGTATTGGAGGAAAGAAATTTGATGAGGTTTTGGTTCATCATTTAGCCACAGAATTTAAAAGGTTTGTCAAAATGATCTGTTTTGTCGTGCGGACAAATCCTGCCTCTTAATCTTCAGGGTCAAAGAAATCTCCCTCTTGGCTAAAACAACCAATCCCTTCACCTCTCTAATACTGGCTGCATGCCTTTGCTCTGAAATCAAGGAAATACATCACGCTGCATGAGGATAATTTTCTGCGTAAACTAAGCAATGTTTCAATCAATATAGGATGTGGAAAGATGATATTAAGGAGAATAAGAGAGCTATGGCGAAACTTCGGGCTGGTGCTGAAACATGTAAACACGTCCTTACGTCCCATGGAACGGCCACGTGTTCTGTCGAGTCACTTCATGATGGAATTGATTTTCAATGTAATGTTTCCAGGTATGCAAACTATTGCATGTCATTCTTCCTTTTTTTGGAACTTGCGTTTGCAGAAGTGTGGGCAGAATACTACAGGGTGTCCCCGAAAAACGCACGCTCTATTGAAATTACTCTTTTGTTGTTAATAAGTATTACCTCATAAGTGTCACAATGCATGTTCAAAACGAAAGCTCTGATTTCAATCAGAGGGTACTTTAGGACACCCTGTACAATACGAGCGATGGATCTCATACAAACCAGCAATCACGATTCCAGTTAACGATATGTCGTAACAGACGACGGACCGCTTCGAATCTGCATCACGTACGTCTGATGATTAGCAAACACATGCAAAGCAAATCAAATGAGTGATCTTCATTCTTCGTTTGATCGATACAAACAAGCGAACAGTTTAGAGTTATCTAATGTGTATAGGTGCTTCATCTGAACAACCATAACTTATCCGCCTCTTCACATCACGAATTAAAAGTGCGCGAATTAAAGTCACAAACCTGTGTGTTTTTATTTAGAGCACGATTTGAATCATTGAGTTCTCAATTGTTTCAAAATTGTCTTAATCCAATTAAAGAGCTCCTGGAGAAATGTAATATTCAGGCTGCTAATATTGACAAGGTAATTGCTTCTTCTATATGAATATTGAGTTAATGAGAGTTTTCTACAAGAACCTCCAATTAGCTTTAATTGTTCTTGATTATCTGTTATATAAGGTTATTTTATGTGGTGGCTCTACACGAATACCAAGACTACAATCATTATTACAAGATATATTTAAAGGAAAAGAATTATTAAAGAGAATTAGTCCTGAAGGAGTAGTGGCTTATGGCGCTGCTGTACAGGTGCGTTTTGTTAGGCATGCAATGCCCGCGTGATATTATATCCACAATGAACATATAAGCAAGTGAAATGAAAGAAATCCATACTTGATATTCAGATTATTTATTTTTATCGTTAGGCGTCACTGCTGCATGGTGATAACGTTAGTGAACAACACAGAAATTCCCACCGAATAAATTGTACAGCTAAGGCCATAGCAGTTAGGGTGAGTTTTCTCGTGTTGGTGCATCTATTGATTTCCGACACTAATATATCTAATATATTTTGCACACTAGCCAAAATGCTGTGCATGCAAGAATTTTCATATTTTTTCTGCTGTGAAATGAAGTAATGCCACAATAAAGAGTGTGATTTTATAATTTACGCAATTATTTTAAATACATAACTCGGTTTTAGGTAAATAAAGATACGGATTCACCTTTAGTCACAGTGATACCCAGTCTAACACCAATTCCAGTTAAGAGAATACATAAATTCACCTCCTCACACGATGATCAGGTATAAGCAATGGAGGGATGTTTTTAGTGTAATCACAGTGATTCGATTTTTCACTGTTTGATTAATATTTGTATAATAACGATTCCTTTTCAGCATTATTATTTAGTGTAACAAACGAATACCATGTCTTATTTAGAGTAATATTTGTTTGGATGTCTTTGAAATTTTTGAAAACGATCTTCAAAAAGAACACCAGCTTCTTGCTAAGGTACGACCAATTAGGTTCTAGGGATCGTAATTGGGCATAAAATAATAAATTCCGCCATCAGTTTTATATTTTGATGTAGATTAACATGCAGTAGCTAATTTGTAGAGGCCAAACACGGTTGGCTTTATGTCTTAGGAGGGTTAAACGGTTGATTTTGTGACTTGTGACTTATTATTACAACGATGAAACAAAATTTTTAGGTGAAGAATGCAGGCTGTGCGTGGTAGAATGATGTTTAATTCTCGTCTCTATATTTATTCCATGAAGGTGATCTTAGATGAGCTACCCGCATTACCAAAAGAAGACTGTAAAATATCTGCGTCTTTTCATGTAAAAATGTAAGTATGCATTATGTGTCATTTCAGGTTACAATTTAGTTATCGATTGCAGGAAGGTTATATTATACAACGCTACCCTTCCTATATAGTCATGCAACTTCGCCGTACATTTCAACTTCCCGACTGTCGGTGACATATCTGAACTTCGCTTTATCAGCACTTGCATTTATGTCAAAATGATCGTATACGACCATCGTATGGTATAGAGGAGCCTTTTTATACTTGGTTATTTATTTGGCTATTTAATTTTCTTAGAGATGGTTCATTGCATATCCATGTATCGGAGAAATCATCGGGGAAATCAGTTGGTGTGATCGTGGAGCATGGCTAAGGATATGTATAACAAAGCTAAACTATCACTCTTATGGAATTAAAACCTGGTTTTCATATGTCACCGACAGTCGGTGATGCATGATCGGTGATCACTGAAGAATAAAGTGCTTTGTTATATTGTGTAAATTTTGCACAGCAAAATCGTCGACTGTCGGTGATTGATGAGAACCACGCTTCATGTTTATTCACTTCTGGTCCATTGACATCATTCTCATGCAGTCTGGTATTGGTTTCCAGCGCGAACCATCAGTCATCCTAAATTTGAAAATCTTAGCGCCTAAGCTTAATATAAATGCTAGCAAATTCTGCAATCTATAATTGGTAAATACGTAACCTATCCACCGTTTATGAGCGGTGAACATATGCTTAATGTGGAAATGCCGAAAACACGTAATGAACGCAATTCCAAGTGATACAATAGTCAGGATATGAGACGTTAGTGAAATGCAATAAAATAACGTTTAATAAATACCGTAATTACAAACGTATACAATGGGCGTTTTCGTTTAAACATAACATTTTATTCACATTCTTTCTCGAAAAAATATTTTACAAATAGATTAGTATATATTCTGTTGAATATTAAATGTATTCTAATAACATTTAAAAGTAATAATGTAAGAATATACAACAATTGTGTAAAGAAATGCCTATAGGCTAATTTAACCGCAAGGTTTTCTAGTTAGACTCTAGATAAGTGTTGGCAAGACTCTAGACAAGATTTTCATTGCCTAATGTGAAACAAATCAAAGACAAAAAAAGACAAGAACAGAAAACACAAACACAAGAACAAAAAACACAAACATGTGTTTCTAAATTTTACGGGTAACACAAACAAATTAAGGCAAGCAAACACAAGTCAATAAACTAACCGAGGGCTAATAACGTACGGAATCACTCAAATATATTCAGTTTTATTGCAAAATTATCAGTTTATTTGAATGCTATTGTAACGAATGCGCTACGTTTTAGTACAATTGGTAAGATTCTACGTATAATTGAGAAGACAATGCACATGATTGATATCCCAATTTCAAATTAATGATTTTCATAGCAGGTCGCCAACTGAACGGCTGTCTAATTCAGCAAGTGCTCTATTCATTCCGCACACTGTAGTTAAATTATAATATTTTCATTAAACTTAATATATTTTAGTTTCTAAATGAATTTCGCCTTTTTTTACATCGTTCTCCTGAACCTGTTGAACTTTTCTGAAATCATTGCCCACCGTTTTCCCGCCTCTTTTGACGACGGGATACACATATGGGGTGAGTTGTATTTTTAGCTCAACAAATTTACGCTACCTGTATAACGTTTTTTCACCGTAAATGACTTCATAAGATTAAATTTTCACATCTCATATAAAAATAAAGTACGTCGAAGGTATGCGGGCCTGTCCGAAAATGTTACTTTTATTTGCCACTTTTGTCGTGTTTTGCATAGAAAATATTATTCATGTGCAGGCTTCTTGCTCAGGAACATGCCCAGGTATTTGTGAAGAATTAAATTTTTGTTATCATATAGCTACCAAGATAACGTAATTGCTGGTGCATGTGTTATTACAGTTGATGATAAGTTATGATCCTTTATTCCTAATATTCTTAGTATTAAAATTATAGACCATATTTTTCTAATAATATATAGTTCTTCTATAAAGTTACTAAGTTAGACGATGTATGTTAGATGATATCATCTTCAACATGCCTTTTATATAGTGTTTTAGTATGAATAAACTCGATCCCCTTTTCTATTAATAAAAAGATCGATTCTTTCGATTTATTACTCCGGCGTCAGCGAATTACTCCGGCGTCAGCGACGGAGTTGAAAATTCGTCCCGGTTTTGTCTTGTTGTTTTTTTTAGTTTTTTTTTTAGTTTTTTTTATAATTTTTTTTATTATTTTTCGTCGTCGCAAGTGTGTTTTGGCGCGAAATATACTAGTTTTGAAAAGCGTATATGACCGTATTTATCTACGTCAACGTTTTGTCTCCCAAGAGTTGTGATGCACAGCTTTGGCTAATTTTCCGATGCACGATTTGATTTCGCGCGCATGATACGGCAATTTCTCCGAGATAGTCTAATTGGCGCGAGTCGCGACAAATAGGCGCGAGTCGCGACAAGTAGATGCGAGTCGCGACAAGTAGACGCGAGTCGCGACAAGTAGATGCGAGTCGCGACAAGTAGGCGCGAGTCGCGACAACATAGGCGCGACTCGACCAAAAAACGAGCGACTCCAGATGAAAACGTCAACAAAACAAAAACACACACGAATAATTATAATAACACATAATTTTTACGAATAAGGGCTGTTTTCCACTGTCGTGTTTTTCATACGCACGTACACGCACGTAAAAGTCTAAATGCTTAAATAAGTTATCTTTAAAAAAACGAAATGAATGATTTCCCATTTCATGTAAACGCGAGATGCGCTTTGTATTTTAAAGCATTCATATAGATTCTAAAGTGTCGATTGTACACAATCATTAGGTCCACCAGCTTGTATTGACATGCAAATGTGCAGTGGTCCGCCATACCACCCTACATGCGGTGCACCATTACCTATATGTTCTATACCATCAACTCCGATACTTGAAGTCGCAGCTTCTACATCACCTGTTGTTGTTGTACCAACACAGGAGCCACCTCTGGAGATAACCAATGGCGCACCATCTGCACCTGGCGGAACTCCTTCAGGTCCACCAGGGACTAATACAACACCAAATCCCAATAAACCACCAACGAATACAAATGGTAACACACCACCAGTTAATACTAACCAACCATCTGGCGCACAACCCAGTCCAACCACTCCGCCCATAAACGCACAGCCAAGTAAACCACCAACCAGTGCAAATAACATTTCCCCAAATAGCAATACACCTTCACCAAACACGAACCCACCATCACAAATACCACCTAACACCCAACCAAGTGCCAAACCACCAACTAATGGGAACAACATATCACCAGCTGGAAATATTCCACCATCACAACCAGCTGCACCACAACCAACATCACCCACTAATACAAATAACAACATTTCACCCGTTGGGAATACACCACCCAAACCAGCATCACCATCACAACCAATATCACCATCACAACCAGCACCACCACAGTCTACGCCACCAAATAATGCCAATAACAACATTTCACCAGCTGGAAATACACCACCCAAACCAACATCACCATTACAACCAGCGCCACCACAACCAGCACCACCACAACCAGCACCACCACAGTCTACGCCACCAAATAATGCAAATAATAACATTTCACCAGTTGGAAATACACCGCCCAAACCAACATCTCCATCACAACCAGCACCACCACAGTCTACGCCACCAAATAATGCCAATAACAACATTTCACCAGTTGGAAGTACACCACCAGCATCACCAGCCTCGCCACAATCGACACCACCAAATAATGCCAATAGCATCAATTCACCAGTTGGAAATACACCACCAGCATCACCATCACAACCAGCACCACCACAATCGACACCACCACAGTCGACCCCAGGCAAACCTGGTGTATCTGCTAACTGTGGAGATATGGTAAAAACTTGTAGTGATGGTAAACATGTTACGGTGACAGTTTCTGTCCCAGTTAATGGTGGAACCAGCTCAACTAATGCGACAGGCGAACTTCAAAGAGATGAAAATGTTTCAAGTAAGGAAAGGAAATAATTTATATCATAGATAAATTAAGTTGATTCGACCAGGGTCGTTCAGTGATTTGCCAAATCCGGAGACGCTGATTTTTACAAATCAGACTTAGCGTTAAATTAAATAATGTAATAGATATATATCTATAATTGATGTAATTTGTCCAACGGGCATATCTACTGTTACATGATCCTGTTTTAAAACAAGAGGCCTACAACTGTTATACCACTGTTCGCTTATGGTTGGTACTTAGTACATTGTCACTTGCAAACATAATTTCGAAATTTAAATTAGTGCATGAGGGCTTTCATCTCCAACTTATAAACTTGTAACAGAGACTTTCTTGTATGTATTCCAGAAACCTTCGATTTCTGTCCGGTTATGTTTAAAAGAAAAGGTTGTTATAAAGACAAACATGATGGTATTCATCCACTGCCAGAACTTCTGTTCACTGACCGTGACAGTTCATCTAAAGTGTTTTCTGGAACTACTATTTCTTCGAAAGATTGGGGAAATTATATTCAGAAATTAATTTGTCGATGTGCGGAGCAAGCTAATCAAAAGAGGTTTACTCTGTTCGGAATCCAACATTATGGTAAGTTCACTTGGAACGCAGACCGCGGGAAAATTCTTCGGTGCATGTCATATGGGAGAGTTGCCGTTATATATTTGACAAGAAGTCATATGTGAGGGAAACAAACGATTCACTTTGTGTTTGGTACCAAATATAAATATGTTTTTATAGTTTCATGAAAATATGTTTTTAAATTTTATGAAATTTATACGGTCAGAAATTGTTTTTAATAATCGAAAATTTAATTTACGCGGTTGGGCAGAAAGGGCTGACAAAACACGGATTAGGGATGTTTCAACATATCCAAGTCGCATCAAACAGGGAAAAACCTGACCAACCATACATACCACCTCTCCTGACGAAAGGTCGGAACGTCGAGAACTGCTTTTGTCTATTTGAGTCAGTCGTCATATATACCACGTTTAACAAAATCGGATACTTTTTAGTGTTTAAATTTAATCTATGCATTGTAACCCTAAAAAAAAAAAATAAAATAAAAAAAAAAAAATAAAAAAAAAAAAAAAATCACAACATCAACACAATAACAATCTACACTTTACACAACACAATAACAATCTACACTTTACACGTTTACACTTTCGCAATCTTTGCTGCGATTTTATCATTTTTATGTGCAACTTTCTTCTTTTGGTAGATGTGAACGAGTAATTAGTTACTGGTGTTCAAATAAGAACTCTTGTACATCAGAGCATTCGCACTGAGCATTCGTAACTAATTATGCATTCACATCTATCAAAAGAGGAAAATCGCAAGCGTAAACGAGCCTTAAACAATCGACATTATAATAGCCTTTGAAGAATTCTTGTTCCTGGTAATTGAATAATGACTATTATTGTATCTCTTTCCATATAAAGGAGATTGTTGGAGTGGAATGCAATCCTCAGTAAACAATTACGAAAGTCAAGGCAGATCAAGAGCATGTATTGGAGGTGATCAAGCACCATGTGAGGAAGGTAGTGCAGCGTGTGTTGGAGAAGATGGAGCTAATTTTGTATATGAACTCACAGGTAAGACTTTACTTTGGGAACACTGTAAACTCAACTTAAAAATCTAAGATAATAAATAGCAACTATTAGTATAACAACAATTTTTATAATACATTGTTTGATGTACGTGTACATCCTTATAATACATTGTTTGATGTACGTGTATATCCTTATAATACATTGTTTGATGTACGTGTATATCCTTATAATACATTGTTTGATGTACGTGTATATCCTTATAATACATTGTTTGATGTACGTGTATATCCTTATAATACATTGTTTGATGTACGTGTGCATCCTTATAAGACATTGTTTGATGTACATGTACATCTTTATAATACATTGTTTGATGTACGTGTATAAGGTGGAGACTAACACGCTTAGGACAAAGTCCGGGCCTTTTTCTTAAAAGTAATTTTGAAGTTCGTCATATCTAATTACACAATTATTCTTTCAAGGATTCTTTATTTGTATTGTGGAAATAAAGACTATTCAGGCCTTTAAAATATGCATGTTGTATATATCTATAAAATAAAAGTCATCTGGGTTACCTTGTAGGTGGTCCAGGCCCTGAGAAAAAGAACAAAATCGTTCGCAAGAAGAAAAGAATAAAAGCTGCAAAACGAAAACACACCATAAATTCTCCCATTGTAAAGGAATTTCACAAGTTAAAAAATTCACTAAATTGGCTACATCGTTCGGGAAGATCTCGTTGATTTAGCCAGCTATGGGGAACGTTTTAGGATCTCGGTCTTAACAGCTTATCACTATTTAACCCTTAGTGATGTTGTTGTAATGTTGTTGTAAAAGATCACGCTGGAATAACTGACTAACATGGACACGAGGTCATTAGGACGATTAGGTATAAAACTTTTTAAAAAATTATTGGAGCCGGTTGTACAAAGTTGGATACTGAATTTTTACCTAACACTAACAGTTCTGACTCCAGAGATACCTTAGAAACATTGTCTGTTGTGAGTGTTTTGTTCACAAATAAACGCATGCGCTGCCATACAATCAACGAGAAATTTCAATATTGCACGATCGAGGCCATAGGCCGAGTACAATATTGACATTTCGAGTTCATTGTATGGTCAGCATGTGCGTTAATTTGTAAACAAAATACGAACATAAAATCTCTAACACTTTTAATATACAATCTTCCTGCATTAACCTAAATCATTGGTCAAAATCAATCACGGGGTTTCTTGTTGCCTGGTGACAGATCATGGCAATCATAATTTATTCCGATAACCCATGAAAATCATGGTTTATTCAAAAATGACAGCAATCAATGAGCTCAGATTGTATATAATAACTCAATAAATGTTATATTCTGTTCATGGATATTGGTAGTTTTGTGGATAAGATGAATATTTTAATTTATACTCATGTATTTTGACACGCATTCAGTCTCCTATATGCATATGTTGCTGACCAGCCTCGTACCCAGGCGCTTTAGTAGAAAAAAATATAACGTTGCATTCAGCTATTATATAGAGGTCAGATGAGAAAAAGTGAGCGCGCGAGAGTGCTTGTGGTGGTTTCAACAAAGGCAGCGCCTGGCAGAAAACGATCTCAACATGTAAATATCAAAATGAATTATACAATATAATTGTATTACATGAACAAGCACCCCTGCGTGCTAGCTTTTTCTCAGCTGATCTCTATACAACTGCTGAATGCAACGTTATATTACTGGGGCGGGTTGTTCAAAAGCGGGTTAGCTTAACCCTGGGTTAACTCAAATTTTTACATCAGTATTTTTAATCGCTCGGTTATGCAGTTGAACATGTTTTCTCATAAACATTTTGCGGATAAATAGAAGTCTTATTTTGCAAAGTATTGAAACAAACAGCAGTGAAGAACCATATAAACCAAAACAGCTGGGTAAAATTTAACCCAAGGTTAACGCTAACCTAGCTTTGAACAACCCGCCCAAGGGTGACAACTTGGAGTTTTTTAGGGTTGGTATTTTGGTCGGTTGGCTTGAACATAAATACAAGAATATATCCCCCGACCACTGCCCGCAGGCCCACTTATGCTGGGAGAAAATACTTGACACTTGTCGAGGGAGCGTGTATAGTTTTAGAATGCTGATGACAGAGTAATAAATAAGTCAGCCGGCAGAAAACGACAGAATGTCTCAAAAATAGAAGTAATATTTTGATTCAAACGCCATGTTGTTTCTAAAATGTTGAAGGAAAATGAAGGGCGTATAAAAATGAAAGAAAAACACCAAATTGCGTATTTAAATTTTAACTGACAACAAAGAAAACCTCTCCTTAGAAAATCTCAAATCTTAACATAACTAACCCCCTGCCATTTCTTTTTTAAAAAGCATGTAATTGGGAAGACTTGGAAATATTTAGACATGTAACACAGCAAGACATTGTCGCGTTCCTATACAAAGAAGGTATGGATGGAAGTTTATTTTACGAAATTTAAACTCTATTCCACTTTTTAGCAGAGTAAAAACTCGAGCAAAAACTAGTTATACCGTTTGTAAACGAGTATAGCGTATGTGTTGACTAAATCACTATTTACGTTTGCATGTGGCATATAAAAAAACATCGTGCGCAGTTCATGAGCTCTTGTAAATAAGTTTAGTTACAGTAAGAAACGTTTTTCGATTGCGTGAAAAATGGCATCTGTACCAATTAAAATCTCAGTTGTTTTCTGCTTACAAGCCGGTTTGCTTTAGGTAATTAAGAAGGCGTTGGTTGGGTTTTATCAGATGGGTTTCGATGATTATGCTGCACATATTTGGAAGGTACTGCTTTACTGCTATACAGGGAGGCCCTCTTTAGGTTTAACATTACCTTGTTTTAGAATTTTATTGTCTGATCTTCTTTTCCAATTTTCGCACTCCCATGAAGTTAAATCGTAGTTAACTCGTTGTTAAGAACACAATCCTGATTCTGTCACTAACTATATAGTTTATTCAACATGCCCCATTGATACCCTGGTCCGGAGTTTTAGCTGAGGCCGGAGGAAGAACTGTCTGTGTTTGTTTGATGATGGTGCAATAATGGAGTCAACCTGAACCAGAGTCTAGCGAGAGCCTTATTACATTAACGTTAATCTTGGTTAACAAGATCTGTTCTCCTTAAGGATGAAGTTGTGAAAACCAAGTGCAGGTGCTCCTGTGTCTCACTTTGTACAAGAAAGAAAACCACCAGACTGAACAAACACTTATCCGCCTGGTTATCATGAAATTTATATATTTTAATTCAAATTTCCGGCTGTTTATCTTTGCTAATAATCATGTGTTGAATTATCGTTAATGACATTTCGTGTTTGTTCCTTTTTGAAACGGCGGACAGTTATGATATTTAATAAAGCATGTTACTGTGTTACTTCAGTGACAGTAGTGACATTGCTGATTGGCCTCGTAAATTCAGATATGAGAAGCGGGAAAAGATGTTTATATGGAAATAAGTGTAAGTGTACACAAGGCTATGCTCTCATTAACGTTCTTGTAACAATTAAATGTTCAAACAACCTTTAGAACCTGGTTTCCAGGGGTCTTTGATGCTGGGATGTCGTAGTTGATCAGCAATTTACACTGTTTGTGTTCATTCGTGCTAAAATGATTTGCCTGCAGTGTCTAATTCCACAGAACACAGAAAACGATGAGTACCGATCGCCGTCAATGTGCATCACTGACAAAATGATACCGAGTGCGTTTCGCACGACATTTACAAAATTGTGATCCATTTATCAGATAAATGTCGCTTGTGAACCTAGTTGCATTTTGTCGTTAAGGCTGTTTTCCACTACATTCCTTTGAAAATCTGTTCATGCGACCGTGATGGGCCTGAAAAACAAAGCGTGCTTCGCGGGCGGAGCGGACGTAATGGCGAATCGCTATTACTTTACCAGTTTTACTGTCATCATGAAATGCTTATGTCAAACATTTATACACTTGTGGGTCCTAACAGGGTGCTTATTGGGTGCTTAGGCATTCAAACTCTAGCTATTACATTGTTATGAGTGATTTCAATAGTTTTGGTTTATTTGGGACACAAATTGCTTTATAGAATCATTGTTTCATTGATGACCTTGTAAGTTGTAATTAGTACTATCATTTTAATAACTGTTTTTGATTTGACGCTAGTGTGTCCAACCACAGTGAACCACTCAGATTATATAATGAGTTTAATGAATGAAGTTTATTGAATGAAGTTCATGTCAGTTGAGTCGGTTCTATAACGAACCGAGAGCTCTTCATGCAGATGATAAATACGCGCGTGGTGTTCCTATACTAATTGATTATTTATGTTATACATTCACCATGCAAATGTCAAGGACATCATTTTATAATCGTTCACTTTCTTGAGGCATTCTGTATTTTGACTTTTCGCAGGCATTTTTCAACCAACGTGTATTGATAAAAGTCTCTGTTTATCGCCGCCATTTAATCCTATTTGTGGAACAGCACTGCCACCGTGTAATTCGGGAAATATGGAAAGCAGGAATGGTGCTCCAGCTGAGAACACTCTTCCTACACTTCCTCCGATAACAGAAACAAAACAACCTTTTTATGATTTCAAGATGGGTGCTCCGCAATTGCAGCTTTCTCCTCCGCCAAAGAAACCCCGAACAATGAATAGTAAGAGTATACGTAGATCATTATTTATGACAAGGATGGACTTCCCAAATAGAGAAGACATAAAAGATTCGATGAAAACAAGCCAACTGATATGTTGGATAGAAAACAAGTTTTTGAATCATATCTGCTTTATTTCTTGCCATGAAAAGTGTACTCCTTTATGGTAACTTAACCGTAACGGTTATGATAATAGTAGACACAGATCGAGTTTTTATTAAAACGATCATTGCTTTCATTTTCTTTTGTTTTTGAGGAGCCCCTAAGATATTAAACGCTCCTGTTTCTTCGATTGTCCTGAGAGAGAAGGAATCGCTGTATTTGCTCTGTTCGGTGGACACAAATGGTGATCCTGGCACGCGTATAGAATGGATAAGAGAGAAAGATAATGCGATTGTTGGGCAAGGAGAAACATTTCAGTTGAATAACATCGAACAAACTGATGCTGGAAGGTATTATTGCAAAGCTCAAAATGATGACAGTGCTGTTGCTGCAATGGCACAGACTGATGTAAATGTTCATTGTAAGTGATGTTGTTGTTTGTGTGTTTTGGAAGGATGGAGAAAGAAGTGCGCCAAAATATTTTACTCAAAATAAAGTCACGTTCGCCTAAGCAATCATGCAAATCATCAAGAATGACATTATTCGGTCATTAAGTAATAACTCCCCTCCTCTTGTGCATGCCATATCAATCACGACTACAACTATTAGACTATATTATTGTCGTCAACTCGGAAAATTGGCAATTTTACATCATGATTTATTAGATAAATAAATTTTCCTTTAAATATTTACAAATTGTGTGAGTTGTTAACAAATTAACTGTTGTCAGTTTCTTTCCTGCAGTTAAGTCATTAAGTCATTTCATGTTGTTTTTTGCAGGTATACCTAGAAGTTCTAAAAGTGTTAGTCATCAAATTATAACTGCAGATCTGGGAAAGAATATCGAGTTAACTTGTGAGACAACATGCAAACCCGAACCGAATTTCATTTGGTATCGTGGAAATATCACAAATCCGTTGAAGACGTGCGAGCCAGTATATGACACGATGGGGAAAAATAGCATGCACGATTCTTTTTGCAACCTAACGATTGGTGTAAAAACACATGGTGAAACGTTAACTTGTTTAAAATCGAACAGTATTGGAGAAGACAAGCAAACCTTTGAAATAAAGCCCCAAGGTATCGATATTAACCAGCTGTATTTATTCTTGATTTTTAAACAATGAAATGCATTATATTCACTATGTTTTGACACGCATACGTACAGTGTATACTGCATGTTAAAGTAAGAATAAAGAAAAAAAATCAAAAGTTTTAAGTCAACTTTTAGGGCGCTCGAGGAATTCAATCACTTTTTACTTTTTGTATCTGTCATTTTTTCAAAATTCATACTATAAAAATATTCTTTTTTACTCATTTCTGTTCACAGCGCCACCCGTTACGGCTACGCCTACATCAATAAAAATGAATCCAGCATCAACGTTTGAAGCTGTTGGATGTTTTGCTAAGTGTGATAGTTGTGTTTCAAATTTCCCTGAACTACTTTTCATCGATACTGGGCAAACTGAGCATTATGGAGATTCACTGCCGGAATATAACAAGCAATTCGTACATCGCTGTGCCAAACAATCGCAATCACGTGGATTTGAGTATTTTGGTATCTCAAATTACGGTAAAGTAAAATATGGCAAGTCTTGAAAAGATAAACTGAAGTGGCTCTTCGAGTTTTCGACGGCTATATACGCCGGATTAATTCATGATGTTGTTGCATTTTTCCTTCAAATAATGTACAAATACTGACCTGCGATGATGGCTCAATGTCTTTTTCATAGATCATTGCTACTCTGGTAATCAAGCAGTGAAAACATTTGATCGATATGGTAAAAGCAATACTTGTATAACTGGTGAATTTAAACTGTGTCCATCGAGGGGTCAAGAGTTTTGTATAGGACAGTGTTCTTCGATCTATGTTTATAAACATAATTTGAAGTCTGGTAAGTGAATTCAGTGAAACTTTGTGAACCCATGCATGCATGCCAGGGCCGCGAGGAAAATTGTATAGGCAGTTAACAATGCCACCGGCACCGAATACAACCTAGCTTAAATACACTATACTTTAAGTAAATCCAGAGGTTTTGAATCTTAGCAAAGTAAGATCGAGAAAATAGAAATGAACTGCACTTTCATTTATTACAAGTACTTGCTAGGTGCATGTTAACAGTTGTAAGCTCCGTTACACTTGGATTTTACCTTTTTTGCCAAATGCGATTTTACATTCATTTATTTCATTTTTTGTCTTTTCCGTGAACTATACACTTACTTTCCAAAAGTTTAGCCCAAAAATGTACTCTTTTGCAAAATCCTATTGAGACTTTTCCAACGGGTTAACATAGTTTTGCAAATATCCTTGCTTGCATGAGACTTTCATTTGATGAGATTAGAGCCAGAAAGTGTGCGGCAATCTTCAAGGCAATGACATTGGCAAAACTACAAATTGTTGAACAGAAAGCATAGGGTGCACTATTTCTAGCATGAGTGTCAAGATTTTAGTTTAATCTATGCATAAACGAGCAAAAAAGGTTCAAAAACCACATGGATTTCGGTTATTAAATATTGACAGGTACTTCATTTTTTATTATTATCCAATACATTTTGTTCTAAATTACCTTAAATATAATCCTAGTCACCAGCTAATAGCTATTGGATTAAATGCATAATGCCACGTCTGTAATATAATTTTGCAAAAACATTAGTTTCTTTGGCCTGCATGTATTTAAACTTTTCAGTGGAACGTATAACTGTATATGTTTGGATGTCCATTCATATAAGGTGTTTAGATTTGACAGTGACTTTAACTGTTCGCTCTTGTGTATCTTTATATAGAGGGAGAGAACCGCAGCGAAACAGGAACATTCAAAAACATGAGATGGTTTCAAAAGAAAAGCGAAATTAAAAAAACTGACTGGATTAATCGAGCTCACAAGACTCGGCATTGTTCACCGCTTAGGAAATTCCTCGAGAAGACTATTTACATTACTGCAAAGTCATCGGCCTAGCTTGTTTTCATAACACATGCTGATTTTTTTCTGCTTGAATTATTCTGGGGAATTGTGCAGCGTATCCCCTAAAAAACGTTGCCGTGCCGCCACAATAAAGAAGCAAATGGTCAAAGTCTCAAAGATAAGGTCATCAGTGCAAAACACTTCAAATACGAAATTGTCTAGAATCCTAAAAAATAGGAAGATAAGGACAGAATATTGATAAGACAGATCAGAATTCTGTAGTTTGTACTGTTGATTTTCAAAGTTTCGTTGTAAAAGCAACTCAGTCCCCGGCGCTGACTATTGGACGTTCGAGCAACCCCAGAGCAAAGTAAACAAATTTAAAAATACATCCTTGATGCAATCTCTCATTTGAGTTGAATCACTTATTCGTTGGGAAACTTAGCGTATCTCATTGTTATTCCGAGAGGTGCGCCACCACAGGCACAGTTGGACATTTTCATATATATATATATATATATATATATATATATATATATATATATATATATATATATATATATATATATATATATATATATATATATATATATATATATATATATATATATATATATATATATATATATATATATATATATATATATATGACACTTTCTCTAACACTTTTAATGTACAATCTGAGTTCATTGATTGCAGCATTGTAGATCCAAGCTTCGTTGCAGGCTGTCATTTTTGAGCAAACCATGATTTTCATGGGTTATTGCGAATAAACCACGATTTTCATGGGTTATTGCCACGTTTTGCCAGTTATAGTCGGTTATAGTGAATAAATTATGTTCCCGTGATCTGTCGCCAGGCAACAAGAAACCACGTGATTGATTTTGACCAATTGCGTGAGTAGATTTAGGCCAATAACCGAAGATTGTATGTAAATGACTAAATGTGCCATGTGGTCTGTGGTCACCACTGACTGAGTCACTGACTGAGTGGTCACTGTTTGGTTTCTTCGGTATTTTGCTTGACCTGAAATATCATTCCACTTTGCTAACTCTGAATAACTTGAAATATCACGATGCCATCATATAAACTAACATACTTCAATGTACGAGGCAGGGCAGAAAAGATAAGACTCCTGTTTGCAGCTGGCGGTACCGAATACGAAGATTACAGATTCAAGGATGGCGAAGAATTTAGAAAACTTAAAGAGGGTATTCTTGTGTTCCTGTAATCGTAATCCTGTTTTTAGTTATAATCTTTTTAAATAATCTGGATTTCTTAGTGTGCACTATGATAAGGATTTCAGAATTGCATTCAGCAAAGAGATAAGATTTTTGAAAAGGGATATTTCATATTCCAAACGGTCCTACTAAAAACCGCCCGAGACCGCCCGTGACCGCCCGAGAGTATAGAAAAACCGCCCGAGAGAAACTGAAGCGATTGTAATACTTGTGACATCTTGGTGACATCGCAGCATTGCAGTCATTTAATGTGTGTTTTTAGATATTGGTATTAAAATTGAAACGTGCTAAGAACCGTACTAGTACAGATTAGCAGGCTGAATTGCATTATTGCAATTCGTGCATGAGATTTTCTACTGTGTATTAAACAAGTACTGTGCCAAGAACGCCCTAATTAAGTTGCAAGAAAACCAAGGAAAAAGAATAAAAAACATAACACGAACAAAGTTATCTAGTAAAATCCCTCGGGATTTATTGCATAATGCATGGTGTATAGCGCCGTAAAAATGTGTATACCATATCAATATATATTCAGCTGCATGTATGAGTGACTAATTTTTTATTGTATATAATATTCAGCTGTATTACGTTTTTTTATTCTACCGTTTCTTTTATTCTATTTTATTGAAATCATATTTTCTCACGGGCAGTTTTTTCTAAACTGTCTGGCGGTTTTTTTAAATCTCAGGTGTTTTTTTCTGGACCATTCCAAAGAACCTTTGACCTTTCTATGTTTTAATAGTTATCTAGAGGTATGTTTTGGCCAGGCCCAAACATTTTGCTGGTTCCAAGCGTTTCAACATATTTTAAGTGCGCAATCTTTTAATGTATTTGATAAAACAAATGGGCCCCTTGGTGGTTATATTATTTAGATCTTGATTATCAATACATTTTCTATTTTGAATTGTCTTTAACCAATATGATATATGTGCAAGCACTTTAGAGTTTTTTCTTCTTAATTTGAAGGTGGCACATTTCCATTTGGTCAGGTTCCTGTTCTTGAGGTAGATGGAAAGATGTTGTGCCAGTCAATGAGTATATTCAGATTTGTTGCCAGAGAGATAGGTACAGTATTTGGATTAGATATGTAGTTGGGGAAATTAGTATTCTCTAATGAGTATTCACGAAAGTATCAGGCAAGGGATTAATTTATTAGAAAGCATATTATTTTAGCCTTTATAATGAGCATTTACCTTCCTGAGACTGCACCTACCCATAGATGTTAATGCTTGCCTGCTTGAACTGTAATTTCTCAGAGGTCAGGCCTTACATTGTTCTTCAAGCAATTTCAAGAATGCCTGATCATGCTCTTCTTGGGTTCTACCAGGGATGATGACATCATTATATATATTTAGTATTTTTGCACAAGTGAATATAACAAATCCTACATTCTTATTGGTCAAATATGACGTATTATGCTGTTATGCAAAACTGAAATCGTTTTATGCACATTTCTTACAAAGAGATAAGGGAAAATGGTGGTGTCAATTCACTTGTGCAAAAATACAAAAACAATTATTTGCCTTAGGCTCATTGATTATCAGGGAATATTCACCTTGACTTTGGCTTGATGAATATTCCTGGACAATCACCTCACCTTTGGCGAATAATTGTTAAATATTATATATATTGTACATGCTCATTATAAAGGCTAAAAGCCTATGATGCTTTCTAGGTAATCCCTTGTGAGGAATATATTATATAAATAGATAATTGATATATTATATAAATAGATAATTGTTTAATCTAAATTATTTAATTATATTGCTCTATTTATTGATCTTGAGCACTCTTTGTTCAAGTACGGACAATATATATACGGAAAAAAAATATATATATATATATATATATATATATATATATATATAATTATATATATTGTGTCTATTCTGATTGGTTAAATAGTGGTCCGTAAAAGCCCATATGTGGGCCATGGTTCGAATGCAGGATATGGTCTCATGCAGTTCAGCCATATAATAAAATATACTGATTATTGACCTCATTTGTTCAGTCTGTACTGTCAAATATCAGACCGAGATTTTTTGACTGAACCTTGCTCCTTTGTTGCTCAGTCCATACTAAAAAGCCTTGGTCTGATATTTCACTGTACAGACCTCACACTCAGTCAATAATCAGGTAATATTCAATACAGTGTTGAATTTATTCTATATTTTTACCTTTAAATTCCAAAAGGATTTTCTCCCAGTGACGATTTTGAGATTGCTAAAGCAGATATGGTTGTTGATGGACTTGTTGAATTGATGGAAAAAGCAGTTGCAGCATACAGGGAAAAGGATCCAGAACTCAAGGTGAATATTCATGATCATGTTTTGTGTTTATTATTTCTTTGATACCGGTACCTTATTCAACAATGAAAATTACCACTTTAGGAATTGCATGTTGTGTTGTCATCTTTTTTCAAATCTGTTAGTAAATATCTGTTGAATAGATTAATAGACAAATCTGTTGTCAACTGTTCAGTAAATGAACATTTTTTTCAAAATAATATTATATTTTTGTTTTTTAGAAAAGTTTATTCAAAACATTTGCTGAGAAGGAGTTTCCTGATGGATTAGTAGCATTTGAGAAATTGCTCAAAGCAGGTGGTGGTAAATATTTTGCTGGTAATAAGGTATGTCATATAGTCCCAAGCTAGCCAGCATCACAGATGTTTGGGGTCAAAAGGTGGGCTGCAAGCTATTTTTTTGTTGACTTGTTGCATAATACTGTAACCTTTATATGCCTTAAAATTAATTGCTACTCGAATAATTATTACCTTAAACTTTCTTGAGAAAGTGCACTATTTCAAGTGGTATAGATAATTCAAATAGTAAACAATGCATTTATGGTGCAGACTACTCTTCGAAACATGATAAAAACCCATGTGCTCTTATCCAAATATCAAACATAGTGCATTTACCATTATCAGCCATTCGCTTATAGGTTGGCTAATCAACCATATGCGGTGATAAGTCATTTAAAATTTAGAACTCCAAATGGTATACTATTAAAGTTTAGTTTTTTCATCTAGTTTTTTCATCTAGACTACACCCACAGAGTCTGTGATATACTCAGTCGACACCTGTCGTTATTGGGCTAAAGTAAAATCAATATATAGTTTATTAACTTTATTTAGGTCGATTGAATGTAATGGCCTTTAACATCATGTCCACACTTGAATATTAAATATAATAAATTTATCCGTTGCAGATGACGTACGCTGACATTATGTTCTATAGCAGTGTTGAGTCAGCCTATTACCATGAAGCCAAGGAAGGTATTCCTGCTGTTTTGGATCGATTCCCGTTATTGAAAGATCTGTACGAGACAGTTGGGAACAACCCAGGAATCAAGGACTGGGTCAAGAAGCGTCCAGACACACAAATGTAGAGGAACAAATTTGCAACTGAACTTCTCAACAATCCATGATAATTACTTGATTTTAGTTAGAATAATTGATATACTCTGTAGTCTTGTAGATTTCGAATGAAATTGAAGTATTAGTCGGAAATAAAACACGTGATTCCATGCAAGTACGTAAGAAAAAGGAATATAACTATGCTTGAAATTATGAGAGCAATTTGAAGGCAATGAAGAAGAGGCTAATGGCGTTACGTAATGGAGTTAGCCAATTCCTAAAGTTGTTCAAATTATTCACCCAATTCTTTTGCAAAAATCGCGATGCGTCGCCGTCCGTTTTTTAAAATGGCTTAATAATAGACAAAAACACTTTTTGACGTTTCGACGGACCCAAGGCCAAGGGCCTGCTAACTTTCATTTCTCAACTTCCTTCTAACTCTCGTCACAAAGGGTCAGAATGTTAAGTATTTTTTTGTGTATTATAGACAGTTTTTGTACCACATTAGATGCGAAGTTGTTCGAACACGCTGCTGCCTGCATGGTTATATTCTCTTCATGCAATAAACTCTATTGCGTCTTCCGCTCCTCTAGAGGCTTATTTTACTAGTCTTTTGAAATGCTGAAATAGCTGCGTACAGATTTAGGTTTAAGAATATTTTAAAAATGATTTAATAGTGTGGATTACCGGCCTCTTTTAAAAAAGGTGTGTGACAGATGGATTTACTGCGGTGTGCTGTCTTCATTTTTCTTTCAGCCGTCTTAAAATTCGCGCGTTTTGTATATCGGCGGGTGACCTATTGTTGGAGAGACAAGTTTATCAATAATATATTATTCCTCTACGAAAACAGGGCCATTTGTTAGGGTAACATTATTATCAATATTTCAATGTAAATAACAGAATCAAAATTCAAAACTGTCGTTTCTTATACGTTTTGGTGAAACAGTTCGACATGAGGCTGGGACTCTGACTCTCTGAGTATCAGGAACATAGCGCCGCTAATGGCTCAGTGATGATGAAAATCCTAATGAAATGTTGAAAATCGTGACATTGTAAGTTAGAAAGACAATGGTAAGTCAAGAAAATGTTTACTGAAGGCTAATTATAAGCGAACCGGGTACACTTAGCGCAATATATTTTATATCGAACTGAATTTGTATCATTTATCTTTGTCAACCTAAACATCCAGGATATATATAAGGTCCGGCAACCATTAACGCCTAAAGCCGACATAAATACGAATACATAAATACGAATACATGGATTCGTATATGGATTCTCATGTTAACATTATTATGGAGCAGGATAGATTTGCATATAAGCTATAAGTTTCTATATACTTTGTCAACGTTACGTGCATGATATTTTTAATATCGACGTTCAAATGATCCGTTCTCTTAACTGAGCTACCATAAGGTTAATCAGCTATAGTTAACTATGTGAAGACGCCTCCCGTCTTTATATCACGTCTATTTTGTAGGCTAAACTATATGTCCATTTATTTTAAGTGACACTGAATTTTTACATTCGCATGCATAATTACGGCGTGCGCGCAAAAGGAAAATGGCGTGCGGGCAATTGGGAAACTGTGGATGTACTCCAAAATTATACGTACACCTCTGCGAATCTTGGTTTGTAAAATGGTTCATTTCATTCCCTTTTTTTTTAACTAAACTTGCTTCGCTATAATCTCTGGACTCTGGCCAGAGTAAAACAATATTGGAAAGAATATGCAGAAAATGTCGTGTTGCAAAGAACCAGGAAAGAACATTTTCTAATTTTAATACCCAAACGCTTACCCAAACAAAACTTACCAAAGTTTTGGGAGTTGAAGATCGATGATCGTTCGGAGACAACAATGTAGTTTTTCCTTGGCTTTGGGTCGAGAAATCTAATTTAATGACGTTGTTACCACACATTTAATACAGTAGAAGAATATGTTATGTTAACATTTATATTCTCTATTCAGTCTTCTCCCTTTCAATGTACTTGAGATTGGTACATTTATTTATTTGAACATTGAAGTCACATTACGACATAAGGAACATTTTCAAACTTTTGTTAGTATATATATGTAAAGTCTTTTTTAATATATACTAATATTATACGTTGTTAGACAATGCTCAATAGACAACTATCGATGGCTTAATGCTTATGTTCTTGTATCAAAATTTAAAGAAAATTATTTTGTTAAGACCAGATGACCGCACTCCTACCACAAAAATCGTCATTCAATAAGGATGTTGTACGGCTGGGTACATGTGTAAAAAGCCTTTTAACGCGCAAATTTTATTTGCCAATTTTTTATATGGAAATTAGCCTTTCCATGCATACATGTTGGCTTGTCTGGATGCATTTGGTGTAAAAAACTGTGCACGGATTATACTTAATATATTTTATATAGTCACAGTGTCCGTTTAAATGAGACTTCATTAATTAAAATGTCCAAGGCTGTATGATAATTTTAAATTTTTATTGAATGGAATTCCAAAACAATTCAGTGAGAGTGACAGTGCGACTCGAAGAAAATTCAGGAACGGACCGGAATATCACTTTAGATATACAATATGACCATAGATATAAACGGTTGATTGCCTTTTTGAATATTTATGCAAATTTCGTGATATTTTTCTTGCCATGAGCAGGAAAAAATTAATAGAGCATAACTCAGTCGCGGTGGGTAATATATCTAGCATTTACCAAGCGTCTCGGGTTACATTTGAATCGCAGGACACAGATCTGCTCGGAGAATATTATTAAGCTTTTGTTCATATACCTCGTGTATGTGATGTTTTTTCCGAATGTTTATGGTTGAGATTCAAAATAAAAATTAATGTCGGACGATGAGTTAAGCGATGGTGTTGGCGATTGGAAGGATCGGTTCAGAAACGAGGTAATATTTACGGCGTAATAGACCATGAAATGCTTTTTAAATACATAACATGACAGAACTCAAACACTATGTATACATTATATTGAGATGATGCACCTTTCTTTATCAGTTTAGACTTTCGATTTGTTATTAGATCATTTATATAAAACATCATTCGTTCCGTATACTAACCGTTCACGGCAAACTTGGCAGTATAAGGAGGTACAGTATCCTCACGAGTCACGGCCTCACCTGATTCAGAAAAGCCGACTAAATCCAGCCGAATTATTAGGTATTACATAGTGTTATGCCTAACTAGCAACTAATGGAGTTGGACGATCTTCAAGTTCAAGCAACTAAACGTCGTTTTAGTTGTTTGCTCGCGCCAATTCCGAATCAGTAACGCATATATCAGTATGGCTGGTTGAAGGGATAATGCCCTGATGGTTTGTAAACATGACCTTGAAAGTCAGACAAATTGCCTTTGGTCTTTTGGAACGAGTATTTTTTCTGTTATAAGTCATATAAATATACACAAATTTCCAAGTTGACAAGTTCAATACCCCACCATTCCTTGCGCTCTTACAGTCTCATTATGTAGGATTTATTTGGTATATATAAATGTATAAACTTGTCTAACGCCAGACGACTTTACTTGTCAACGCAAAGAGTATTATTTTGCTTTCTTTCTGTATTATATATAATTTGTATTACTAATTTGTATTACTAACATAGACCTGTTTGTACTACATGGAAAGAGTCAAAGTTAACTGTGGGAGAAAGTTAAACCTTTTTAACGATCTTTTACCACCTTAACGGCCTATAAATCTCTCCAACGTTCCTGACGCCTACATACATGTATATATATATATATAAGAATATTATGGTTATGATTCATATATATTCAATAGACCTTTTCGGTAATCACACGTCACAGCATTTTAACATCACAACGTTTTAAATTTAGAACCACCTTATATGAAATGGAATTCAAGTTTTACTCTCACGAGCCACGTGCAAAGATGCGAAATATTCTTCTTCAATACATGCATGAAAAAGATTTTTTCGTTTTCACCAATACATGTGTAAATAAGCTGAGGGGCCAATACCGCGAGCCTCGTTCCCACGTTATGGCTTATTTCCATACTTATTAGTCAAAATGGGTCCATCCACAGGTTATGGAAGGATGTTTTGCATCTTTGCACATAGCTTGTGAGAGTAAAACTTGAAATCCATCTCATTTAAGGTAGTTCTGAATTTAAAACGACAATGTTGTGACGTAATTACCGAAAAGGTCTATTCAATACAATTAATAGTTATATAAAGAATACATTAATTATAATTTAAATGCTGGTATATTATTGTAGGTTGAGTATGCAAAACATTTATCACATGAGGAGGAAGAGAAAATCTGGGATCATGATGAGAGTCCTCCATCCTATGCTTCTCTCTTTGGACAGTTTAAAGAGGCGAAAGAGAAGTCAGAAGGACCAGTAGATTTAATAAAGACAGCGTCACAGCTATTTGCGGGAACAAGTAAGACAGATCTTTTGAGTGCAAATTTGTCTACTTTATTCTCTAATACATCCCACGTAAACACCGCTACTGAAAAAGCATCGGAGCGGTTATGAGGAATCAGTGAGTTAGAAGTGTTAGTAAAAGAAATTGCTCTTGTCAAAACTTTCCTGAATTTTTTATAATGATAAAGTGTTTGCTTTCAGTAAAACGACAAAAAGTAAAAGAAGTATGACGAATGACATTACAAAATATGACGTTGATGACATGCCAATTCAGCAATCCAATGCCAACACAGTAGTTTTAGCCTTACCATTACCTCTGTTGTCAGTAATCCTTTTTGTTTTAGGTATTCCCCAGTAGACCCTTCATGTGTTTGCCCTAGATCCTGTAGTAAACTAACTGAAGTCAATTAAAACTCCTTCCGTTTTGTTTTACAGTTGGCTGTACAATCGCGCTAAGTTTTCTTTTAGCTGTTCCAGTAGCAATGATTGTTGTAGGTAAGCTTATACATACTATAGTATCAGATTATGGGAATACAGTCAGTGCATGCCATGTATTGCCATATAGAAAGTCTATAACGTGATTTGTGGGTTCTCAGACTGCTTATGCTTATAGAAGCTATAGTCAAACTACGCCTTTTTATTCCAAAATCGTGTCACACATATACCTAGGCTTAACTAGAACGATAATTGGGGGTGGGGGGGGGGGTTGGGTGTATATTCATATATTCAGTTCTGCCTTACGGATTTCTATTGTAAGCTATTGCGATTACAAAAGAAATCCGTAGGGCAGAACTGGATATATGAACATTCACCCCCCCCCCAATTATCGTTCTAGTTACGCCACTGCACATATACCTAGGCTTAACTACACAAGGGGCTTAACTACCCCTGGATTTTTCAAAACGAATTAAGCTGTTCAAGGCGAGTCTTTACGATTCACAAATGTAAACGACATGAATACTGAAAATGGGTATTCGCAGAGCATTGGGAGGGAAACGTTATGCGTTGCACAAAACAGTCAAAATACCGGAACGATGCGAGGGCAAACGGGCATATTTTGGTGAAGGGGCACTTCTGTAACGGCACAAAATAAAGAATGTTTGGAAAACATCGTCTTTTGAACTTCGTATCGTCGTCTTTTCTCTTTCCAAGATAATTTTAGTGTCTTGGAGTTTTCATCAGACGATTGTGCGATCCTTGATTCTCGTTGACTCGTTGGTATCATTTTCTACTTAAGATGAAGATATAGAATGTAAACAAATGAAAGCGCATCTTTGCTCCCCTTGCCCCTGTTGGTAAAAGACAAGGTTGCAGCTGCCCCTGGTCTCCCTCTGTTCCAGCGATCCTGTATATACAAATTGAAATACTGAGATAAATGCTGACTATTACCTTAATCTGCGGCACAAAATTAAAACGCCTTTTAATTATCAGAAAATATTCAATATATTTTATTCATCGTGTTTGCTGTTGCTTTTTAGGTGTTACTTATAGACACGACTGCCCTGTGGAACCTTTTATACCAATATACCTTGTAGTTGCTGGTTCGTGTGGGCTCTTAAAAGCAGTTATATTATCTTGTCAAAAATTAAAGAATTCCGAATCTGACCCGGAACAAGAATCGGATGAATTTTCATCAAATGAAGACTTATCAAATACCAGTAAATTCATGGATGGTGTTTTGAATATTTTTATGTTTACCTGGTTTATAGCAGGTAATGTGTGGGTCTATTCACACTATAAACCTAATGAGAAGCCACCATTAGATGATCCGTTAAACTATTGTGAACACACGGTGTACTGGTTTGCGTTTTGGATTGTAACTGTTAGTTATGTCATAATGGGAACAATTTGTTTTTGTATATGCTGTTTAGGAGCATGTGCAAGCTGTACCGCGTTTTTTGTAACAAAAAGTTGATGTAAAAGTTTTGTATCTGTGTGTTTTATGGTATCACTTTGCAATTCATGCTAATCACCACAACATCAATGCAGAAGTTATTCCTACTACTGAGGGAAATAACCATGGAAGTACAAAAAATATTGTTAAATCTGAATTTTAGACATCTGAATAGTCCTGAGAAGCAATGAATAGAACAAAACAAAAAGTTCACTGGCACAACACTTTAATAGGGTGAATTTTTGAAGTTGGTGACAGAAAATCCAAATCCAAACGCTGTAAATTGTATAACGTTATTGAGAGCCTCCACAGACTAAGCATTTAGTTGTCAACATCTATCTTTCAGATTGACAATTAACGGTCATTGACCACTGAAAAACATAGTCTGTTGTTCAAGTTGTGGACAACTGAACTCATTGACAACTGAACCATTTATTAGTTAAGCAGTTTCCTTTTTCGGAAAGGAAAAGATGTCTTTTTCTTTGTTACCTGGTATAATGCCACACCGAAGATTATAAGCAATGCAATTTTTAGTATGTCAGGGATATGACTGACAGGAATTAACATGGAGAGGACCCTGGGTGCAAGGTTGACTTGCACTCAAAAACCCCAAAGTACACCCGAAGAAAATTTTGGACACTCACACCGTAGGTTTTATACATTTCTGAACATTGAATCCTGTAAATTTTGACCAAATTTTTTGAGCCAAGGTATACTGCCTGTGGTATTAGGTATTATATACAACACACCTGAGTTTAGGAGTTTAATTAATGATGTATAATTTCCTAATAATCCATATAAAATAATAAGCAAAATAATCCAGTAATTTAGGATATAACCAAAGAATATTAAGGTACATTGTCTGATTGTCAATGACATAGTGTTTATTGAATTTTTACAGCAGCAATAGATTTAGTTAGTTCAGCACTAACATTACTCAAGTTTCGCCTCATAGCATATGCATCTTCACCATCCGCATAATATTTTGGCTCTATATCATAGATACTGAACTTCAATGTATTGGTGTATAGATGTAAGGCTGCTCGGTTGCTCTTTCTGACATGAAGTGATACATATTTGGCATTGAAGCACTCCACCATAGCCCTTGATGCTTGTTCCATTAGTTTTTGTGCCAAACCCAACCGTCTATGTGAACGTTTTACAGCCAGAGACGTGATGTGTCCATGAGCTGCCTCATCTGTTTCCTCTTCCATTTTAGCGAGAACGTATCCGACAATTTTCCCCTTCTCATCTTCAGCAACATACGAAAGTTGAGGCCACGATAGACCATGATAAAAATAATATTTCATTTGATAATTTTCTGGTAAACATAGTAAATTACAATGCTGCATATTCATCAAATCTTCTGGCGTAGCACAGCGAATATTCATTTTGAAATAATAGGGTCGTATATTCAAAAAAATGAAACAGAAATTCTTGTTGAAAATCCACTTTATCTATAGTAAAATAGTAATTTACTTCTTCTTACATATCTCTGTTGCCCGCGTTGATAGTTGAGCCTGGATCCAAAACTGGTTATTTAGGGGTGGAAAGGGATTGGGGGGATAACGTGAGGTGAAATTTGCAGATACCAAGCACCACACCTAAAGAAAACGAGAAAACAGAAAGCAAACAGTGTGTGTAGTGTTTCTTCTTTTTCACTTATTACGGGTCAGATTTTTATGTGAACGAGCATGTTCACAAAAGATTTTTTACAAAATTTTCGCTATCCTTCGAATCATTGTATCGCTGTTCTTTACTTCTCCGTCTTCTCGTTGTCAAGAACGATGATTGGTCAATAACGATCCCTTTAGCCAATAGCATGTCACCATAAAAAATCGTTTCTTTCGATGCTCGAAGTACCAATATGGCGGCAAGGTTTACACCTTTTCCAATTGTATTTTTTGGTGTTTTCACTACATTAACAATCGCATTTATCAATCGTGGAAAGTTACTACCAAATTTCAAAGAGGTACGAGATAAACAAAGTCAAGAAGGTGTTAATAAAGCCAGAGAAATCAGACAACAACTGAAGGAAGGGATACGACAACAGAAAGCACTCAAGGCAAAGGGAGATGTATGATCAACATCTAACTTCACCTGGGTTAAAAGGAGGCAAAATCTCTAGAATTCATAATATTTTCAATGACGAAAATTGTCCTGATAATCAGCAGAAAATGTCTGTTATAAAGCCTTTGGAAGCAACAGTTCAAATAAACTCTTGTTCAAATGGTAATAAACTACCCAAGAAACGACGGCTTAACTTGAAAACAAAGACTGCTGCTAAAGTTACAACCAGTAAGCAGAAACAGCATGAAGTTGATGAAGACCATTGTTTGGAAGAGAGTAAAAAATTACATCCTGTTTTGAACTGTGATGATCTTGAAGGATTAGGTGAAAACAAAGGTAGTAAGAGTGACAGTATAAGATGTTGCCCTGTTTGCAAATATGATTTCACAAGCTTGGACAGTGATTTTAAAAATCTGTCCTGTGATGCAGAAATAAATGAACACATCAACAAGTGCCTTGATGGCGAGAAAGCTGAAAATGTGTTTAATTTGATTGGACATAATTGTCAACTTTGTGGGAAGGATCTAACTAAATATAGCACAGTTCGGCATCAGCAACACATCAATAGGTGCAGTGGAAACATTGGGAAAACAAGACCCAACGTAGAATTAGAAATGACTTCCATAGTGTGTCCTATTTGTGGGAAAGCTTTTAAAACAACCAAGGTAAGATTGAAATTACCTAATGAAAAAAGTACCCTCTATGCTCTATTGAAATCAGACTTTGTGTATTGTGACACCTCTAGGACATACCTGTCTGTTATCTTTTAGCCAGTTATGTTTTTGCAATTTAAAGTAAACATTTCTCCGGCTGTCGAGTACAGCTAGGAAACAAATCTCATGCCATGTTGAAAAACCAATTGAGACCCATTAACCCATATGTGACATCCACTACATTTGAAAAGTCTTATTGTGGTTTAATTTGTCCTATGGTATAGTCAAGGCAAACCCATATGAAGAAATGTGCAAAAGAAAATAATGTTAGTACTCATCAATTGGTCAAGTTGAGTAGGCAGGAAAATGTTCGTAATTCAAAAGAGACTGCAGTCATGAACACATCTGAAGATCCTGCTCCTAGGCAAAGCAGGGCTGCATTTAACTGCGATACATTGGGCCTTGTTAGAAACAAAAAACGGAAAAGGCTAGTGAACCTCCCAAGCAAGTAAGTTATGTGTGAGTACATTTTTGGTTGAGAAAACCCCTGTTTCAATCATGATTCAATCATGAGCTGTTTTGGTTTGAGAAAAACGGAGAAACACAAGCACAAATTTTACCATTCTCGGCCCAAAAGTGGTAACAAAGAGTGAAACATGCAAACTGTCCAGTCACCATGAAATCCATACATGTTAAGTGATAAAATAGTTAGATCAATTTGGTTAGATGATGTGAACCTGACATTGTGTTTTGGAACTGTTTAGGAAATTAGATGAGGACATACAGCTTGCCTTGGCTTTGTCAGTGTCGATGCAATGTGATAATGCTGACGTTAAAGATTTAGAGAAAAAGAAGAAAAAGAAAAAAGAAAAGTAAGTTAAGAATTGATAATCTATGAACGTTTGCATGTGCTGGTATAATTACCCAACCTGTCCCCCCATCGATATTGCATTAGGTTTTGGTTCCTTTAATCTTTTTGGCTGTTCCTTTTCACATTTAACCTTCATGAGTTACACCAAGCATGTTTCGGATTGGCCAATGGCATTGCATTAATCAATCAGGAACATGTTTTATCCTCAAACTACACCTAGGTCATAGATCACACCTTTTATCAAGATCTGTAGACTGGTGTTTAATCACTTTTGACCCAATGACCTCATACCTCTGATGTGCACCAAATATGAGTTAATAGTGTAAAGATTCATAAGGTTTGTTATAGAATTACGTCGTTATATTGGGTGTGCGTGCAAAAGATGTCCAACTAATCTCTTCTAGTTATTGCTCCACTCATTTTAATTGTTATTGTTTAATGAATGGTAATGTTGCAGTTTTGTATTTGTACAGTTCTGAACTTCCAGCATTGTTGTTGAGAAGTGACGATGAAATGAAGAAAGTAACAGAAGCCAGAGCTGCTGCGGTTCTCTGTCAATGGGTAAAAACGATGTGTTTTCGTCACAATAGTTAAGATTTTCTTTGGTCAACGTTCTCTCTTGTATAATAGAAAACCAAATCCACGCGATGTTTCGTTCGCATGAAATGCCCAGAGCGGTATTTCGGCAGACTCGGATTGCGTGCATGGTATTTGGAGGTGATTCCGGGGCAAATTCAACGCATTATGTTTGACATGAGTGTGATTTTAACGTGTTTTTGTAAAGGTCGATAATGATGATGAAATACAATGCACTCCTGCGCTTGCACCCAGTTTGTTGGTCAAAAAATACGGTAAAGAATCTAGTTGTGAGAATTTCGAAATCTTACCTGAACAAGCTGCGGAATATGATGATGTAAAAGAAAGATGTAACAGTCCTACAATAAAAGTCCGAGGTGGATCGGGTGAAAGAAACGAAAAATGTGGTTGTGAGGAGTCTGTTATTACACATGGCGAAGAAAGCAAGGTAATCTCGCTACAGTCTCCTCTGGTTCCTGCAGTGGCGTAGTCGACCTTATCATTTTAGAAATTGATAGTTTTCATAGTCAGTAAGCACAGTCGTGTCTTTCAGTCGTGTTTTTGTTTACATTTGAGGGAACATGAGTGTTAAAACTTTACTAAAATTTACAACATCAGCTATGTTAATTTAGTCTCTTGTCTTTTCTAGCAACATTTCACCGTTGATACAAAAAGCCGATTGTGGTGTCTTTCATCACTGCGACCTGATATTGTTGCTAACAATGGCTTCTATGTTCCAAATCTTTTACCAAAGTCAACACCAACAAAGAAAAAAGCAAAAAGTGGTACAAGTTCAACAAAAGATGAAGAGCAAATTGATAAATCTGCAGCTGCCGCTCATGAAGATAAGGAGGATGTAGAAGACGGTATTGTAACTTCAATTGCAGGATTTATTGAGTTTGCATTGCTTGTACAGAGACAATTGTCAGCATCTATCTCCAGGGTGATTCTCTGGTCACACACGTGACATTGCTGTTTCTTCAGGCTTCGTATTTTGCATGTAACAAAATAGAATAGCACTGTCACGTTTATGACCAGAGAATCACCCTCCAGCTTTTCATATGCATGCATGAGATTGACAGAATCTCCTATTTTATAATTTGTAAATACGAAATAGCTAGCCTGGGACTTGTCAAAATTATGGTTTTAAACGCCGCCTTTTCAGTGGATGTCACTCTGGGCTGTTCTGCCACACTGGTGCGAGTGATTTATTTAGATATTTACGTTGCTTATGTTGACTTATTATTTTCTTCTTTAAAATCTAGAACCTCCGTCAAGAGTTTCAAGCCAAACTGATGGATTGACTGAATCTCAGGAGAAAGATATTGACATGCTAGTTGAGTTATTGACTGACGAAACTCCCGATACTCAATCGACAAGGAGTGAGATGGAACAAAATAATGAACTCGATAAAACCTGGCTTCCATCCAGCGGTTTCTGTGTCCGCAAAAATTCTCACGAAATGGAGGTAAAGCACTGTCAGAATAGGATTTTATTTTTTGATAATCAACAGCTTTATTCATCCATTCGCCCACGGCTAAATGAAATTATGACGTTTGTATTCGTCCACGTTTGCGCTAAATTAAGAATCGTGAAAAACTATAATCGTATGGTGTAAATTTGTCGAAACTCATTTAACATGTTAAACAATTCATTGTTGATTGTAGGACAAAAATAAGGAAGATGTAGATGCATTATTGAATGACCTGTCGTGTATGGTAGGAAATCCTCTTTTAAGTGATGTTGAAATTGTAGCTAAAGATGAGAAGAAATTCTTTGCTCATAGTTTCATGTTAACAGCAAGATGCAGTAGCTTAGCAGAAGTAGGTTGAATTTAATGCATATTATTATTTTTAAATTTGCCAAATTTAATATTACATAAAGTTTTCTGTTAATTTCGTTGCACAATCCAATATAGATGATTATATTTTCCAGATTCTTCACGCTAGTGAATCGCGTGTCAAAGATGACGAGAGAAATACCTTAATTCGTGTAGAGCTGCTCGATATTGACGTTCGTGCGGTCCGAGCAGTTTTGACTTACATCTACACAGCTTATTTCATACCTGTAGTCGATGCTAATGTTCTCGAGGATGTTAAAAAACTCGTGGACAGGTATGTATCCAGCATGATTATAACCGGATGTTGAGTTAATACTTGAGTATAACATTAATAATAGAGTTAACATACTAGTTCGTGTGGAATTTGATCAAAATCCTATGCATTGGATTTTCGAACAACGAGTTGATTTCAGTAATCCTCTTCTGTCTTAGATGGAATTTGAACTGTAGTGCAGATAAATGGAAAGTGATACGTGATGGAAAAAAGCAGAATCAAGATGAAAATATTGAACATGCGGATAATAATGTAGGAGACCTTGATGTTCTACTGAAGTCGCTTTGGGAGGGAGAGGAGGTAATTGTAAGTAATCATTAATAGGGAGTAAAAAGAACTAGTGATGAGAGACGGGGGTTACGCCATAATTAGTGCAAATAATTAGTTTCTTTTTTGTAAAATATCTTCATCTTTATATCGGACATGTAATTTGGTACGTACCACAAGATAGTAACGAAAAACATTTGTTGGATGACTTTCGCCTTCATCTGCCATAGATACTCATCACTCTAGGTTTATTTGCAGATCAGTGATAAGAATGTAGATGAGAATGCGTTTGGTGATAGTATCTTGGACGATCAACTACGTGATATGGAGATAAAGATTTACACTCAAGCTGTCCCACAGACGATATCTCATGAGAGGAACGATACCTGCGCGGTTGTCCTTGATTCAGATTCCGAGGATTGTATATCAAATATGAATGATAATGTTGTAAGTAACAGACTGAACTTATTTAGTTTGTAACAATGATAGGTAGACTAATCTGGAGCCAAATGTTTTGGAAAATGTGATGTAAAAGCTAATAAGAGTATGGTTTATACCTAACCATAAAACGTTGAAAAACCCGATGATGAAACCACAAAAACAAATGTTGTTCTTAATTTAGAAGGAATTGATCTCAGAAAACTTCGATGAAATCAGTTGTATTCCAGAGTCACCATCCAGTTCCCCTGGTCAACATGGGGAAAAAAGATCTGTTGAAAATGTTCATGACCTTACGATTGCGGAACAACCTCTCGATGATATATTAAAAACCAAAACTAAGCAATCCAGTAGACCAAATGACACATCCATCGAGACAATTCCACAACTCCACTCTTTCCCAATTGCACAGGAATTTAATGGCGATGTTTTCGATTATCTGGACTCTTGTCCAGTCTCCCTTCACTCTCCATCATCTTCAGTTGAGCTGATGTCCTCGCCAGAACGCTCTCCTCTACCGGATAATCTAAAAGACTTTGACGTGGAGGATAAAAGCAGTAATTCTAACACAGCCCAAAAATATTCCATGCAAATATCAATTGACTCGCCATTGTTACACAGTCCATATGCTAGTCCCAACAAGTCTCTAAAAAGGAACCATTGTGAGAAGGATGAAGATAACAGTTTTTTAGATATTTTTGAGTCGTTTCCTGGTCCCACAACTGAAAGGTCTCCTTTAAGTATTTCAAAACATAAGATTAACGATGACAGTTGCTTTGATATTAATCTTTCTATTTTATCACCTAAAAGAGTAGTTTGTAATGAGAAGAATAGACATGGTGAAGGAAATAAAAACCAGCAAGTTAACCAACCTCTTGGTTTTAGCTCAAAGGACCAGGACATTAATAGCAAAGAGAAAGTTTCTTTTCAAGAAAATAGATGCTCTCGCATGGCTGTTGGGGATTTTAAAAAATCTACGACAAAGCAGGCTTGTGCTGAAAAAAAAGTTGACGTCTGGTTAGATGATTCCTCTTTAGAAGATCCAGTAATGAAAAAACATGAGACTGGACTAAAAGAAGATGAGATCATTACTGAAAAAGAAGACAGACGTTCTACGACTTCTAATGATGTTTTTAAAACCCCTAAGAGGCAGTTTTGTGGTGGAACACGATACGATGACTCTTTACTAACTATTGAAGGGTCAAATTCTAAAGATACACGTAATACCCAAGAAGGTGATCATTTTAAGAACTCGATGCGTGTTGTTGAAACTCCCATAAAACAATCTGCGGTTGATGTCGATGACTCGCCTTTACAACTCGAGAATAAAACGACTTCCGACGATCAAAATAATTTCTACGAGAGCAATAATGATGAGTTTATTTATTACTACGATCATGGTGGCTTTAATTGTGATATAGAAGATTATTTCCATTATGATACTCACAGTTCCACCGAGAAAGACGATTCAAATCCGCTTGATGAAAGGCCAGCAGCGGTCGAGGATGTAAATGAAAAGACACTGAATATAGAAAAATGTGAAAAGAAAGTTCGGAAAATAAACAACGTTCAAACAGAAGAGAATAAGAAAGATGACAGGAATAGAGATGTTAAAAAAGGAAAGAGCGGCCTCGTTAAAGGCAAAACAGATAAGGCGGAAAATGAAATTGTCAGTAAAAGAACACAAGAACTGTTTAATCAACATCAGGAAGAGCCAAAAACTCCGATGCATGATTATTCCAATATGGCAACACCTGAATTGAAGGTAAAGTTTGTCTTTTCGTCTTTTGTTCGTGTTCATTGTCTGTTAAAAAGCAGCAGAGGCCGTCGAGGAGTTCGTGCAATAAGTATTTGCGTGCTTCACACATGGTAATGTCAGTTGAGGTTATACATTATAGGCGCTAATATTATGGAAATTGGTATTTTTTACTGTTCAGGTGGAGTTGAAACAGTATGGAGTTAGGCCCCTGGCAAAACGCAAGATGGTTATTAAACTGAAAGAGATTTACCATTATACACACAAAGGTATGTGAGGTAAAGGTACATGACCCACAGGTCACTTGTCATATACAGAATTCTGACCCTCTCGTGGTACGCACGTTTGGTTAATATAATAACCATAACAGTGTTCAAATCGGGAGGCAAATGAAATATTCTTCTGGTTCTTTTCGCATACTGTGTCTTTATTATGGTTCAGTGTGTTGTATGTCCAGAATACATCTCTATAGTAAAGCTATTACAACTCAATGCTTTAGATTACATTCACTATCATGAAACATGTGTGATGTGTCATCGAAATTAGGAAAACGTGGCGACGCTTTCACAAGCCAATTATTGAAACTGTCACACCACCTTTATTTATTTTTAATGCAATTGATAATCGTATTATAACAATGAGGGTATATGAATTTCTCTATACATTTCATAGATACTCGTGTAGAAAGTGAAGGCGATGAAGATAATGATGAAAACCAACCTTCGTGTAGTAAACATGAACAAAAGTCATGCGAAGTTGAAGAAGTTGAGTCCAGATTTTCTGCGGATACAAAATTTCAGGATGGAAACACTCGTGATATGGAGAGGTAAAGCACTGAACCATTTAGGGTGGGCTTGGGAGAGGTGACAAAGACAGTGCATAGGGTGGCAGGGGCAAAATTTGCAAAGACGTACCATTCACCTTTGCAACCACACGGAAAGGAAGCCTGAATTATAAATATCGACAAATTTGCATGTATACAAAGCAAGGGTATACAAAAATGTGATCAAGTGTGTGTAATAAGATTAAAGTCAATGTATGATATATTGCTATATGGTAGCAAGGGGCACATGTCTGTCTCTATTAAACAGCGCAGTGAGAACAGTTGTCCCGTACTTCTGTTGCCCCTGGATTTTGGATGATGAAATATCTCATCCTCTGTCCCTCCTCCTCAAACGAAACTGTATCAACTGAAGCTGTTCTTAGTTCCAGTGACAGTGAACAGAATTGTGGTGAAGAAGAGCAGTCCTCGGATGATTCTGAAGTGTTATCCCAGGTACGTATACAGTATTCTATGTCATCAAGAGATGTTATATTTTACTAATCGTATGTAATTATACTTCTGTGTTATAATTTAGAGAACCTCGTCAAATCTGTCGAAAACATTGATGTCTTTCCTGACTCATGATCACGAACTTTATTTGAAAATCTTAAAATATATGGTAAAGTAATGTTTGTTGTCGAAGTTATAGGTAAAATGTCATGAAGAACGGTTTATAGGCTAAGTTGTCAAGTTAATAAGAGTAAACGTCACACCAGTGATGTAAATTGAAATGGAATGTGGGGGAACGTTGAATAAAGTTGGATAAACGTAATTTTACATGGATACTGTATGACATTTTTTCTTCCAGCCCCTTTCTGTTTCTGATGTGTTAGAAACTGTAAAAGAAAATGGGATCAAATGCAGTGCTGAGCAGCTAAAAAATTTCTTCGATGAACAGGTTTGCATTAAACTAAATTTCATTCGATTTCGAAAATTCCTGTCAGTCGTGATATATCATCGGTAATCACCCAATCATAGCGACTCATTCCGCACAGCTCTAATTTTATATTGTACGCACATACGGGTAAATTCAGGAAAGACTTGTGTCTAAATAAAAGCACATTTTATATTTTCTTTTATTCTCTTCATTTCTTAATTAATTTACGGTAAAACGAATGGCAATTTTTAAAATAGGAAGCAAAATTATAGAATGAATATGGCTTCGGAGACCGCGAATAATGACCAATCTGAATCAAATGGAAATTTATATCTTATCATTTTATTCTTAACTTTTAGTGTATAACATATTCTGAGCCTCGTCCTTCTCGGGTCCAGAAAAGAAAGCGTCGTGGTAAAGTTAAATCTTCCATACCCTAGGTACGAGTTTGGAAACTGAAATTTGTGGCGAATTAATGTAAATGTAAATTGAAGAAATGTAAATGTTTCAAATACATGTATAGGCTAAGGATAGTTAGTATAGGATTTTTCGAAAACTATTGGTCAGAGAAGGATAGTTTGATAACGCTATTCAACATTACATTCACTGTGCATGATATTTGTGCATATTGATATTTTGAAAATATGTAAAAGTTTATAAGCTATCAGATGTAGTATCTTTGCAAGCATGTACCTGCTTGCTCAATGTAATTTGCGCCATGAAGTGTCTTTATATTAAGCATCGTATTTATTTGAGCATCTTGTTTTTCGCTGAGTAATTGGGGCCCTTGAAGAGTCTAAATTTGCCAAGGGCCCCCGAGGTTCTCTGTGCGGCCTTGTAAACGCCCTACAAACGATTAAAAATTAAAATGGATGGGAAACTTGACGTAGCCACGTAGGTTTGACCCAAAATGTGGTAGCTTCACAGGGCGTAATTTAATTCTACTTGGGGCTGTTCCTTTTTGGGGCAGATCAAATGATATTCCTAATATTCGTTCTCAGTGATAACCTTCCCTGAATATGATTGTTTTACTTTATGGATAAATAGCCCGATTTATACTAGAGACGGATCATCTGGACGAACTATCAGAATAAAGTTTGAACGGACACTCCTGTGTTCTGAGAATTAGTTAATTACTCGGCAGCATTCTGAGGTAATTTGTATTCATTGAAATCCGATGTGGTTTATGCTGTGGGCGCATGCACGAAAGTTCAATCTGACCTGGCGAGCGAAAGAGTCAAAGAGACTCCAACTGGAATAGAATAGACCGACCGCGCGGAATAGACCAGTACAAGACAGACTTGTTGGTTGGTGTTGGTAATATTGGATCGTTAGGAATGTTTGCGAATGTCACGATAATCCGAAACCAAATGATTGAATGTTTAAAATCAGCGTCTTGCATTAATTAACTCAATATTGATCTTTCGGTTTACTTACTGTCAAGAGAACAATGGTTGCTGCGCAATCACTAAGCAGCTTTGATGCTTGCTATAATCAATAATGATCTTCGATTCAGGAGAGGATTGACCACGGTATAAATACATTATATGATCGTATTATCCAAAGCATAAACAAAGTGCTCGACTCCTATCTCACTTCACACAAAATCCCAGTCTTTACCTGGCTGTCTGGTCTATGGAGTATGGATTAATTATAATGAAATGAACAGTTCACTATGGGAACGGTAGTTGAAAGGGATCTTAAAACGCTTCGAACATCGAAGGTATGCAAGTGTTTACAAATACAGAATTAGGATTCTAAGTCGAAAATATGTAGACATGTCTTGGTATATGGTCGCGTGCCTTTTAATACTTGACCCTTGCATGCCTTCACCGTATTGTAGTTGCTTTGCCTGTGTATCTACTTTAATTCCATTCCAAGGACGTACGTACAAGTTTAAGCCATGTAGTTATGTCCAGTTTTATTGAAATTCAATTCGAAGCTTAGCGAACACAATAGATTATATGAAATTTTGCACTTTGCAAGCTAGCAATGATTATTTTTAGCTTAATCCCCTTATTCTTGGGTTTTACTATAAATGTGGAGGTCACGTTAAAATCAGGGTATGCCAGTAAATGGAGTGACTTAATTGTAGAGTTGTAGTATGAGTTGACATGTTTCAGGGTAGCGAATATGTGCAACTTCATATCAATGGCCTAATACTTCTGTGCAGTAAAAGCAGTGAAACATAGTCAGGGTAAACCCCACTCAAATCTCTGCATGGTTAGTGAAACACTGCATTTCAGGTCCTGTTCTAAAGGATAAATTAAAAAAAAAATTCAAGCAATATTTGACATATCGATTAGCTTCAAGAGAAGGGTATAGAAGGATACTTGCTCCAGGATAAAAAGGTGCTGCTCATTTACCAGGTTTAGGTTATGATAAAGTTCACAAACAGGCTACTGAAAAGATGGTTAAAAGGCTATCTATTGCAATCTAAAGGCTTTGAATTTAAGAAATGTCCTCAATCAATGTCACTCTAAAGAGATTCAGACCAAAAAATGCCTTAGGCATATTACCTGTTTTAGAAATTCAACTATCACATGCATACCCACTCTTCTTCTTGCCATTAATTTCTTACAGATTTACCGTGGCTTAAATAGTTTGCGAGTTATTGAAACCATAAATTAAGGATGTTGTGTTCAGTTATCTTCCAAACTGAACCCAATACAAATTTTGAGAGAAACTCAATCGCCATACACATTCAAGGAGAAGTTGTTAAAAGAATGAATCTCATATTTATGTATTGTATTTATTAGGTTTGTTTTTAGTCAGTTGATCATCATGGTGAGAGCTACTATATAGATTGTAGCAAACTTGTTCAGTGGCTTTGGAAGCATTAATAATTGGGGGGTATATCTTCATGTTAACAGACTGTAAAGACAATTGACGATCGCGAAACTGATGTGCCTTTAGACTTAAATAAATTGTCTGTGCAAAAATTGTCTTTTTTAGGCAAGAAACACTTACAATATTTCTACTGAACTAAAATCTTTTGTAACAGGGATATGAAATTGTTAGAAACTGTTATGCTTGCCAAATGCACTACTGCAAAAAAGATTCATTAATTGGTTGCTCTAAAAAATCAAATTGTCACTGCATAAAACTGAATTTAAATTGTTGCCTAATTTTTCGTTAAGTTAATGTCATCTTGCCCTGAATATATTTCAATGATGGGTGAACTGGAAAAGTTTCACAAGGAACAAACAAAGATGAAGGGGAAGAATGAGAAAAGGGAACTTGATTTAAGGTAAAGATTATTTTGAATTTCTTTAAAAAATGCAATCTTGCAAAGTTGCATTTTCCGCGAGTGACCATGTTAATAGACTTGCAGCATATAAATTCTTGTTCGTGCGTACTGGCAGCTAAAGGGTAAAAGGTTTTTTTGAGGAAAATCGAATTTAGACCTTACCGGTTCAGTTTAACGCTTAACGCGATCGCGAATTAAGCCTAATCAAATTTTTATTTTCACTCATTGTGATAACCTTAAAGACGGTAAAATTTGTTTTAGGCCATATCTTTATGACAATGGCGACACATATGAAAAACCATTTTATAATATCTTGTTGAAACTACTTTATGATGTTGTAAGGTAATTATTGTTATATATTATAAACTTTGTAGAATAATATTCTGTCATCTTTCGTTAAATTCACTTGTATATCATACCATCATTAGCTTTCAAAGTGCGGAGAGACAACATAAAGACGTTTTGAAAGTGTATGAGTGGTTTTTGTCTCATCATAAATTGATCACTGAAGATGCTGTAAGTCGATATCATTGGTATATTGTAACGAAGTGTTACCACAAAAAGTTATCTGCATGCGAAGCAGCAGTTCATAGGACAAAATGGACAAATATTTTATCAAGGTCTTTTGATGAAAATATCTGTTCCATCATTTTAATTAATATACAAAGCACGTTTAAAAAAGTGATTAATTATATGGAATCGACCAAATAAACGATTCTGTGTTATATGAAATATGAATATTGTGAATTGCATTCTTCGGGAAAAGCCGACCTGTATACCATTTAAGAAATTCTTTCATGTTTCAAGACTAAAAATGATGAAGATGGCTATATGGTCGACTCCAAGAACATTGAAATTCCTAAATTGTACTTGCGACCGAAGTCCGCAGATGGTAACTGTTACCGTGAGTCACGGGATTCGCCGGACATGAAGTATCAACGTGAAACTCATTCAAAATCTGCACTGGGTTCTTATGAAAATGAAAGGAACAAAAAGGTAACATTTGTTTGAATATCTAAAATTTAGCACAGCTGATCTGACCGCGATAAAAAGACCTGGAGGTTACAGCAAAATAGGAATCGATTGACTAATCCATTAACTGACATTCTCTCAATTGCTATTAAAGAAAAAAGACTATAACCCACTCGATACAATCTCAGTATCACTGAAAGTGTTACCGTTGAATGGCTCAGCCACCAAACTAGATGAGTTTGGATCTACTGTTACATGCCATGATGGCCATCCCAGATTCAATAAAAGAAATGGTGCTCCATCAGTAAGTGTTTCACAACTTACCTGCCAAGTTACTTTTCATGTCACTATCCTCATTTTACTCTACAAGAATTAGGGTTACTATTTATCGTCAGAATTTGAAGAATTTAAGTTATTAACTCCAGTTATTTATGCTGAATTTAGCATATTTGTTTAGAAGCTGCAAGTAACAAGTAAAAATAATTAGAAAGAATTGTTCTCGCTTAGATTGCTATCCATGTGCCGAAGAAACCATTATTACCTTCCTCGTTTGTATTAAAACCTTGCAATCAAACTTCACCACCAGTTTCAACACCAGTATCCAGTCCCTCCGTTTCTCCCAGACTTTCCAGACGCATCCTGTCACCTTCTCAGTCACCAAGATTATCTCCAGTCGCAAAGTATGTTCTAGAAAATTATATTATGCTTTTCAAGTTTAGCTTCAGCGGCCACTGGATTTCTTAGACACGCTTACCTAACCGGAATCGTGTTCAGAGAAATAAATCAATGCTGACTGGTAAAGGAAAAGGATTACTAGTATGATAATGATCTGTCGAAGAAATAACAATTTATTGCTTCGTCGAAGAAAAAATAAGTTTTGTCGAAAAAATAATAAATTATTGCTCTATCAAAAAAAGATTGCTCTGTCAAAGAAACAAGTTAATACTCAAGGAAATATTTTATTACCCTCTCAAAGATATAATATTTCAAAGAGGAAAATTAAACTGTAGTAATACTTACGTAATTTTATCCGGGTCGTGAGAAACATCATAATTAACATATCGGTAATTCGTTTGCTGTCCTAGATCCTGTTCAAACTTGTCTACGCATCGCTCTGGTAAAGCAGCCAAAGCTTTGCCTGACAAACAATCATTTCCCGGTGAAACATCGGATTTTGAAGTGGAACATACGAGTTTAAAAACAAACAATCACGGACAGTCATCCAAGAAGATTGATGATATCAGAACAAGGGAGATCTCTAATACAATTCTCGTGGCTGATGAAGAAGGTGGTTTATTCCAGGATCAGTTGAAACAACGCTTCCAAAATGACAGAAGGAAAAAGGAAGTCAAATTAGTCGAACAATTGAAAAAAGATACTGAATATTTACGTCAAGAAGAGGAAAGTCTTCAGTCACAGTTATTAGGAGAACATGAACAAATTCTAAGAGAGGAGAACGAAACAGGTCTAAGAATAAAGGAACGCAGGGAATCTGCCGAATTGCAAACTTCATCTCGTGGTGTTTCCACTTTGCCTACAGTCAATATATATGATGTTTCGAGCCATAGACCAGTTTCTGCTGTTGAATTTAGGTGCGTTCAAACGTTGATAACTAGTTTAACTACCGCTGTTGCCCTTCACAGATACCGTTGAATTGTCAATGATTAATCTAAGATGATTCTATAATGTTTTCACTAGAAATAAAGATGTACGTATCGAGTCTGTTCTTGATATGGTGCAACCTGTTAGTGAACAGATGAAATACCAACGGGAAATGCAGGTACGTCATACTCTGATGATAACCTTCTAATATGATCGATAGTTGAACGAATTTGATGGAACGTGTCTTGTTTGATAAATGATAATACTTTTACATTTTCGTCATTGAATCCTGAGTAACGAATACCAGAAAGCAATTGACTAATGCAAGTGTAATGTATGGATGGAAAATTGTCCTGTGACTTTAGCGGACTTACTCACCAAAGATAATTATATTTTTTTAGAGAAATGGTGCGAGTATTTGGGACAGAGAACCTGTGAGCTACAAACAAGAACATTCCCAGATGTTCCAGAGACTAAATTCAGCTCCTTCACGTACATCATTGCCTGGTGGGATAGACAGGTATGACATATTGCAAGGTTTTTTGTTTTTCTTCTTCTTGAAGTCAACAATAATTCTAACATGGGATGGTTTTCTACTCCAGAAGATTGGACAACCAAAGGATTTTAAATCACACGGAACCAATTTTGAATCCCGAGAGGAGAGCCAGTGACTATACAGTACATTTCCCACATCAATCAAATCGTGAACCGTCTGTCAAAGAGTTTAAAGTTTCCGGTCCAGTGTCACCTGATTCCATACGTTATCAGTAAGTACTTAGCGATAATACTCTATGTGATGAACATTCGAATATTTGGATTGTAAATAAGTTAGCTTTATCGTTATTATCCCACGATAAAAAAATTCGCATATTTTATCATCAACATGTGTACACGCTTCGCCGTTTTATAGGTGGACCGACGATGGCTTTGGCAATCGAACTTACTTTAAAAAGCGGAGCCCATTGTAAGTTGCTATTTTCAAGAAGTTCCGAAGTTGTTTGTTAAATTTAGAAATGTACGGACTTACGCCGTTTCGCGACCGTCGCTGCAAGTCCTTAATTTAGGCTACAAATAACTATAATAATTAAATAAACCAATTGTAATTCAATACCTATAGAGAATCTTCTCAATCTCATAAATCTCCAAGATCATCACCTCCTGTCAATGACGTATCTATGATCACAGGGGAACGTGGCTTAGATAAAAGAACTATTGCTTCTCTGATGGTTATAAAGCATTTAGGAACGAGCCGCCGTCGTGAAAGGTATAGTAATTTAATTGTTATCGCCAAATTTAGACTGGTTTTCTAAATAATTTTATAAGGGTAAAACATTTATTGATCTTATTCTGAGAAGATTATGTTTGTCAATAATGAAGTACAAAAAGCTGCCAAGTCAAAAAACCCTGCAGTGAATGTCGTATAACCGTTATAAAATCCCAAAAACTTGGCTTATAAAAATTAGTTTCCAAAATACACCCCTGAATGACTGAAATGTTTGGAGAACCTTTCAATGTTATTTTTTTTAAATAACCGATGTTTTGTGCTGTCTAGTTTCGAAACAGAACAGCTCTACCCAAAACTTATTGATGATTCAATGGAGCATTGCTCTCCCTATGACAACACTTATAAAGACGTGGAGCCAAAACACAACGTGGAATATCTTCCATTCTGGAGACAAATGCCACCAAGGAAAGGTAGGAAGTTTTCTAGGACACCTTTTGTGGAATTCTGTTAATTCCTCGACAATTTCCAGGTTTGTCAATTGTTAACATCCCTGAAGATATTGAACCAGATGTGAATACAATCAACAACACTCGTTTAAAGATCACCACGTTGGATGAAAACCGGAACTCAATTAAGGAACCGTCAAGTTCCCCTACTACGGCTCAAACCATCTTGAATGAAATGTTCTCCTGTCTAACACCACAAAGAAGGACACTAAGAAATGGGCTAGATACTAGTTCTCTGAGCGTGAAAGCGCGTTCGATATCGCCAGAACCAAGACGACCACAGGCACCCCCAGCCTGCAAACCTGAGTCCCGTGATTTAAGACCCGCACCCAGTCCTACCCCGGTTAACAGTCGACCCACGTCAGCCAGACGTTCAAAGGATAAAAGCCCTGTAAATTTTTCTGTGAAACAGTTTTCACATTTCTGCTTGGATGATGATGTAAGTAGACTAAGTAGTGTTCACTTCAGTTGGTTAACGGCGTTTACTAACAGCTTGTGGATGGACACCATCTTGTGCAGTCGCTGATCTGAAATGAACTGGAGTCTCACGAACCAGCTTTTATTCGAATATTTTTAGTAACATATTTTTAAATATTATCAGTAGCATTTTTCTTTTAGATGGAACTTTTGGATGATTACAAACGTCAACGTGAAATTTGGGCTGCAATTAACATTCAAAGGTTCTTTACTATTATAATCAATATGTAGTGTAAAACAATGAGTAAGCTATCTTCCTTCTGACGACCACAACACGATATTCGCTCCTTCTCTTTAAGCATTTTGATCAGTGATTTGACTGCGCTGGGAGTCAGCCTACAAATGCAAATTATGAATTTTTAAGGAATATTTTTGATCAAGCTCAATTCCACTAATAGAATCAATTTGAAGGCCTTTTAGAATATTAATATTAATATTGTTATCATTAATTTTGACTAACTCGAATTTATTAATTTTATAAATTTTTGCTTGTTTTCGTAGGATATTTCGCGGCCATATCGCTCGTCAATATGCTACTTCTTTGAAGCAAGCCGAGAAAGAACGGCAAAGAAAAGCAGCAGTTGCTTTGCAGAGGTAAATTTTTCTCCTCTTTGACAGCGAGATTTTTTTGTATATTCGCGATCATGTTTACTTAACAGTGGTGATAAATTCTACCGTACATTCAAACAACGAGGTATAACCATGAGATTACGATATATATAGCCCCCAAACTGCACTTCCAAAAAAGTTGTGCGTGTGTAACACCGTCTTTCTTTCCTCTACAGTACATTCCGCGGTTACTTGGCCAGAAAAAAAATGATGAGACAAAACCTGTTGAATTACAAACCAGGCATTCGGGATTTGCAATGGGCAAGGGAGTACAAAGGAAAACTAAGAGAGAAAGAACTTTCGAGACATCGTAGAAATAAAGGAATTTTGCGGCAGTAAGTTGATCAAGCTGCGTTCCTCATTATTTATCATAATATTTTATCCTACGTTTTCTGGTGTAGCATACCAGCATGCAACGTGATTTTATGTATCTTTAAGACAAAATCGACAGTATGAAAGGCAACAAGAACAAATTTCTGGGGTCAAAGCTTCAGATATGATACATGAGTAAGTAACCCTATTGAGTTTGGTAAACCATACAGACCTGGGCGACTTATTTCAACTACGAGGAAAGGGAATAAGGTTGAACTAGGATTATAAGACTAGAGAAAAATTGTTTTAGAAACTACTGTATTAACTTGCATGTTTTATGATTATTTTATTGATAATTTTTGATCTTACAGAATCTTTAATCCCCCCAAAGCAACGAAAGCACAAATGAGATCAGCAGCAATTACAATACAGAGGTACATATTCGTTTTTAAAAAAATATAGTACTAAGTTTCGTATATCACATTACTAACCATAGTATAAGATTTGAACAAGTTCATGAGAGACAATGAATGACACTAGTGCTATGGTGCAAGAAGTAAGATATGCCTTAATGAACTATTGAAAGCCAATTTTTTATGACAAATTAGAAGGAAAATGTCGTTTATTATGCATCTCTTATAAGAGATGCTTTATTGATAATAAGCTGTATATAATGGTTTTTTCCTTTTTTAGGTATTTCCGTGGATGGTTTGTTAGGAAATCTTTAAAAACTGTCAAAGAAAGGGTAACGTTGCCTTTATTTTTTGCTATAGCCAAACTGTTTTGAATAGCCGAATGCCACTTTTGAACAACATATTAACTGCCACGAAAGTGTACTATTCTGACCTGTAACGATGAATAAACAAGTCCTAGGTATTGCCGTATTTACCGTCTTATTCGATATTTTGCATCAATGTTAAATTGTATTTTCCTTTTTAGGCGTCGAAACGAACATTTTCGTTCAATAAATTTATCAAATCGTATCAAGATCTCGTGTATAGAATCCAGAAACGTTACAATATTGAAAATCCAAATACAGCATTGCAATTTCACGAACTACAAGAATACGTCGACAGACTGTTTAGTAAGTACTTTGTAAAAGTTAGATCAGGTCTAAATATTAAGCCATTCACCAACGAGTCTTTAGAGTATATTTAAAGAGTATACAACATTGTTTCGGGGAAATTGAATGATATGCATGCGTGATGGCATGTACTTCTTACGAGACCAAATAGTCGTTATTAATGAAAGGGTGTCACACCACCTGCAAAATCATTCCCCCATCTAAACTACTGAGCGCAATTAGAGTAAATGATCTGAAGTCAGAGAAAACTTTATGTAGAATACGAAATTGCCTTTGGAAAGATAGCGGAAAATGGTACCCTGAAGTATGAAGATATTTTAAAATATTTTGCGGAGTGTGGACATCACCCATCTGAGAAAGAGATTGAAGACGCTGTTGCTATGGTAATCAAAGGTATATAGTTCTAATATTTTTATTATGTTTTATCTATTTCGATCGTCGTCCTGATCACACCCTCAATACTCCGCTAACCACAACGTTTATATATGTATTTCCAGATTCTCCAAAAGGCCGGAATTTAACCAAATCAGAAGCCGTGGAAATTGTCTTTCAAATATACATTCCAAAAGGGACAGGTCTAAACCTTGCCGATGTTCGTAAATCAACCTGGATGAATCCCCTTATTGACGGTCAAGATGTGAAAAAAATACTAAGCAAAAAAGATTTGGAGTTTACAAGCTTGGACAAAGTTTTAACATTAGTAGCGGATTCTCAAACTGACCGCAATGAAGTGAAAGAGTTACTTCGTGCTCCAGATCCTCAAATAATGAACGTTGTTGAAAAGGCACAAGAAGGTTTTCATCCGGAGAGTAAGGATAATAAACAAAAGCCTAGACTGTCGTCTGCGAAGTCACCTGGGGGTGGACATTTTATTCTTGCTCGTGGTCAACATGAACCAGTAAAACCAAGTGAAAATAAACAGAACAAAAAAAGAAGACCGGTGTCAGGTAGAATACAGAAATGAGCAACGAATTGAGTTTTTCATTGATATTTGGAAGGCTGTATATCAGAATGAAATAATTAGTATATTCTGATACAGATTACAGCTGAAATTGGATATATAATACGTCCTATTGGCTAGAATGTTTCTCCGACTAAATAAGGAGAGCACGAAAACTGAATTGCCCGTGAATTTTTGCTCGTTTAATTTGCACACGACATACGAGTACACACAACATAAGTTAAAAACAAGGTGCTTCATACCACACACAGTTAAGTTAATATAATTCACATTTTGTAAATATTTTCTAAAGTTTTTAACCTTTTTAAGTTTATAAATTATAACTATGAATACTACGTCACTACGTCTATGAAAATTGCAAACACACATGCAGATGACATCATAACAATGAGATGTTTGATATAAGATGTTTGGCAATGTGATGTTTGTTATGCAAATTTCCTCCCTGGCCGGCTGGTGTGTTTTTACAAGAGAGATTTATTATCACTTCATGCAAGGTTTCCCATTGCAGGGCCAGCTTAATCACCTTCACTGGATAGGTTTACCCATCTTTGAACAGGCTGATCTGATTCTCGTTTATCTCAGTTGTACTATATCCGTACTCACAGTAAAGTGCGTGTTTAGTAGAACATAGTGTATGTAAAAAAATGACGAATATCGCATTTTATCACGGCACAAAATCTGTTATATCACTGCACAAATTGGTAATTATTGCGTCTGAACAGATCTCCTTGCCAAAGCCTAGGAAGCTTAATATATAGGGTATAGCAAAACTCTTACCCAGGTTTTTCGCGTCAATGGTCCATACAATAGAACTATTAAAGAACCCAGTGTGTCACAAGTCACAGGGTCAGTGGAAGAATCTCATCAGTCATAATTTGCCTTCGTATTTTTGTTAGCGTCAGAAGATATAAAACATGAGACTGGTAATTCTTGATAATTATGATTTCGTCAGTGATTGGGCAGCAAAGTTTGTGCGTAATAGAATTCTTGGCTTCAATCCTGGGCCTGACAAGTATTTTGTGCTGGGTTTACCAACAGGTAAATATTTTGGTTTCATTTTTTATGTATGATACAATGTTGTATCTTTGACTATTTCTAAAATGTTTGGTTTACTTTGCATTGCACAAATTAGTAAATGGAAATAGAAATAGCTTAATCTGCTTCTTTCATGCAAAGACATGGAAATCATATGGTATATGTAAATGTTTATTCTATATGGAGGAATCCCAGGCTAATTACATACCAATGGCAATGGTGGGGGGGAAAGCTAGGGTACACATTTTGAATGGAAGAGGCACATTCTAGGGGCACTTCTTATAGTGAACAAACCATTTGAGATCTCAGTTTTTTTTTGTTAGCATATTTGTACTTTTGTATATTTCTGAGGTACTGAGGTAGTGCGCAGCAGTTCAGGTTCATATAAAATTAATAAAAGTATTACCACCATTCCAAATTCTTTGGCCATCAGTGATCTTTTTACTTAATTATGATATTGGAACATGTTAGCAATAAATGGTTCCTCTTGGACTGAATCTGCTCTGAACTATCGTCAATTTTTTGTTGGTATCCACAATATCCAAATATGGTAAAACTGCTGTTGCATGCATGCGTGTGTGAGGTTTGAGAAGAGAGAGTGGGAAAACAACATATACCTAACTTGCAAACAAAGGAGTACAGGCTCAAAAGAAAACACAAAAATGAAGAAAATGTCTGAACAATTTGTTATAATCGTCATTATAGAGTTTACCCTCTCATTTACTCTTTTACAATATTCCAATACAGAATAAGTCATGCAATGCAAAGATATTTGTCTGTGCACAGTGTTATCCTGTCCAGCGATAAGAGCAACACTACACCACCACAGGTGTAGCTAGTAGTCATTCTGTAATGTCATTCTGATCTTAAACCAACAAATCATATCACCTGCTAGCATTTATTATTGCAAAAAATCCACATTTCATTTTACATAAATTTATAGCAGAAGATATGCTGTACAATTGCAGGGTTGTATTTTTTTCACTAATTTTATGACATATGTGAGATAAGATTATGTTTTATATTATACCAGAGACTATTGTTTGCAAAGTAATGTAAGAAAGAGGCTATGTTTTTTGTAATACCAACTTTCCTGATTGTAAAGGGTCAACTCCAGTTGGCATGTATAAGAAGTTGATTGAATTCCATAAAGCCGGTGAGCTTTCCTTCAAGTTTGTCAAAACATTCAACATGGATGAATATGTTGATCTATCACGAGATCACCCAGAAAGTTACCACAGTTTCATGTGGGAGAATTTCTTCAAGCATATTGATATAGATCCTAAGAATGCTCATCTGCTTGATGGTAATGCTGAAGATCTACAAACTGAGTGTGAGAATTATGAGAAAAAAATTGATGAAGCTGGTGGTGTTGATTTGTTTATTGGAGGTAAAATATTGACCCTAGTGTTGTAAACTGTAAATAATGCAGATAATGATATCACCCTCACAATCTATTACATTCTAGGAGAAAATGGCAAATATAAATGCTGCCTTTTCATGTAGGTATTGGTCCTGATGGACATATTGCTTTCAATGAGCCTGGTTCATCCCTTGTGTCTCGTACAAGAATAAAAACCTTAGCAAAAGAAACTATTGTAGCAAATGCAAGATTTTTTGATGGTGATATTTCCAAAGTTCCAACTCAGGCTCTTACTGTCGGAGTCGCTACAGTTATGGCGGCTCGGGAGGTACAAAGATACTTCTTCATTCCTGTAACAACTATTTGGAACTATTTTTGAACTATTTGGTGACTATTTATATGACTGCATATCTGACAACCCTTAACCCATTTTGGATCGAAATGTGACAATATTTCCCAAATCAGTGTATTTGCCAGTCCTTTACAAACGCGGGACGGCGAGAACCTATGGAGATCAGTGAGTCACTGAGGGTGACCAGTGAGCATCCCCCGTTATGCAAAAAATACCTTACTTTGTTTTTACTCACAAATAAGACCATGTAAACGCATAATGCGAGGCGTACGTCACCTATACTGGATGTTATTAATTGGTACTCTATTTTTTGCACCAGCATAAATAGAAACATGCAACTAAATCCCGTTATTACTGTTTTCAACATCCAAAAATTAGGATAACTCATACTTATTTAAATTTCATCAGGTTATGATCTTAATAACTGGAGTGCATAAAGCATTCGCTTTACACAAAGCTATCGAGGACGGTGTGAATCATATGTGGACTGTGTCAGCGTTTCAACAACATCCTCACACGATATTTGTCTGTGACGAAGACGCGACCATGGAACTGAAAGTGAAAACTGTCAAGTACTTCAAAGGTTTGATGGATTTACATAACAAACTGATTGAAGAGCCGGATGATCCAACATCTCCTGTCAGAAAACGAAGTAGAAATTTTCAAACATTGAAATAAAATTAGTACCAACATTACTGCAGTAAACTGTGCATGCATTCATTCATTCATTCAATGGTATAATGTATTGATTGCCTGGTACAGAATGATTCTTTAGAAAATTGACATATTAATTATATTGGTGAGTATAATTGAATGTAGCGAAATTATTGTTTGGTAATAAACCAGTAGAGCTAAAAAAAACCTGAAGTGAACTCAAGTGAACACTATCTCAAGTATTCAGCAAAAGCGTACTTTCTTGTTTTTTTCGATGAAGATGATATAAGGGCATATCTATTGTAGGCAGCACACTGATAGCAATTGTATTGGGGATACTCAATATAATAATATACACAAAAATTATAGAATTATACAGCATTGCCTATAGGCCTTTTTCGTTATCTAGTTAATGCAATATTCGTGGTCTAGCTGGGTTACATATAATCATTTAAATTTTGGTCAATTTTAAATTTAATTTCACTTCAAGTAATTTTAAGGTAACCAAATTAGCTTATTTTTTACGCCTAGCATGGCTTCACGTGTTAATTAAGACTCACGCTCCAGCTAGGCTATCAAACACTCATTCATTCCGCGGTTTATTCTGAGAAACTTTAGTTCTAGGTTTAACGCACTTCAGAGAATTTGAGAAACTTAGGGACTTTCTTCTCTGGGAAAACTTTAGCTCACTGTGACAATTGCTATTTCAAAATGAAATTGTGTCGGTATATTTAATGCATTTTATTTGTCGGTATATTTATTGCAAGCCTGCATATTTAATGTGTATTTACTAACTCTCCGGCACGAAATGCTGTTTAGTCGGAACGTCGAGACGGTTTTTTGTCTATTTAAGGAAGCTTCCTATACCACATTTGATGATAATCATTGTATGGTTTTTTTTGCAAAAGTTGTTTTGACTGGCATTTATCACGCCGACAACCGACGACGTATTCGTATAGCCATAGCAGACTAGTTAGGGAATGATTATCAGTTGGTGGGAAAAGATTTTAGGAACACGAGGGCTTATCCGGCATCCATAAACATCCATATCAATGAACTGAATAATTCTTGTTATTTGCACTTGTGAAGTATCTCCGAAATTCGGCGACAAACTTTTGTTAGGCATCATCGAAGCTTCGGTGTGAGATTTTAGAGCGCAGGTGTTACTTACCGTTGATAGACCTTAATGGAACCATGGTTTGTAATTGCTTGCCAGGAAAACAATTAAAAAGTCGCCTCATGCGGTCCAGTTCCAATTTCGGACTACTTTAAAAATTTCGTCTGTTATCATTATTCAAATCTAGTGTATTACACGACAGTATATCGCTGCCTGCCGGCAAGTAAATTAATGTGAGGTAATCGACTCTGATGCAAGTTAAGTCGTTGAAACCGCGGTCGGACATTCCGAATCGTGCGCAGATTTGTCGGTAACGGTATTTCTTTTTTTCGAGTGAGCACCAGACGCACAATTTATACGTCATCGGTAGGGAATTCTAAATTCGTCCGACGCCGTCGTATGTTTGTTTGTCTGATTTTTGCACGGTCGGTCTTGACGAATTCAGGGAAGGTGAAAGTCTTTCAACTGGGCATCCATATGGTGGCGTGCATGTGAGTAGATAATGCCGACGACAATGGGCGGGATCTTTTCGCTGCCGCAAAGGTTCACGGAACCGCACTAGCGGCGTTTCTCTACCATACATGCATATGCCCTAATACGTGAAGTGTAGCGTTCAGTATTGGACTGACTGGTTTTTAAAAGTGGGTCAGCCGTGGCCCAAGTATATATAACTAACCATTATACAACCATAGGTATATAATTGTTTCAAAATATTATTTCAAAAACTTCCTCTCATTCTAAGGTTTTGAGGGGCAATAGACTAATCCTGTCGATTTTTAGCTATATTATTTTACGTATATAACACTTGTTTCTATATATTTGCAGAAGAAATCTGATAACTATAGCGAGCAACAAGATGGGGTGAGTGTGTCAACTTACAAAACTGTAAACTGTTTACAACTGCCTATATTGGGATAAAGTTTTAATATCTAATTTAGCTACACTCGTGTTTAAAAAATAATATGTGTGGAAAGGAGGCCCCACAAAGACCAGGAGAGATGTGGCTATAGCGTTATAAGTACTCTCCTTTCTTTTGCATTAATATTTAATCTACATTTATTCCACAACAACGGGTACTTCAAGTGGGTCAAATCGTATATTATTTATCAAATATTGTTCTTAGCATCAATTGTCAAGGTTTTGCGGCGACAATATTTATCTGGAGAGAATGCATGGGAAAACTAAAAGCTGGAATCCCAGCCTGAGACGGGGCCCGGAAGCGGCCAAGAAAAAGGTATAGATCTCTATACTCTTTGTAGTTGTTGTGAAACTATTCTGAATCTCTCACGTTTAAATACCATGCCTATATAGTATATAGTTTACAAGTATTATAAACCTCAAAGTGGTAATGAAATATATTCTAGTAAATCATGAAGGGGCCTATAAAGTATTCAGATTAGTAGCTAATGTTAATATTGTTTAGTAAGTGCATTATTACTAAAAGCTAAGAGTATATAATCGCAGCTCATCATATTTGTTCCGCACGTTAGTAAATTACAAAGAATTACAAACTATGCAGACATGCATTGACGTGTGCATAGATACTTTAAAACCCTGGTCATTCTAAAATAGTTAAAATGTTCAATGCCTGAGTGAGTAAAGTGTTTCCTGCTTGTTTCAGCGTTTATATATTAAAAGAATTAACTAAAACTGTGTGTGTGTACATTGCGATTGGATATACCCTAAGTACCTGCTACATGTCGTCTTCCACGGGACTATAAGCTCTAAATTAGCATTGTTTATTGCTTTATTCGCGTTATATACGACGATTTTTTATGAATCGGTTACTTCTCTAAGAGAATATCAATATTTTAAATCTTGGGTGGCCTTTGTCATCAAAGGCGTTGAAAATATCGAAGGCAATATCTTCAGCTACTTCGCTGAGCTGTAATTTTCTTTTTGGCGCAGGCGTTTTTAATCTCATTGAGGCATCTTTGTGCCAAGGTTAAGGTATCTTGAATCTTATTTTACTACGTTTGCTGAAGACACGCTGTTTTGATTTGTATACTACCAACACAGTTATCCTAACGGCATGATTAACTGAGGAAGGCTGTAACACATTAGACTCGGTAAAACATCACAATTCCATTTGTTAACTGCCTTCCACTGTTGGCATTAAATGTCATGTCAAAGTCTGAGTTCACCAGATACGCCGTATATCACATTTCTACACAAGAGGTATATCCTACTCATCAAAGTATTAGAGGATGTTACGATCTTGGAAATCAGAAATCATCGGGAATCTTTATTGTTTAATGTTTCCTGAATATTTTTACATAAAAAGTGTAAAAAGCAAAGAAATTCAGTGTATTAGAGATGCATTGGTTTGTTAAAAGATATGACGGAAACATGATAGAAGATATGAGTATATGATAGGATACAGGAAAGCTTTGCAACAAAGATTCTAGCACTAAGTAAATATCGTTTGTCTGCAAATTGCGGTGCGTCATGATATTCCTAATTAGGTCTCTTGTAGGTATGTGCACACGCACGAGCGTCGTTTTCGAGCGTTTTAAAATGTTTTTGGTCTTGGTTGTTTTTGACGCACTGCATCTCCAGCGATCCAAGAGAAGATATTCTCAATGTGTTAAATTAGCTTCGACTTCCATTGTGAGGAACTAAATTGACGGTGTTTGAAACAGTTTTGGCGTGAAAACGAAAATGAAAAGGCCCGACTAAAGGTTACCGCGCACAGTTGTGACATTCGTAGTTTTGCAAGCGTGTTTTGGGCTTTTTTTTTACTTTTAAGAAAAGACGTTTTTTTGCACTTTTTTACACTTCCTTGTCTGACAGTCTACCTACTTCAATTAGATACGATACGCCATAGTTTTGCAACCTGATTAAATGGTTAGTGTATGAAGAACAATTTCTGAACAGAACACCATGGAATTCAATTTGGTAATTTATTTCTTTAGTAATGTTGTTTACATTTGTTATATTCATACAATAATTAGCCAATAACGTAAATTCTTTTTAAAAAATTGTGTCTTAATTGTGTCTGGGAAATAAAGTTTATAACTAATTCGTCAGTAATACCGCGTCTAAAAGGAATGTGAGAACATGCAGTACAATGCAGTAGTGAAAATCAGCTAAATGATCATCCCATCGTTTATAAAGAAATAGAGAGGCTAAGAGCCTAGGACATTTCATCAACCTCGTACCCAGGGTCTTTCGTGCATTTCATTATCAGTTCAATCTGTGAACTGAAAGTTAAAACTGCTTCCACTACTGCGCAATTTATCTGGAACAATGTAAAGACGATCTGGTAGAGACAGTCCTCTGATCCTCTTGGCTGTTGTCAGTGTTATTTATGTCGTTGTTTGTCTAGTCTTTTACAAGATTTGCTTTAAATCCTTTTAATTGTGGGACTATAAGGCTTATTTCAGACGTCGAACTTTTCATGTGCCGAACCTAATGTTAATCAGCTAGTTTTTGTTTGTAAGCATTCGATTCTGCACGTGCATGAAAAGTTCGACGTCTGTAACGGGCCCAACCTGTCTCATACAAACGAGGACTTTTCAAACAAAATGCCCTTCATTTTAGCTGGGCCTGGGTTAAGAGATATATGTCAAAGATATAACTTAACTATATCATATGATCATAAATAGAAAACCACCAGCAAGATCAAGACAATGCGATTTCAGTTTTATTAAGCTTTACTTCAAGACCTACTTATACAAGCACTCGTGCAAAACATACATATTTATTCTCGAATTCTTATTCATTGTAACCTTGTTGTGGAAATTTCCAGAAGTCCTCTTGTATATTTGCTAAACAGTAAACTTGCTAAACTACATTTGATGACAAGTTATTTGGCACACTCCCCACGCTGATCCCTATTTACCGCATACTTCAGACGCTCACGATTCTCAATCCATTTGTTCCAGGGTTACAGTAAATCAGATGGTAATGTCAAAGAAGAAAATTCACGGATCTCGGAAGCATTGGTCGTAAGTTTCCTCCTTGCTAGCATGTCAGTATTTCATTCCGTCATATAAGTGTTCTTCCTTAAGAAGAAGAAGGAAAGGCTAAATTGAAAAGGGATTATAAATATGTCCAGCAGTAACGTAGATTTACGGTGATGGAACAATCTTTTAAGTTAAAGCCGAGGTAGATCCATTTACTCAAACTGTTTTGGTGTCTTACATGAGGTAGCGTAGACATGCATAGGTATAATATAGATATAAATATAGAATATGAAATTTCTATATTTCTGACAGTCTTCGCCAGTTGATCTATTATATTTAGCCATTGCCACTTGCCATGTACAGTTTTGCAAATAGTTCAGTCTATGTTTAGCATCAGGATTATCACGTATTTTCCGGAAACAACGTTTGAAACAGAAAAGCATTTAACTGTTCTGAACAGGCTTGAATTTTTATTCAGTGCGAGATTAATTTTGCATGCGCAACCTGTGTATATAAAAGGTGTTAATTTGGAGTGCCGTTGAATTAGGAAAAGCTAACAGTGCTTAATTTACATAGTTTGTTTTCCATTTAATGGCAATGATCCATGTTTATATTAGTGAATTAAAACATCATAATGAAAGAAATTTGCATGTTTTATTAACTTCTGACAGTTAAAACGTTCGCATAAACATTCCTATCTCTATAGCGGGGACTATAATTGAATCTACACCCCCCTAAGAGGTTTTATAAGTGCAGCGGTCAAACCGCATATATACGCACTGCGTTGTCGTCTCCATGAACGACATGAGGCTTTCTTTTGTATATATAATGTAATATAAACTCATACTTTTACGAACTAAGTAAACTACTGGATGATATTTCAAACATTTCGTCTTGAAATAAACGTTCAAAACATTCTCCTCTTGCTCTGCCCCGGAAGGATAATTGAGCGGTGACATTTTGGTGCTGAAAAGCTAGTTTTCACGAAAGTGCCACTTTGGAATCTCACGAGACGATGCATTCATCATATTCATCCCTAACTAAACTGAAGGTAAATATAGTTATCCCGTATCTGTAAATCGGTATTACGTTGAGTGAAAATAGAAGTGTTATTTATATAACGCGTGAAGTATGCCGCTTGTATGCGGAAAACGCTTCCTACTCAATTGGGGATAAGATGTATAGCTAGAGTGCAAATTAATGTCGCTTGTATGTATATAGCTATACATGCACATACAAAATGAGGTTTCAAATAACTGCGCGTGCATAATCGTTGAGTTGTTCGAAGTCTACACATTCATGATTCACTCAAACAAGCTATACATACAAACGGCTTTACAATTGAGTGGAGCAATTAGTATTCTGGATTCAATTCAAACGAGCATTTGTGTAATATTCTTGTTCTCATCCACCTTTTTTATAAGCTAATATATAAGATTTTCAGATGATGTGTGTATATATACAACATACTCTATAAAAACGTGAAACATGAAGTAGCCCAATAAGTACAGGCAACAGGCATATACATGCAGATGTATACAGCAGACAAGTTTTATATAAATCTAATAGCTATATAATCAACTAGACAAATGCTGCGGTGGAGTGAACGTTTTTGAAAAAGCAGTTTGAAAAAGGACCATTATATAGGATCACCACATTAAAGGATCACCACAACCATAACATAATGTCGAATTATTTCATCACTTGTCCTAATAGATGGATAAATGACTTGGTATAGGAGAATATTAATGAAAAAATATATTTCTTGACATGCATGCATGTGAATCATTGCTGCGTGATCTAGATAAATCATTATTTGAGACGGAGCATTGCATGGCAATCGTATCATATAGTGAGATGCATGGATGGTATATAATAGTGGATGGTATATAACGATAGATATAAATGCACTTGATGGGCCGGCCTTCCGCCTACATGCTGGATTGACACGTGCGCTGTAAAGTATTGTATTTCATTCTGTCTGAAGAAGACTTTGTAATAAAGTCGAAAATTTACAGTCTCAATCTGTGTCTTGTTTTTAATTATATTTTGATCCTCAAGATGTCTTGTTTGTTCGGAATTTGCTTTTTACTTTACTTTTTTAAATTGTCGGCTGGTCATGGTTTTTTTTATAAATGCACTTTTTGAGTCAAGTTTATTTCGTGTCCTACGAAACGTGTTTATACCTGTATGTAGCAGGCTATTTTGATGCATGGGCTTGAACCAGGTACGATGCTGAATGAGCAATTGATAATTACACGAATCTTAATTGGTCACTATAATTGCACGTTAACCAGCAGACAGTTTAGTTTATTTTGCATTAGCCGTGTAAACGCATGATTCGGGTTATTCAGCCAAAATAAGCAACAAGTGGCAAGAGATTTTTATTCAACTGGTTGCTACAAATCCTGGAAACTTTACAACCCTTTTGAAATAACAGACTAAGATTGCAAGTCACAAAGGCTCGTGTAAACTTCCTTGCCATTTACGTCTGACAGAGGCGATTAATGATATTGTTAATATGCACAGGTTTGATATAGTGGTTTAAATCCGAGCTTTGGTTTCCCTTTTCTTTTCTCGTTCAAATTCTTATAATTCTCATCCACCGCTGATCTGGTCAATCAGGTTTTACCAGCTCGTGCGTGGCACGTAGTTTAAAACGAGTTCTGCCGCTGACCGCATGAGAGACAGTGCTGTGGGAACAATTGCTGGCGCACGATATTTAGTTACCAAAATTTGAAATATATTTAAATACTTTTAAATAAGTTCGGGCAAATTAGCTGGGTAAATTTAGCCATGAATTATCATTCAATAATATTTAAGACTAATCGCTGTGAGCAAAGCTTGGGTTCTTCGTCATACGTTAAGGAAATTTGGCTAATTCAGCATGCTAAACAATTAATTTCCCATGCAGCTATGCAGTTAAAAACATATTTTAGTCTTAAAATGAAGTCTGAACTTTGTTAAAGCAAAGCAGGCATATGGATATACGTATGGAAATTTAGATCTACATAACACTCTTTTAATTTAGTGACTTTAAATTGGTTGTTTTTTTTATCAGGTGGTATTAAATAAAAATTTTCATTTTTATTGTTTCCATTGCACAATCTAAAGTTGTGCAAGTAGTTTTTTCTAGTGCACGCTGCTTTCACTATATTCAATCACTCACAATATCAATCGTACCGTGCTCAGTGAACGCATTTAATCACGAATCCAAATAATGTGGCTGATAGAATTATTACTTATGAACACAAATTGTTTACTTGATAAATAATTCAATAACATTCTATTTTTGGTGTTATATAAAACAAATAATGAATGTTTTCATTCGTGCATTTGGTGAAAGTTGGAATGAATGCCATTCAACTTGGCTTTGCCTCGTTTAATGAAACATTCCATCTTTTACCTCATGAAGATATATTCTTACTATTGAACTCATAAATATTTATTATTAGCATACATACTATTGCAAGCAGAAGTAAAACTGCACCAAAGTCGCAATTTGTATAGGTTTTTTTTGCATAATTTTGTATAGGTTTTACTGTAGTTTTGAGTGCAGTTACGATAAAGATTGCAGGAGAGAGTGCATTTAAGCAGGGCTGAAACTAGATGCGATAATAATTGGGAGGTTAATTTTTTATATATTCGTATAAACCCGACGGATTTGTTTTGACGTACATGCGTTTTTAAGAGAAAGCCGCCAGGCAGAACTGAATAGACACCACCTCTTCCGAACCATTCTCTGTAAACGATTGAAACACAAAGACTTGAAAGAAAACTATATTTATAATTTTCAGTAAAATACACACGAGAGCATGTTTGTAATTGAAACTATTACTTGTTAATGATGTAGATGAGAGAATGTCTTGTCTTGAGCGAAGACTGAAGAGTGCGTTCAAATTTTAAAATTTCACAATAGTCCACTCCTCTTAGCTAATTGGCATCAAGAACATTTCCATCTAAATTATTGCGTATTAATTTACTGCAACCGGGAAGATAGGAACATGTAATCAATGACAACGTACATGCTATTAATAACTAAGATATATTTTCAAGAGTTCGTCGGGTGGTAGCTAAAATTGTAATTAAATAAACTTGACTCATCAAACATTTTTATATTAATCTTATCGTGCTTGTCGTATACAACCTATTCAAAGTCCAAATGTCAATTTTAATGAATTGTTTTTTTATGATCGTCATACCGCCATTTTCTTTAATTAGATATCTTGGCCTATGTTAAATTTTGGCTACTGCCCGTATATAAGAAAAAATACTATCTTCTGTTATCGTTGTTCAAAAGTAGAGAAAGAAAGCTAAAAACATATGTAATGGAAATTCTCAATTATATATCCCCAATTTTGATGATATTCTATGGTAGACCACAAACACCTTTGGTAGAAGCGAAAGCAAGAGGTAATGCGCATTAACGCATGTAGCTATAAGGAATAGCGTATAGTGCTACATGGACGAGTTAGCTTACCATTGCTTACCCATTTGTAGCCGCTGACGTGCATGTACTGCATGTATTTACAACACGAAAGAAACGGTGAAGATATACTGTAATTATATATTCATGCAACATGATACAAACATTTCCCTTGCATCTATACTACTATTCTTTCTCAGCAAACGAGTATTACAATAAAACCTCATCTTAATTCTCGTGATCATTTCTCGTGATCATTGCCATTCAACACGTTCTGTAAAAATATAAAAGAACGGCGTTGAACGATCCATGCTTCAGGCTGTAGAATATTGTGCAATACGCATGACACTGAAAAGCACACTGGAGGGGGAGGGGCATATTCATATATAATAATCTTTCGGCTGGCTGATATCTTCTAATAGCGACAGTTTTTAAAGAACGTTGACATGAATATATGCATATGAATGTACATCCCCAATTATCGCGCCCGTAGTAAGGGACCTGCGTTGCAATCGATTTTTTGAATGAAAATTTGCTATACTGTACTATAGGATTGGCGAAAACAAGAATTGGTTCGGGTTTAATTAAGTATGTGGTTAATCCAAGGGCTTTATTGGCAAAACCGCGAAATGCAAAATATTTCTTATCATAAGATAGTTATAATTGCAGAGCTACAATGATAAACGCAGTGGCACCTGTCTTGGCAACTTTAAATCATTTGCATTGTGCAGATGTATTCTACTCGGTTAAAGGCAGATGAAGAGTCAACGTCTTCAAACTGTCGTGCTTCATGTCAGCACACTTCTGCTGGCTTATACGAAATAGAATTGTAGCTATTTTAAAGAGGAGGGACAATGAAATCTTCACCAGTTACACGTTCCAAGTCAATATGGCAGAGAATACTCGAGGTATACTATATATATTGATGGCATTTTGACAATTTTGGCAAATTGACAAGCACTTCAAATGGTCCCGCTCAATTCAGTTATAGTTGTGAATTTACAAGTATTTGCAGGCCATCTTCATTCTTATATATATACTCACTTCAAAAATCATTTCACGAAATTCCTTGTGTCAGTATATTTTATTGAATTTTTCCTTCAACAACGGGAGGTTAATGAAGCCAGTTTTCCTTTGCCAATTCTTATTCCTGCTTTTGAGTAATGTTGTTGTCCAGGCACGATTCGGGCACGATTGCAAATTCTTTGTTTGATATATATTAAACAAAATAACATTATAGCGCAGCCGCGAAGAGAATTGTCACACGCGTTACGTTTGCTATAGCTTGAATGTTTTGTGTAATTATTTAAGACATCACAGTTGTGTCTTTTTTTCGGGGCGAAATCCCTGTTTGAGCTGACACAATTACGAAAATACTTGGAGAATAATAATCAGACACATACAAATACGGAAACTGTCACGTTGATCCATTATAAATATACGAATATACATATATATATATATATACAGTCCTTTTTAATCCGCTAATGCTTTAAATTATGCACGGAGTCACAACCACAGGTGCAGTTAGTATGTTTTCTTGTATAGTTCTATAATTTACGTATATACTGTACTGTACAGTTGAAAACCTCCAGGCAGGGCTATATGTATATTTTATTTCATCATAATATATTTTAAATAATTTTTATATATTTCTTTGATATTTTTGATCTATTGGAACAAGTCAATTCACTTTTTCATGTGTGTCCAGTACCTGTCTCGCTAATGAACAAAACTGTTGCCAAGGGAACCAAACTTTTAGCACGTTGCATGTCAGCGAAACACGTCGAGTACTGTGAATATTTCATCCATATGCCTGTGTCAAACTCAGCAATCCAACTGCACTATTGTATGATGCCTTGCACTATTGTAGCCAATAATGTGGACTATAGATACACTTATATATGAATAGGATAAAAATATATAAAATGGACATGGATAAAGTTATAAACATATTATAGATTTTGTTGTACAAGTTGGGGCAAAACTCCAAAAGATTACGATTGCTTAAATTAAAAGAAAGTCGAAGGTTTTAAAACTAAACGAAAAAAAAATGAAATGACACCAAAAGTAATAACATTTTGATATGCCATCAACATCTTCATGCCATATTGTCGATTTGTCGTCGTTGACAAAGATATACATATTTACATAAACACTTTTTCAGCTGATGCATTTTGCTAAATAGCCCATCAAATTTTAACATAAATGGCAATAACTTGTGTTGGACGCTGTGTTAGACAGCAGCTCCATTTGTGTATTCCAAACAAACCTTTGGACGTTGGACATCAGAACATATATGAAGCACACGGTCTCAGAAATTTGTGACATGAGCGTCGTATAATTATATGTATACTAATTTGCATCCATACAAATAATTACCTTCATATTTTACTATATAAAATTCTAAGAGTAAGAGTATTAAAATTGCTTAGTCGTAATTTTTAACTGCCGTATTTTTTTGTCTCACTCGCGGATGGATAGAATCCGATCGAAGAGTTATTCGCCAAATTGGGTGGCAAGACCCCCAGCCTGATAAAATAGAAAACAATTTGATAAATGACAATTGCATTACCTATTTTTACCTGAGGTTTATAAAAAGCAAAGTTAGTTCAGAAATCAGAAGCTGTTTAGTTCATAAAAAGATTAGCGTGACACTCCGCTATAAACTGATGATATATACTAGATATAAAGATGAACTTGTGTAAGAAACTGTATGTATTTAAGGAGTCCAGTTTGCATAAATCAATCCCAAAGTCGTGTGTTGATAGAGACGCCGGTAAAGAAGAAATCTCCTCGATTCTGGGTCTCCGGAATTAAGTTTATTAATTTTGGCTTCTCCTGATTCAGATCAGCGGTCCCTTGAGTATCGTCAATTAATGATTATAGCCGATTGTCGATTAGAAAAAAAAAAGTTATCAGAAAATTCAAAATCCGGTAGTGCTATATATAGAAGGCGGAATAGCCTTGCATTATCAATAAAACTCTCTTTATAGACTGCGAGAAATTACCATGCAGCTATTTGAAAAGTAATTTTAAAATAAGGTTCGTTTCGTCGCTTTGCAGGCAGGCATCCGCGTGTCATTTTGAAATCCCGTCTTTTCTCATCGCGTCAAAAACAACTGTACTTGCAATGAAAAACCCCTAGAATCAGTTTCGGACAATAAAAATGAATAAATAATGTAAGTCCTCTATAGCAGTGGCGCCAAAAGATCTGTAATAATTACATGAATATCAGTATTGCGTGACAAGGCAGCAATATGCTAATGTTAATAATTGAGTCATTTGTTAAACAAAAGTCTGATGTCGGGGCAAAAAGTAACTAACATAATAACATAAAATCGTCAAAAATAGAAAAAAAAAACAGTGCCAAAATGGCTGATTTGTCTAAAGATAAATCCCTACAATTGCAAGTTACAAAAAGTTCCGGACTCAGCCTTAAGTTGACTTCAGCGGGGCGTCAAAGCATTGGCAGAGCATTGGTTTGTTTGAATTTTAATTTATTATTATAAGAATATATTCTCGTCCTTTCTATCATTCATCGGTGGTATTTACTATCTTGCGTGTATATATGTATGTAACCGTAATCCTTAAGATTTATTAAAATGGAGTGAGTTGTGACATTTGGCTAGTCGATTTGTTTAACACCTTTTACGAGCTGAGACCCGTGCAGCTAATTTATGAATAAAATATGACACACGATTTTGAAAAAACACCATCAATTTATTGCATTTGCAGTAGCTTTTTATAGGAGCTGCTGTTTTATTTAAATTAATTTTATTACTCTGACCTCCAGTATGGCGTAGCCAAACTGACGATTTTGTCCCGCGATGCTATTTTGCATGATGTTCTCGTATTGTCAGCGAAAACAATAAATTCCTATGAGAAATGAATAACGATAATATGACTTGGCTAAAAAGCTGGACTAAATCGCCAGGCTGGCTACGCTGCACGGATGACAAAAAAGTATAAAATTACTCCATTAGCTAATGAGCCTGGAGTCTAGGAGATCTTGGGAGTTGGGAGTCAAAATATGAATCAAGCAAGACACAGGTTGAGACAGGTTCAAAGTCAGACAGAATCATATTTTGAAATAAAGTCGAAAATTTACAGTCTCAACCTGTGTCTTTTATTCGGAATTTGTTTTTACTTTTTTAAACTGTCTGCTGATCATGGTAATTGTCTGCCTCCTCCGTTGAGTTTTTGTTGGAACTATTAAGCCGGTTTTTCACTAGTGCAGTCATAGTGCATATACATATACACGGCCAAAAATTGATCAGGTTGTTGCATCAGGGGTGAACAATGTTGTGCTGCACCCCATAAACAGTATTGTTAACATGCAATGTTGTTGAGCCTTGCTGAATCATCAGTGTTGATGCAATGTTGTTGTAACAAGTTGCAACAGCATTGATAGTTCAACAAGTTTCGACAACATTGTTAGCAATACTGTTTGCAGGGTGCAGCATGCACAACATTGTTCACTCCTGTTTTTAACAACTTGCATCAACATGATGATTTTTACGCGTGTAGTTCAGTGGCTATAATCATTCACTGTTTTCAGTATGCTCTTTGATACCTGTTTAACAGGGATAATGTTGTTTTTTTTTTTTTACATACAATGATAATCTCATTTTGTTTGCCCATCATTAACACCAGTTCATCGTGCATGTGTTTTCTGAGTAGCGCATTCCACGCGACAAGACGCTAGCACAGTTTAATGATACGCGAGGTCTATATAACTAGGCTTACTTCATGTAATATATATATATATATAGCCGTCCTAAGTTTAACAGAACTCGTCTAAACTAAACTGTTAATGACTATTATGATAACGCAGCCGGCCCTCTTAAACCCAAACTTTCTCATTCTGATTGAAATCATGCCGGCAGTTGCTGTGAGTATATGTATAGTTGGTTGTGAGGTTGACCCCATTCTTTACTATCTGATTTTTGGCTAATATCCTCTTGTACAAAATTGTTCATTAATGTTTTTTTAATGTCTCTCTCTACCGTTAACTGATCGAAAATATACTAGCCATGCAATGGAACCTCCCAAGTCACGGTGAATAACTCGTTATATATAAGCATTTTAGGCCGATAGTGACTAAAAAAAACTCATTTGGTTTCCTGATATATCAATTTAATTCGTGGGGTTGGTGGGCGGTTGATTTTGACTTAAGTGTGCGTCCATGTTTCTGTCTTTACCTGATACGCCTGTTTTCCACTTCAACCGTATCGTAGCGTAGCATATTTCTTTGTTTTCGAAGTATTCGACCAGAACTAATGACTTTAAAACTATGAGATACGCTACGTTTCGTTACGATACGGTTGAAGTGAAAAACGGCCTTAAGTTTCGTGGGGTTTTTCGTTGCGTTTGAAACGCAGTTCATAATCATAATGATCTAATTATCATGCTTGATTTATTTATCAGTCGCTGAAGTGGGATTGCATGAAAAAAATCGGTAGAGATGCTATGATAAAAATTTAAAAGTTTAAATAGTGTTTTAATGTTTTCAAAATGTGTTTAGTTCAACGATTTCGGGATATTTTTTATAAATACGCAGTTCGTTGACGAACAGGTAGACGTTTAATCTAGTCGGACGTCTCCTGTTGCTATTCGAACATACCATCCCTGAGTTTTTCATTACAGTGTCAGTAAAAAAATATTTTCAATGAAACGTTCGTGTCAAACTTTTTTTCAGTCGATAAATTAGCAGCAATTAGGGGTTTTATTACCATTATTATTTCGTTTTTCGGGAAACTCAAGACAAGTAGTTGTCTTATACTTTGTTTTGTTTCAACTAAACACCATTTTTAATATGAGCACCTGCTTCACCACCTCAACATGAGTCTCGCTTGCGATGAATTAAGGAAATTAAACTGATGCACGTGTATAAGGTAGCTTATTGTTTTTCAGCATGCATGCATGTCTCAAATAGTGAGACGATGGCAACTGTTTATTCACTTATTAATATGGATATACTGAGTTGGTCAAACGTGAACGTCATATATTAAGTGCCCAGATGCGTCATTATTATAAGTGGATGCCAGATGGGTAAAAGTTCTCAGATCGTCAGTATGACAGGCAGAAGTTGACAGTGACAGACTGACAGTGACAAAACAAATGTTTCGTAGCTTTCTTATGCTCTTACCTTTCTTCTACTCTTAGCTTTCAAACGATCACGATTCATTATAATAAATAAAGTTTATACTATCTTTAACAATTAATGAAGAAAGATAACAGTGTTAGTTTGCCTTTAGGACAAATCCGAAAGGTAGGTATGCATTTCGATTTTATATAACTCCGCTAAAACACACTGGATTACCCAGCACGTGCATGTTTTACCTAAATCCCCACAAGCGGCTATCTACATGCATGTTTTTTTACAACTTGGGCACTTATACTAAGTCTGCTGCTGTTCTGCTGCATGCTTTAAATAAACTTTGAACGCCAAGGTTATTTTAGCCTTCAAGCTTTGATTTTCTCAATATTCAAGGTTACTTTCGCAACCATGAAGGTTCCGTCCTATAATACTTTTTCAGTGTACGTAACTTACCTAATATTATCAATTGGATTACTAAAACAGCATTTAATCAATTCTGAATAGAACCCTCTCCCCCCTATATAATACAAGTCTTTACTAATTTAGTTTTCTTTTAAAGGTTATGTCCCTGAGCCCTACAATAAGTTACAAAGCAGCAGAACCAACATTTTATCCTTGGACAATTAGACATGATTCGTTGTGCAAAGCAATCTGGGACTGGATAGTCCTATTACTGGTCATCTATACTGCAATTGAAGTTCCTTATAATGTTGCCTTCATATTACCCATGTATACGAAAGTTCAATATAAAACCACCTGGGAAATTATCAACTTGCACGTCGACTTTATGTTTGTTATCGACGTGATCATAAACTTTCGGACAACCTACGTGCAAGGGAGAAGCGCCAAGGTGGTTTCTAATCCAAAGAAAATAGCTCGCCATTATTTGAAAACTTGGTTCTTTGCTGATTTCATTTCCGCAATTCCATTTGACTTGTTTTCATTGATCAGTTCTAAAGTGGTAAGTATACGTGTTCGCGATAGATTATAAAAATTCTCATAATGATGACTCCGTTTGAAAAACTTCAATCATACCTTTCTCTGCCTATATGCTATAGTCATATCAGCGCGGATCATGCAAAATTTATGTTATTATAATTTTATTAATTTATCAGCTATATCTTCTATATATCTTCATTATCCTCTGCTCGAATTGCCATAGCAATAATATATATTTTGTTTATTTTGAAACGAGTGTACTGCACTAAGATTTTAACTTCAAAATAATTTTAACCGTTTTATCTTAAGGAATATTCGCTGCTCAGTCTTCTTAAAACGGCTCGACTCTTACGACTGGTTCGGGTTGCCAGGAAATTGGATCGTTACTCAGAGTATGGAATAGCTGTGATTTTTCTTCTGATGGGTCTATTTACATTGACTGCTCACTGGCTGGCATGTATTTGGTATGCTATAGGAAGAGTAGAAAAAGATAATCATCCTGCTAACTGGATTAATATTCTTTCCCGCGAACTCTCTGGCAACAAAGATTTTGCCAACTCAACCGATGTCACGTTGACAGAGTGCTATCTTTCCGCCATTTATTTCACTCTGAGCAGTCTAACCAGTGTTGGGTTTGGTAATGTCTCTGCTAATACAAATGCCGAGAAGATCTTTGCTGTGTGTTCTATGTTAGTTGGTGGTAAGTCATGCAGTGTATACACTGATATCATTAGCTTTACTTAGTTTTAGTGTATATCAAAGATAACTATATAAACCCTAAACCAGAGTCCAGGCCAGACCGGATCATTTTCATTACTTTCTAATTTCTATATAAAATTTTTATCCTAATTTTTCCAACAATCACTATATCAAAGAATATACTTAACCTTCTTTATGTAAGTAGTATACAGCCACATGATCAGTAAGTATCTACCTAATGTGAACGAGTTTTGTGATTGGCTTTTTGTAACAATAGTAAGCAGTATTTATAAGTTTTTCTTTTAGAAATCAATTTCTATTGTGTTTCATTGTTATCATCAACCAATAGCAAAGCTTGTTCAGTTAGGTACGTACCGACCCCACATGATATGTTCTTACAGAGACATTCATTTTCAACTTATTTGCAGCTCTAATGTTTGCAACGGTTTTTGGAAATCTTACGGCAATAATACAACGTCTTTACTCCACTACGTCGAAGTACCACAAAGATTTGGCCATTGTACGAGAATTTATCAATTTTTACGAGATTCCACAGCCATTGAGTGATACGCTAGAGGATTACACCAGGAATATTTGGGCACAAACCAAGGGAGTTAATGTTAAGAAGGTCAGTGGCTTTAGAACCAAGAATGTTTAAAAACTTTTTCCCATGCAGTCAATTCTTTTTCAAACATTTCTAAATGTTACAGCTTTAAATGGATTCATTGCTAATTTATTTTTTCATATTTGTGGAAGGTGCTAGAGTTTTTTCCTGAATCGCTACAAACGGACGTGTGTTATCATCTAAGACAAGATCTATTTAACACCATTCCGGCATTCAAAGAAGCTGACCATTCTTGTTTGCGCTCACTGGCTATGAAATTTCGTACTTCTTATTGCTTACCGGAACAATGTGTTGTACGGCGAGGTGATCCAATTCAAGAAATGTATTTCATATGTTCAGGAAGTGTGGAAGTTGTAAGAGATGGAAAATCTATTTTAACATTAGGTAAGCTGTTTCATACCGTGAACTGCATGTTGTTATAGCTGCAAAGGTCTTAAACAGAGGCTTACATGCAAAACATATACTAATATATAGTGTAAAATTAACAAATTCAAGCCTTAACAAGCCGACTCGCCAGAGTGACGAGGGACAAGTCTGATTATGTAAAAAATTACGACTTCAGTGGGTTTATTCTATATTCCCATACTGTACGTATAGAATAAGATATTCTGTCATGATGATATTACGGATTATTGCCATAAAGTGAGACCTAAAGTTTTGTCATGTTTTTGCAGGCAAAGGAGACGTCATAAGCTGTGATTATAAATCACTCAGTCATATTCCAAAGGCAAATTCAGATCTTATAGTTCGTACAATTGCTGAAATACATTCAATAGACTATGAAGATTTATTGGAATGTCTTAGAGCTTATCCGGAGTTTGGAGAGACATTCTTTCAACGCCTTGAAGTGTCATACAGTCTACAAGAATACGAAAACGTAAGTGTTAGCTCATTATTTATCGATCCTAGGTTTCCTTTTCGCCATTTTAATATTTTTCTGTCATCCATAGGTGAGCGAAGGAATGTCAGCACGAGCTCATCGCTTTTCAAACGCTCGAAGTGAACTTTCCTCATTCCAAAGATTTCCTTCCTCAAGCAGCATAAAGCCTCAGGCTAACGGCAGCACGTATATTGACATTCAGGAAACTTCATTTTCAACCAAACATGAAACACAGAAAGTTACTACGGAGCAGAAAAAAGGACTGACTAAAACCTTGTCTGGTAAAAAGGAAACTAATAATACCATCGGAAAAACGGTTGCAAGAAATGAAAATATAGAGGATCGTTTGAGTAATATTGAAAGTCGATTGATTGAACTAGAGAGCACTATCACAACTAATTTTAACGTAATTATTGCTCATGTGGAGAAAAAGAAATGTTTACAAAATTAACGAAATAATGAAGTGAATAGGAATCCAGCTTCTTCCGCGATTAACAGACTTTTCTGGTAATTATATTATGTGTCACAAGTTTATCGTTTTCAATTCAGAATCACCTTGATTTTAATTTGATTGCGAGTTATACTTTCAGGAGTTTTATGAAGATATATCCTTCTTTAAAACATGCATGTATGACTTATGAGAAAAAATATGCCACAATACGAAACAAGGCTCGGGTTTTTCCCTTCAGAGCTCATTCTCGTTGTATCACTTAATTTCCGTTTATTGCATGGTCGAAAAAAAATTTTTTTGCGTAGGGTGATAAAGGACGTTTTGCATGTTTGAACGTAGCCCGTGGGAGTAAAACTTGAAATCCACTTCAAGGTGACTCTAACCGAAAACGATAAAGTTATGACGGGATTATTGGAAAGCTTTATTTAATTATTTCTTTTTGTAAAACTAACAAAATTATTTGGTATAGGGTCACCAAAGTGAACCACAAAAATTACTGACAGAAATATACTGCGTGATCATAAAATTGAATACATCACATGCAATTTCAGTGAGTGACTGATTTTCCTTAGAATGCACCTTTATACATGCAGGAATTTCTAGCTCTGCATATAAAATTCTCATGTGGGTGTCTTCTACCCAGATATCCAAGAATATTTTTGTTGGAAATATAAATTACAGTAGATCGCAATTAATGTCCTGCATTGGATTGTATATAATACGATGTGCATGTATATAATACGATGACCAAGTTATTTGTAAATAATTTTGAATTTAACTTAAAATTTTAACCAAATTTGTAGAAGCATGGCCGACTTTTTAGGAAGGTGATACCCGTATACTAATCACTGATGTGAATATTGATTAATATTTATATTGTATATATACTTTTTAAAAGTTTAAATGTTTGTGTTAGTTTATAGTTTTGATCATGCATGGAAATACACTACTGCACCTCAGGAACTTTAGGCATATAGTCTTATAGAAGGTTCTTGTAAAGCACACAGTTCAATTAGTTCATTTTTTGTATCAATTCTTGACAATAGAATCAGAAATTTAATGCAAATTCCGTCCTCAGTGATAAGAGTCTACGAGAAGTTACCCCAAGATAGAGCTTATTTTGATCTTTACCACATGCAGCCTCTCTCTGCTGTGTTAAACTTTTGTCCGTCATAAAAAAATGGAGGTAAAATCGATCTGGAGCAGGGCCGTCGCTAGAAACTTAATTGCTTGGCGTGTACATTCATATTTTCGTCTTATTTCCGGCTGATTTGCTTGTACCAAGCTTACTGTATCAAGCATGTTACTTCATGCAGAATCATTGCTTTTTGATATTGGCTAACTGCACGTACGTTACATACCTAAATTTCAAATACGCAATGACGCAATCAAAGAAAACGTAAATGTGATATTGCTTATCATATATATGACTTAACTTCGTTACATAATATTGACCTCAAATCTCTATACATAAAGTGTCGTGATGTATTGACTTATCAAATTTCTCCTTTGTGGATGTCCTCATGCAACTACCAGAATTGTAAAGACCAGGGTCTTTTTTGAGAAATTGACTTGGAAAGAGGATAAACGAAATGGAAAGTGGACCTAAATGGAAAGTGTTGATGGTTCCACTCCTTTCCCACGGAAGCGTATATCTGTAAAAAAGACCCTGGTGAAAATTATTTTACTGTCGCTTACTTAAATGTCCAAGTGTAGTTGCCGTTACAACGAGTGTCGAGTTTATATAATGGATTTTGGAACCATGTGAATTTCTAATTGTGCTAATATTTATAACAGATAATGCGAGCTCTCATAGTAACTGTGGGTACCATATAATCAAATACACAAGTTTTTGAAGCATACGCGCGGCAATCCTTCGAGGATTTAAATAGTGAAATATGCTACAGTATGTACTCTATGTGCCTATTTTAGCGTGCTAGAAATACCAAAATGATAGACATTGCAATACTAACACACAGAAGGATAAGGAAAAGTCTATTTAAAACAATAGCTGCCTGTCGCCATTGGTAACGATTCTTTTTTCTTTCTAAATGATCCGAGAAATATTCTGACAGTTCTTTTAAAAGTTTGATGCTGTCGTGTTTCTTCTTGGTTTCCTGCTTGGCATCAAAAGTTTGATCCAATGCAGGGAAATTAACTTTGCCAATGATTGTACCCTTTTTTCCTAATGTGGATATCTTTTTACTTGCTTTTTCATCTTCAGCAGTATCTAGACAGCAACATAAAATATGAAACAACGTATTCTCCGCTCTACCACTATACATGAAAAGCAAACAATCTTCATGAAACAAACGAGGAACAGCTGCTAGAGTCTAATCTTAGTAATCTGAAGGTCTTGTATACGAAAAGCAATATAAAGGGGCGGAATCCATGTGGATAAATCCGAGTCATTTAATACTTGCGAAAAACGAAAAATACAAAATATCTGCTTTACCTTTCAAAGATGGTGCCTCTCTCACACCACTCGCTTTCTTCTCTTCTTCATTACTATTATTCTCATTTTTGTTTCTCTCGTTGTCAGCTCCCATGTTAACAACTCCCAAGTCTTTTTTTGGTCTCTCTCGACGTCTCTCCTTTTTGTGGGTGCTGGCTAAACCTGGTGCGACTGTATTTGCAAAGATATTGTTGGATTTCTTCGAGGTTTGACTGTTGTTACTCTCACGGGAGGCACTTCTTGAGTTCCGAACATTCTGACTTGCATCGCTTTCTCTGCCCTGATCTTCTACTGAAACAACTGGTTTCTTTTCGACTGCTTCCCCATCGCCTTCATCATCTCCTTCACTTTTATTTCGTTTCTTTCGTCCATCCTTTTTCCCTTCTTTCTTTCCTTTTTTCTTCGAACGCTTTTCGTCATTCTCAGCGGCTGGTTCTTCTTTTAAATCCGTATCATCAACACTATCTTTGGATTCCCTTTTTTCTTTTTTTCTTTTGGGCTTGCTTGCCATTTCCTTGTTTCCGTCATTTTCTTTTTCATTTTTAACCTCGTCTTGGTTTTTCCTGCGTTCCTTGCCTGGTTTTTCTTTTTTCTTTTCTTCTGGTTTATTCTCTGATAAAGTTTCTTCATCAACTATTTTTTTCTTTTTCGATGATTTCTCTTTTTCCTTTTCTACTTTCGTTTTTTTCTCCAAATTATTGGATGCTTTCTCAACAGATTTTATACCTTCGTCTTCCTGTTCTGGTTTTCTCTCCTGGTATTCTTGCGGTGATTCAATCGATTTTTTGTTCTCATTTACTGGTTTAGGCTTGCGTTCATCGTTTTTTGATGCTTTCTCAACCGAGTTCTTACTTTCGTTTTCTGACTTCGCCTTTTTCTCCAGATTATTTGATGCTTTCTCAACAGGTTTCTTGCTTTCGTTTTCCGGTTTTGGCGTTCTCTCCAAATTATTTGATGCTTTCTCAACAGGTTTCTTGTTTTCGTTTTCTGGTTTCGACTTTCTCTCTGGATTATTTATTGATTTTTCGACTGGTTTCTTGTTTTCGTTTTCTTTCACAAATACTTCAGCTGGCGGAAGTAACCCACCGGGCTTTTTTGTTCCAGTATCATGTGCGAGTCTTGATTTTTCTACCCTCACTGGTTTTACTTCAATCACTCTCTGATTATTGACTGGTAAATATTTTTCAAAATTAGTGGAACTGTCGTCTATATGCACGTATTTAAATGGTTTGGAAGATTAGTGATCATGCATACTTGGATTAGTTTGTATCGGCATGAGTCCGCATGACTATACAGACTAATAGACTATACAATATAAATGGACTCTATAAGTATATTTAGGATGTCAAACGCAGAAACGTCATCTTACCAGTGTCCAAAATATCAGAAGGGTAAACCTTGGTAGCGTTTGGAAACTTTAAAGCTTTTCTCAAATGCTTCAGGACACCAATCTGAGAAAAAATACATCAATTGAGAAAGTTGCGTTTGCCAATAAATAGGCGTAGTTATATTGTGAAAATAGTCTTGCAATGCTATAAAATATTTTGGCATTGCATTGGAAAACATGTTACACCAATGTTTTCAAACACGTGCAACAATCGTTGTCCAAATGCGAGCGGTCTATGGAACTTATGTCTTAACAAAATTGATAGCTACAGGTAATATGAAACCAAATATACGCGATGAAACCCAAATGATCAAGAATTTCACCATTTAATAACAAGAATTAGGCTTATAATTACTCTTAGGTTATTGTCAGCCACCTTGTTCAATATAACTTAGAACCTTTAAAATTTATTTTTCTTGTAAAACTGACCTCAACGAATTTTGACATGGAGTAAATTTTCCATCCAGACAAATCATGAAAGTAGTATGCGACTACCCAGCAGGTGCATAACAGAGCACATGTCAAGATGAATATGCAACAGCCATAGAATTTTGATAGCAAAGGAAAAGCGTCGGATCTTGTAGGCATTTTGGTATTTAGTATTGTCAGGTATACGGATAGGCACAACAGTAAATTAATTCCAATTTCTGCAAAATACAAGAGGAAAGCGTTATTAGCGATTTGCCTAGATGGGGAAAATAAGGGCCTCTACAGACTAGGGATTTCCACAACTAAATAAGTCCGATAAAAGATTCCACACACTGGCGCTCAAATACTGATTTAGCAACCGAAATAGCGCGGAGATTAAAAGGAGTCGACAACTAAAACAAAAGTTTTCACACACTAGAAAACGATAAAAAAATGAGGACAACTATTAGTTCACAACGACAACTTGCGCGACAGACTACGTTTTTTGCTGTCGATAACTTTTAGTTGTCGATCACAAATAGTTGTTGACAACTAAATCCCTAGTCTGTGACGCTAACTCTGCGTCAAACTCTGCTCTCATCACACGCTGAATTCAAAGTAGCCCCGGTCCCCGCCGCAGTGCCCATCGAGCAAAGATCCATATTTTACCCTCATCTACAACCTACACTATAGCCTGATATCACTGTTTGTATGCAAGAGTCTCACGTTTGCTCTTGTCAGTTCGCTCTGCAGCTACAGTTATACACAACATATGACTATATATAGATCTCAGAGTTACAAATATGGAGACTATATACTATAAATGACGCTATACCTACCCATGCGTTTTCCCACTTCCGGTGGTAATGTAAACATCATTATGGACAAAATAGCAATCAGAATTGAAGGAATGATATAATTCGAGACATACGAGGAAGCACCACGTCTGATATGGATATTAAAACTAATCATGTAATATGGATGGGGACAGCATGTAAATTTTTTTACAATTGACTTAGGCTCTTTGCCAACAATATGCCATTCGTTATTATGAACGTAGTTTCCAAAATCCAATGCGTTGCTTTCTCGAAGTTTTAATACTAGCTCAGAACCATCGTGCACCCAGGATGTGAACACAAAAGAGCATTTGTGTTCATCATAAGGATAGTCTGCTATAGTCAAGGAACATTGTCCGTAAATAGATCCTGGAAAGTTAAAGTATGCTGTTCCATCTGAAGAAACACTAATCTTCCATGCAAGATCATCTTCGTTCTTCTTCATTCCAATCACATGGCCTGCTTCTGAAGTTAGCCTACGAAAAATGTATTAATGTATTCGTAAACGATCTTTGCCGTTTGCAAATTTTAGCCATCCGCGTCAACGGGTAGAGGGTTCTAAACTCAGTAAACTGAGTTGTAAAGGTCGCAAGTTATATTTGTTCGTTGAAAGCGGTATGGCTGCTGTATCATGCAGTAGACTTTTAAAGACATTCTTAAGGCAACACTGGAAGTAAACGTGTTGTAATCAGACTGTCTCTTTACCAATTCTCTCTCTGAAAGCAACCATCGAGTAACAAATCTTTTGCGATTATGGAAAATAGTTTACATCTAAGCTGCAACTAACTAAAAAACTGACTACATAATAGTGATCGATGATTCAGGGATTTGTTGCCATGTTGCATGGAGAATATAATGGTATACAAATTTTATCGTATATGCCCCATCTCGGCCCTAAAAACTGAAACTTGAATTTTAATCAATGATATAGGTATACGCAAGTGTCAACTTTGTTTCAATATGGTTATACTTACGGTTTCATAAGCATGATATCAGGTATCCACAAATAATCCGAGTCAATCTTGAAACTGGATATATTTCTATACATTTTTGGATCCCATTGTAACCTGTGATCTTTCCATGCCTGAAAAGGTAATCATATAGTAGCTATATGGAACCTCTTCCATCGCGATGAACAGCCCATTGACGAAAGGCTGTCATTTCTTTAGAAATTGAGTGAAATTCCACATGCAGTAAGTACATGCATGAAAACCAAAATATTAGCACAGCTAGGACGAATGATCGGGCTGGCTACGCTACTGTATACGGTATATGATTATCCTTTTTTAATGGTTTATAATTCATTACCATTCTATACCAAACATTAAGATTCATCCCCTCCATTCGTTCATCCTGAAAATAAACAGTGAAATATTGTCCATTGTACAAAAGTGCTCATGCATTGTTAAAATCAATTTGTAATTTGTTAGTCATTGTCAGTAAAATATAATCTTCACCGCTTAAGACAAAATGTTATATATATACACCACGCTAAGAATAAAAATCCAATCCAAAGTATATTCACCCATATATGTCAGTATAGACTATGGTGTGATTTGTGGTTAAAAAAAACCCATTTTCATTAACATTGTACCCTAGACACAGTATTAGGCGCCGTTTACACTAAACTCATTTTATTGGCATGGTGCGCCTAAAATGTGTACCGCGTGTGCGTATTTCATTCGTGCTGAAACTTTTTATTGGTTGCCTGAACATGAATGAAAATTGGTACGGGTACCGATTTTGGCCGTGCCGCGCTAATAAATTGAGTGCAGTGTAAATGGAGTTTAAGAATATAACACTGCATGCATCAGTTGCTTGGCGAGAAAACCCTGAAATTGCACAACATTTTTGCCAAAGCACAAAAGGGGAAAGAAATTAGTGAAGAAAAAATCTAGTGTTTTTTCGTGTCCTTAGTATTGCTCCGACATACTACCGTTCTCGCAGAAAGCGACGTATTTCAATTCTTGCATGTTATCGTGTGGGCGAGGGCTAGCTAGCTTGTGTTGTTTCGTTTCGTGAAAGATATACGTTCATTTTTTGTATTTCTATTGCAAACGGTGCGGAATCTAGCTACGCCTTTACGTAGATCATACCTGCATGTAAACTGCTTACAGTGGTGATGCCAATTAATTACAAAGAATTGATAAGAAAGAAATGATTCTGCCATGAGTGATTGTACCGTCATAGCAACTGGTGATGCACTGGAGTGCCGCAGATGATTTGCATATATAAAATTTTGCCCTTGCAATAAGACGCATTTCAAGTTCTCGATGTCATTAGTTAAAACTTCAGTTCTTTTCATTTAAAAACAAGCATTATTATAAGTTCATCGAGCATCACAAGGCATTTTATATACAGTCTTAAACAAAAAGACTGCTGATTTGGCCGAATATATTTCAGCCTAATTCCAAAAAATAGATTTCCATTTGTTTGGTTCACGATTAGAAAATTTATATACGATTTGAAATTAGCTATATTCTCATATTGGCTTTGGTTGATCGGGAAATTCCCAATAATTTACCCTTTAAAATTATAATAAATTGATGTTCTATTGCATCTCGATAATCATCTCGATTAACGGTTGGGCTAAAAAATTATCTGATGCTTGGGAATTACCTTTATAATTAACAGAACTAACATAATTTAATGCAAAAAAGTTGGTTTTCAGCCTTTATACTAACCAGTTTGATCAACTGCGCGACTGCAATTCCAAGGGTGACATTGACTGGCGATTTGGGATCTGGTTGAGGCAAGGCGATCTTGTCATAGTTCAGAAACAAATCATCAAGTAACTTCACATGTTCTTGATACAAAGCTTCATCTCCCCTCACATCTAAGCAAGAATAATTCAGCCCTAATTAAATTTAGGTATGTCGAACGTTTTTATCCATGGAACGAACTCGGCTGAAGAGTGAATTCTGCAGGCAACACTCAAGGGCGCGGTTTTCCAACAGGCGAAATTCTTCGATATCGAACGAGGATTTTCGCTTGATTTTCGTTTCATTAGAAGTCGACCGAATTGGAGTCACTTAATAGGTCGAAATGGAAAATAAAGCCAACGAAAAATTTCGTTTTATCGATAAATTCCGAGCAATTTGTACAAAATTTGCCATGACTTGGCATGACTACTTTTTCAATATCTCGCAAACAAACTTTCCAATTACTAATCTTTTTAGCTGTACTTATGGATTTCTTTAGTTTTAAATGTAGTTTTAAATATATAACGCCTCAGGATTAACAATATTAGAGCATGCAACATGAGTGTTCAGGTAATGTTTCTCCTGAGAAAATGTCTTAATTGATACTTTAGGCACGCCAATACGCGGTCAGCTTATACTGCCGGCGTTTCCTAATGCATTTAGCTTAAGAAAGAAAACAAAATTCGAGCAGCCAATTTGAAAAAATAAGCAAAACTTACAAAAAAAGTCTGATATATGTAAATATTTTATATTTAACCCCATACTAGAACGTTAAACTTACAATGGAAGTCAAAGTAACATGACTGTCATTATTGCTATACATTTTACACCAACCCGAGACTAGATTAAATTGCTTATCCAACTCAAGCACTTATACTTATAACATATTGTAAAATCCCTGATAATTTTTAAAAACTAGTAAGGATGTCTATACATATCACTTGTTTCAGTGAATAACTTTTCTTCTTCAATTCAATAAACTAATTGAAATTTGGCAACTGGGTTTGGATTAAGACGGTCTCCTAAAAATTAGCCATTCTATATGAACGAGGGAGTTTCTAGCATTATATCACTTTTAATATCCTCGTTTATCGAGAACATCCTGAACCAATCCTAATATTACCGCTTATTGCTTTTTATGTTTGTATGCATGATATTGACTATGTGATATTTCACTTACATTGACATCGGAATAAAGTTAACAAGACGAAGACAGCCAGAGAGGCATCAGCATTTATACTTCGTAAGAGCGGCATTTGAAAGAACTGTGGTATGACCGACTACAAATATCAATTCGATCTTCTCTCATTCCGCTTTGTCCCGCTTATTATCTTTCATTGTTTCAGTTTTCATATTTCCATGTTTCATGTACACAGGATGCTGAGGAACCTGCTAATGCGCACAATACGCAATACCAAAACAGGTGTTTTGGGGTTTCGTAGCCTACACCAAAATAAAACCTTTCAAAATATTTGGTATGTTAATGTTCACCAAAATTCTACACTGGCAACATTTCTTTTGGCGATGCCGATGATGCACTTCTAGACATTTAGTCGAATCCTTAGTTTTTATGTTCAAAGCAGTTAAACTTTCAAAGCCTTTATTTCCCCCAAAATTTTCAATTCAAATAGATGGGTTTACTTTGTAAATAATTTCCATATGCTATAAACAAAACAAATTTTGCTAGAAACGGCGGTCCATAATGTATACTGTCTCATGTTAAGAGACATCAATTATGCATGAAAAGGCCTTATAAATAAAGTATATTCTCTTGTGAAAAGTTTTATCATCGTTTGTAAAACGGTCGCAAATTTTGAAATTCTGTAAAGATCTAAATAGTTTTCAACTCTGTATAACCAAATACATTATTCCGATTGGTATAGTGACTTTCTAGCTTTCCTATTCGTCTTTCTATGCCATTAATAACCTGCCTCTAACATGGATAGCTACTTAGTTTCTATAGCGACATTATAAACAAGAATACTTAATGTTGTGTCCTACGGTGCAACGATATATTGAGAATAATTAGACACGTGAGCATGTAAAGATTATCCCTATATAACAAGTCTCGAATCTCGATGCGTTATTAAAAACGCCTGCTGCTTTAAAATTCTGGATATATAATATTTAACATACTGCGATAACTGAATAAGTGGACTAACATGAATAAAGAGTTGTTCTATTAATTCTATAGTCCCAAAGAACATTTTCAAAGAACATTAAAATTGGGCATGTGCATGCAGACTAAAATAAGCTATCACTATCCACTAAATAAACGCCCGCTCTTTCCTTATTAAGCCGGTTTTTCACTAGGCAAAATTTTTCGATCGAACGAAAGAAATCGTCAGCTGAAAAACGGATTTAAATTGTGTTCGATACTGTAGAGGCAGCAGATCCTCGCAGTCTGAACGCTACCTTGCTTAATAAAGAGTTGAGTGTTTTATCAACAAAAACCGAACTTTCTATTGTTAAATACTTAAAGAGATTGTTGAAAGAGACTTATTTTACAAATTACACCATCTGTAAAGATGCGTGGTCAGTGCAATGGGAGCAGTGTAGCAGTTCAGTACAAATAACTTCTCATGAAACTGATGAAAGGGATATCAAATAACGTATTGACGTAACGTTTAACCTACTTTTCCCGACGAAGGCCGAATTTTTTCCTCCAACACCCCCAGGATTGATCGGCGGTTACCATGAATGGGGATTCTAAAGAGAAGGCTCCAAATTAACTGAAATCTCAAACTGTAATAAGAATCTATACAATTGAAGTCGTACTTAAGCTCTGTGAAATAATTATTGATGGATTTAGCAGTTTAAATTTTATTGTTGATTTGTTACCTTTGACATGTTCAAAAAACACATGGAAACGAAGCGAAAATTATGTTCCTGATCAAAGTACATTTCGAAAGTTGAAAAAATTAAAAGTACTTCAGTTTATGGTATATTCAAACTTGGTACGGTCGAATATGCCAAAATATGGTAGAATCAACCTTGGCAAGATCGACTATATATCGGAGTATGCCAGTATGGTATATTCAACATTGGAAAGGTCGAATGTACCGGAATATAGTATAATCCACCTTGGTGAATTCGAATTTGTCGGAATACGGTATATAGCGAGGTAGCACACTATTCCTGACAGTGCCTTGTTTTTTTTCTTGCACCAGGCTGTTTTCGGGCGAACTCTGTATAGTGAACTTGATTTTATGTTTGTACGGATGATCAGATTTATGACTTTTTTGACGTCACAGAAATTTTGAGAAGTGTCATACACCAGAATGCAATTTGATTTTTCGAATTCCCTGGTTGAGACTCGCGAAGGCCATTCTAAACTTGCTGCGTATGGTATGTCTGGCTGTTTATCGAAATATTATTCTGATATGTGAAGATTTTTCAAGGTAAGATTTAGGACTTGGATCGAATTATTACCAAATATTGGCGAAAATTGCATGTATTACTTGCCTCAGAGTTCAGTCCAGCGAATATACGGCAGCACTTCACGGTAGTAACTTCTAGTTAACTTTTTTCACTTACGTAACATGTGTTCTCTATAACATGAAGTAGCGATACGTTTACACGTTTTGGTGGGAAGCAAAAAAAGCCGGAAGGTTTCACTCTTTTTGCACGTTGTGGCGATTTTGTTTGCTTGTCTGTATAAATTAAATATCGAACTAACATATTTTTTAACAAACATATTTTAAAATTAGAGAAGCATTTAAAGAAGTCAAAATTGTGAGTGTAATTCTCGGTAGCAAAGAGGAATTAACAGAGGCAAGAAAAATGCCAAACATCAAAGTATTTGGCGGTAGCTCTCATCCTGAACTTGCAAAGTTGATTTGTGAACGACTTGGTATAAGCTTAGGGCGATGTACCTTAAAGAAATTTTCTAATAAGGAAACAAGGTAAAGTATAGAAATGGTGAGATAAATTCTCTAATGGTACGATGGTATATTGTAATGTTTCTGGCCAGATTTCTGGTCATACTATATTATAAAACCGAAGTGGCGGGCAAATTTCGCGCCAGAGTCATGGCGCTAAAAATTTTTTCTTTATATCTGAAAAAATTGTTTTAAATGGATACTCATAGTGTCTGTGTTTGAATTCAGGAAATTTTCTTTGGCCCAAAATATTCACTACTCTTTAATGTTTTTAGTGTTGAGGTTGGTGAATCTGTGAGAGGAGAAGATGTATTCATCATTCAGAGTGGTTGTGGAGATATCAATGACAATTTGATGGAACTTCTTATTTTAATTAATGCATGTAAAATAGCATCAGCTGAAAGAGTAACTGCTGTCATACCTTGCTTTCCTTATGCACGACAAGATAAGAAGGACAAGGTAAATATTGAAAAACCTAAAAAAGATGATTCCTAAACCAGAAATACATAATTTTTCCAATGACTCTGTTTTACAAACTGTTCAATCGGTTTTTATATTTTTTATTGATGAAAAGTATTTGTTTATCCTGTATAATTTATATTGTTTTTCACATAGAGCCGGGCACCAATATCAGCAAAGCTTGTAGCCAATATGCTTTCTGTTGCCGGAGCTGATCACATTATAACAATGGATCTTCATGCATCCCAAATACAGGTACAAATTTGGTACTATATGCTATTCAGCATGTGAAGCTTAAGGTTAGCAAATTACAATGTAAGCCATCTTACTCCTAGGGCTTCTTTGATATACCAGTTGACAACCTGTATGCTGAACCAGCTGTACTTAAGTGGATTAAGGAGAACGTAACTGATTGGAATGAGTCAGTCATTGTTTCCCCGGATGCTGGTGGTGCAAAGAGGTTAGCACCATTGGTTACCATATGACATTCTAGTAATCCAGTGACTTTTATATGTACCTATGTAAACTGTAATATGTATATGTATGTAAGAAGGAAGTTGGGCACCCCAAAAAGTGCTAATAACCATAGCCTATATAAGTCTTGTATTGCATTTTACTTTTTATTTAGAGTGACTTCAATTGCTGATCGACTGAACGTAGAATTTGCCTTGATTCATAAAGAGGTAGATAGACATTCAATATTCTTTCATTGGCAATAGTCTGATATTAACTTGTATGAGTCCTTACCCTGCCCATAAGCGTTATTTTAGAACATAGATAAGGTTAAACATCCTGTCCAAATTTTCTGTAAGCTAATTGTTCTGTCAGAATTAAAGTCCTGTCAGCTAAATGTCTGTAAGTGAAAGGTTCTGTCACTGTCAGCAAAATGTCTGTCCCAAAATGTCAAGTCATGGGGGAAAATTCTGAAATATTGCCAGTCAAAAATGTTAGAATAAGTTCTTAAAGTTTTTAAATTAAAGTACTCTCCTTCAATATAGAGAAAGAAGGCAAATGAGGTTGCAAGTATGGTATTGGTTGGTGATGTGAAAAATAAAATTGCTATATTGGTTGATGACATGGCAGACACATGTGGGACGCTTGGATTAGCCTGTCAGAAGTATGCATGTTTCATCATGTTTCATCAATGTAGAACATTCATCTACTGCTGTAGCCATAGTATTTATTGACAGTGAATAAAGTAGCAGAAAAGTTTAGAAAGTAGCATGCCCATTAAGAAAGGTAGATTGGCAAATCGTTCATACAGCCTGCATTATACCTACAATATGGTTTATTCAACATTTTTTACTTTATTCGTATCCCGCTTCTTAGATTGAAAGATGCTGGTGCTAAACAGATATTTGCAATCCTAACGCATGGCATATTATCTGGTCCAGCCTTAAGCAGAATTGATGCCACAGATATTGAGGCAGTTGTTGTTACAAATACTATTCCACAAGATGAAAAAATGAGGATATGTTCAAGACTAAAGGTGAGCCATCCTAAACACAAAAAACAAAGAGAATATTATATAAAGTAATATGTATATGTCATTAAATTTTATGTATATGTCATTATTTTCATTGCAGGTAATTGATATATCTATGATCCTCGGTGAAGCCATACGAAGAACTCATAATGGAGAGTCAGTTTCGTATTTGTTTAACCACGTTCCTTTGTAAGTCAGGAAAATGACTTATAGCATGTAGGTTATAGCTACAAGTACTGTAAATAGATCTTTATATTCAGTATATAAATTGCTTATCTGTAGTCTGATAAACTACGATTCCTAATAAAAACTACAATTTGAAATCTACCAGACCTTGCACAAATCTTCTGTCCTGATTTTAACTATATTCATTGGGTGGGAATGAAAACAGCCAGGGGACGGAAAATACCTTCTGAGGCCAGATTCAAAGGTAGGTTAGCGCTGACCCTGGGTTAAAATACAGTGTTTTAGTTTATGTTCTTCTGAACCACAGTTGGTTTTAAAACTTTAGAAAATATGACTTCTATCGGTCCAGAAAAGATTTATGAAAGAGGATATTCAACTTTGTAAACAAGTCCTTAAAAAAAAATAATGCCATGGCAAAGACACAGATCACAGATGAGCAGTGGTAAAGATTTGCTATGATATGATATATATGGCTATCATGAAGTACATCACTGGTGTTACCTAGCAACTATATTGAGCTTCAAAATGGCGGACGAAAAAGAAGATTTGGATAAATTTCTGCAGGATGTCGATGATATAGGTGCGTAATTTCTAGCCCAGCCTACCTTATTGTGTGGCTTTCGCAGATTTGTTGCAAAAATTTTAGTTCACGTTGCTGTGTGCATAATCTACATTTTTAGTACACTACAGTATCGTCTGTATAGTCTACGGTTTTTTATATGAATATTATAAAAATACACTAAAATATTTGATACTAAATATTAACATAATGGCAAATATTTGAGCCTAACAAAAGACGGATGTCTTTAATGTACTATATTTTTAGCATTTGAGTTTTTCTTCTACTGCGCATATTTACGACTTCTTTCTCTTTCTCTAGTATCTCAGTAGTAATCTTCTTTTACTTTCTCTCATTACTTATTTTAAAATCCTTGTGATTATTATGGTTTTTAATAAAGTAGATTAGATTATTAGCAAAGGGAGATGATAATTGATAAAAAATAATTTCATAATTTTTATTTTGTATCCCTTTCTAGGCTCTATCGTTAGGAATCTTTCGTCAAAAGATGAGGAAAGGAACAGAGAGGCAATGGAAGCATCAGAAAAGTTAATGAAAGAGAAAGAAGAGAGAGAAAAAGTGAAGACAAAGTATGACAAAACTTTGATTAATGCACACCCCAGTCCTTCTGAGGTAAGAATATTAGCATGCAACAGTAGATTGTAAAAGATTTAGCTTTATTCCCTGTCAAAACTTTCCCATCTAATATTGATTTCAATTTAATTCTTTAGCAACAATATACAAAGGAGCAAGGTAATAAAAAATACAGAGTGGGACTGTCTGCCTAGCAGCTAGAAAACAAAAGAACTGCCTTGGAAAATTAAAGGACTGCCCATGCATGCACCCAGTGGCATAGCCAGCCTGATGACTTTGTTCCACTATGTAAATTTCGAGTTATTATAACTATTCATATCCTAAGAAATTTATTGTTTTCACAGTCAATGAACAGCAAAACCGGTATGCTAATATTTTCGTGTACACTGACTGTGAAAACAATAAATTTCTAAAGACATGAATAATTATAATAACTCTAAATTTACATAGCGGGACAAAATCGTCAGGCTGGCTACGCCACTGAGCATAGCTGGACAAATCATCAGGCTGGCTATGCTACTGTGCCCTCCTGTCCATGACTTCTTGTTCACAAATTATGAAATACAATACTTGGTTGTCAAAACTTGGTTGCCAAAGTTTGCCTGGTAGCACTTGCTCATACTATGATATTCATTTCAGTTTAAATTACTGCTCCTTAATCTATGCAGACAGGAAAGACTTGTCAGATTTGTTTGAGATATCAGATAGTCTTTTGACTATGCCCAGCAACTAAATGAATTACTAAATAACTGAATAAATAATATTGATTACTGAATAACTAAATGAATTACTGCATCATCATGTAACAGAGCAATATGCATGTTATTATATCAATGAGAATTATAATACATTTTAAGAACAGTTTATGAGAGGAATTGAGCTTGATGCAAAAGAAAGGGGAGAGAGAATGAAGAAAAATGAAGCTGATGCAGAAACTCTAAAGTCTAAAGGGAACAAGGAATTTAAATCCTGTCGTTATCAGGAAGCAATTGATTGTTATACTGCAGCTATTAAATTAGTCAAGTATTTTCCTGCATTGTACACAAATAGAGCTCAGGTGAGTAGCAATGAAGATTGCTGGCAAATAATACTAAACAATCTATATTTTAATATAGCACTGTAAGAATGACTATCCATTCGCAAAACCCCTTCATAGTTATGGTCTGTTATTCATTCATTGACTAAGTTTCTTTGCACACAGGCTTACATAAAACTGGATAAGTTTGATGCCGCTATTGATGATTGTAAATGGGCAATGAAGGTGAGATTAGAGCTATATAGATTCTATTGAAAATATTGCTTTAGTGTTTTTTGGTTTTCACTGCTATGCAATTATTTTATATTATATTATAAAGCCAGGTTCGACAATCAACATTGCATGCATAAGTTAAAAAGCATTTAAATTGTTTACATGTCATTAAACAGGCTGTATCGTACATAATAATGTTGTAGACCTGTTTCTTATGTCGTGTATCATCTTTAAACTCTGATTCGCGCTGTATTTTAGATTGATGAGAAATGCGTGAAGGCTTATGTCCATTGCGGACGAGCATTGCAAAAGAAGCGACTCTTTTCTGAGGTATTAACCCTTTCCTATTACTTTCCAGTCCTCAATTTACTTTAAATCTAAGTAGACCGCATGGACCATGGTTGTTATAAAGTAATCAAATCAGTAAACAAAAAAATAATGAATTGTCACCCTGTAGGCAATTTCGTTCTTCAAAAAAGGTGAAGAAATTGACCCAAATCAAAAAGATGTTATAGCAGGTAGCCGATGCATGCGTGTCATTATACTTTATTATAAAGATAAAATGTTGCGCCAAACTGCAGTTATTTTTTTAAATTATTTTTCTTGGTAGCTTCGTTATTCCAAAAATCGATAGAAATACTATTTTCACAATCCCTTGGTTTTTACATGTAGCTAAGCAAGTGGTTACTTTTTGTTAATTTTAAAAGGTTACATCTCACAGACGGAAAAGGAACAAAAGGAATATGATTTTGAATGTGAGGTAAAGATACAAACTGATAGTCGGTCTAATTCAACTTAGACATATAGATTTAAGTATTTATATATTACGGATGAGGTAATTTTAAATTATTTGAATTATATTAAATTCAAACAAACATTTTTATAGGTCAATGTAAAATATGAGAGCGATCCCTGTCTAAAAGCAGTCGGGGAAATTATTGAAAAACTTAATGAAAAATCTGATTTAAAAGAGTGCACAATATGTGCGCGCCAACTGGTAGAACTACTTGCGAATAGTAAGTATGCTGGTCATATTAGGTATCAGATAGTAAGGGGTATCATTGGCGGGGTGTGATAGCTGAGATATACCGTTGATAGGTTCCAGGACGATATTTCCTGACGACAAGTCGACGTTTGTAGTTTTTCATTACTTTTGTAGGCGATGAATCCAAGACGCTGTTTCGTCTTTTAAAAGGATTTTCTTTCTTTGGCACAACTACTAAATTTTGGAGGTTTGTATTACTGTACGTTCAATATTATAAGTATAACTAAAAGTGTTGTGGTATAATGTCATAAACGAAATATCGTAAGAAGAGTTTTCAGATTTTTTGATAAAAAGGTTTTTTGATAAATTTCTATAAATCACTTCTATATGTCGTTAGGTTTTCGTTACCTTTATGAAGTTTCGACAATGAATGTAATCACGGGCAACTTACCATGTCAAGTTGCATTATATGAAGTCTGATTAGTTTGGAGTTTCAGAGTTTTTAGTTTGGATTTCACACTATACGGATTAAACATACAAATATTTTCGTATCGATTATAGCTATATAGTCTCGATTGTTACATAGCTATATAGCCAAAATACACTAGCAAAATCAACAATTAAAGTTGTCCTAAAGGTAAAAAATCAAAACTGTAGGATCTTGTAAACTTTAGACGCCAAGGGCATAATGAGGGCTCGCTTACTGTAGAATTATCGAGGACAGAATTATACACATGCATGCATGCATTGCATCATATTTACACTGACCCCAATTTGAGTTAACCTGCATGTGTAAACCCCTATGCATTATCCTTTTTTTTGCGTATAGCTATATATACAGAGTTATAGAACGGAATTTTATCAAATATATGTTGATGAACTTATTTATACAATATATATAGATTGTGTGAAAACTGTAGCTCGTGGGAGTCCAACGAGGAGACGTTTGTTCACGAAATGTTGAACCTTGGAGAAATTACTAGTGCTAACAATGGTAAATTTTGGGGAATGGGGGACAATAGATCTTTCTCATAATGGCGTCAAATTCGGAAAGCCTGCAACATCGTGCATAAGAAAGGTTTATTGTCTGATGGGATTTTCCGTATCCCATGTTCCCCTAAATCCATATTTCTTGTGCTGTAGAAGCCTATCACCCAAAAAAGGAGAATGTTGTCGTATTTTCGCAAGAAAATGGTCCCCATTACCTTTTTTCATGGACGAAGATTTTTTGAATTTATGCATACAAGCATAAATAAATAAACCTTATCGTTTTTTCATAAATTTTGATTTGCTACATGCCCTACATCGATTTATATTGCTCTATTTTTCCTCTGACCAACCCGCGGTGCCTGCATGTAAGCTCGGAAAAATTAACAGTCTAACAATATTATGCACAAATTGCGTTTGAATGTTTTTCATTTGAGCGTTATATTACAGTACAATTGCCATATTCGCGTTATATCTTTTTTTTGCTATCCAACGTTCTGAGACATTTTGGAGGTAAAGTCGGTGAATTTTTAATGTTTGTTGTTATAGAACGGAATGCTGGGGAACTTCTTAACTACAAAATAATCGACGTAATACACAAGGTGTGTCAGAAATGCAATGTCCAAAAAGTTCTCTTGGCTTCGGTAAGACTTTTACGTCAGCTGACGGAGTTTACATTGGGAAGACAACATATTGTGGATTATGCTCGTCACAACAGGTGCGTGCATGAACATTTGAACCACGACTTATATGACCTTTAAATTAAAACATGTTTGTCAGTTTGTGAGACATATTAAGCAATAACCTGGTCTGTTTTGTATGTTTTGTGTTACTAGTTGTTTTGTGGAAAGACTTTTGAAATTTGTAGAAGAAAGACATGCAATTTCAAGGATTGTAATGGGATGCATGAACAATTTATCGTTAGACAAGACGTAAGACATGTGGCATACACGTTTATATGAATGAATAATACTTTTTTTTCAAAAGAGTACATAATCTGGGTATTGCCCATGCACTTCCTCTTCGAGCGATTGAACATGAAAAATAGTTGCTCCGAAGAGATTCCTCTTGTTTCAAGGATGAAACATTTTGTCTGCCACCCGAGACATTCATTTGTTGCAGGTATAGGTGTTTTGTCACACCATATTTCAATATTGTCTTCCTGTAGATTTGCTTCAAACAATTCTTCACAACTAGAAAAGATTCTTTTCTCCCTTATCAAAGCACCTATGGTAGGTTGGTACAGTGCAGATTCCGTACATATGCTCTATCATCAGTGAATGTTTGTTGAGATCTGAACATTATATTTATTCATAGACCACGTCCGATAATTCAAAGTTGGATCGAAATGCCCAACTGGCACTTGTAACCACAGGCTTCGCAACATTAGCAAATCTGGCCCGAGTCAAGAGGATAAGGAACAGACTACAGCTTAATGTTCAAGTGTGGATTCTTTGTGTTGATATTCTGGTTAGAAGAACACTCGCTCTATATTTGTTGTTGATTGTACCCCTTTTGTTGGAAATGTCATGAGAGCTACATGAGAGCAGTTGGTTTGAATACTAAAACACCCGAGGCGATTAGCCCACTATTCATGAAAGTGAGGTCCCAGGCTAAAAGATGCGGGGTGTTTTAATAAAGACATACATGCAGGTTCATGTTATCGCTCAAATACATGCTTCAGGAAAAGGAAAATAAACCATAAAATTTCTACAGTGAACAAACCAGGCCCTAATAAAAGAATCGATCAGTTCTAATTAAACGATTTTGATAACCTAGCTTTTTCTTACATTCATCCAGACTGAATATGATAGTATTAACGAAGAAGAAATAGCTGATGTGATTTATGCTTTATTGGGTTTACTGATCAACCTTTTAATTGAAGATTCAATTCATGTAAAGGTATGTTGAGAAAGAGTTGATATTTTGGATCTAACTCAAAGTCTCAAACACTTTGAACTTTGTCTTTGACGTACCAGCGCGCAGAGAAGGGGTAAGAAGTGGTCCTGTAATCGTCCAAATATAACGTACACGTGCAGACCTTACACTCCCTGTAAAGTTTTCTGTGGATGACTCCAAAGTAATGTTAATCGCTCTGACTATAGGATGTTAATTAATTCAATAATTTACTAATTATCGCTTATATGGCAAGACCATGCACCCAACAATTGTTGTTGCGATTTTATGTGCGATTTTCTTCTTCTCGCTGATGTGAACGAGTAAGTTGGGTTATATATATTGAATCAACAGTGCACATATGTGGCATCATGCGTATATCAAAACCCGAATATCAAGCTTGCAAGAATCTTTGACCGCGAGTAAACCAGCCTTTGTTCTATGTTTAGAGTCATGGTATTGCAATAGCTGTGTTGATCTTGAAGTTACTTACTTTAGAAAACATGGATATCGTAGAGGTATATGCATGTAAATGGTTGGTTGTTGTGCTGTGACAGTCTTGCTCTATGTGTAACATAGAAGTAGCTATACTCGGCCCTCGTTTTCGTGATTGAGAGGTTGAGTTCAACTGATGTCATGAAAATGCACATCGACGAAAACGAGACTCATTAGCCGACTGCTTTACTTGTTTTGATGAAGTAAATTAACGTAATTAACAAAGAAACCATAACCACCGCGCGCAGTAAAATGTTTATCTCCATGGGGGTTCTTATATCATCTTGCACGTGCAAAGTGTGAATGTCGAACATTTTCATTGTTGCATGTCGAAACATATTCGTTGCTGGTTTTAACAAAACGAACTTTAAGTATTCTCATTTTCCAGCGTCTGCTTGGCGTCTCACGATTATTGATGACGTATAGTAATGAAGTAGTTCAATTGGTTTGTACTGAATCTACCTACGATGTCTTACTGAAAATCGTTCAGGTACATCATTCTGGCGCAGTACTGCATGAGTATTTATTTATTCTCAGTTTAATAAATTGTAATAGTTATAATCACTAAAGTTATAGTACTATTTTTTTAAGGGCCATATCATTTTTACCAAATAGCCCACTTGGAACTACTTTGCTACTTCTAAACACTTGTCTTTAACCATTTTACTTTTTTAGAGAACCGCGGGCGATACTACGATTTCTTATGGGGTTAAATGTTTGGCTTTATGTACAGCAGAAAATAGGGATGCAAGAAAATATATTATTTCAAATGGTTTGCCACTATTTCAAAAATTATTGTCATCAAATAATGACACTATCGTTGGAAATTCTGCTATTGTCTTAAGTAGCTGTTTTGAGGAAGGTATAAATGCATTTTTAAAATACACATAGATCTTTTTACACAAAAACCGTATCATGCAGTGCCCTATAAAGTTTGGTCACACTTCATTCATAATTAATCTTCCAGCGTTTCTCGAGTAATATCCAAAACCTCTAGTTGTCTAAGATTTTAATTTTATATTTCTGTATAGATGAAGTCAGCGAACAGCTTTTTGGAACATCAATTGTGAAAGATTGTTTGACTTTGGCGACACGAACGGATCTAAATAAAAATGTTAAACAGAATGTAGCCATTGCACTTGCCAAACTGGTCAAACACGATTTAAGGTGTGAATTGGTGTATTGCATATTTTCAATGAATCGCATATGATACTTTTGTGTAAACTGTAGTCTCAGTACACTTTCAACCTTTAATTTTTTGCAACATTTTAGTAATTCAAAACTGTATGTGCGTGAAGTTTGTACATATAATGGAGCTGGAAAAAAGTTTTGGCTTACGCGTGAAATTGAATTTCTTGATTGTCAATGGAAGATAATATTAGATGAATTAAAAAGAAAATTTCTTTTTAGGTTTTTAGAAGAGCTACGAGAGCTGCATGGGGTGGAGATATTACACTCAGTTGTTCAATCAAACAATCTGATTTGATGCTAGAAAACAAATTTTCAAGTGAATTTCACTCACTGGAATTGTGTTCGTATTTGGTGTGCAGAGAACACTAAAAGAGGAACAATATTTATTGTATGCCGACATACATACAGGGCAGTGGTCACGATCTTAGTCAGCTGGCAGATGCAGCCTCGCCCCCGGCGCGTGTTCCTCGTCCCCGGCCCTAACCCGATCCCTGCGCTCAACTCGATGAACTGCATTTTTTGTTGATAAGCTTCAATCTTCAAACCATTCATAAAAAGAGAAATTAATATTTATTAATATTTCATATGAATATAGTGTCACAAATCCCAACCATCAGTTTAGAAATTGTAAAATAAATGCATTAAAAATAGTCCTAACTCCTAAGGATATTTTGACGATACATTAATTTCTTATTTACGATCGCGCATCTGCAGTAGTGCAAAGCACTAACTTAAAAGACAACTAAAGCGTAACGGCAAAAGGACAACAAAGGGAAACTAATGGGTAACAAATGACAACTGATGACAACTAAAGGGTAACAAAAGGACAACTAAAGGGTAACAAAAGGACAACTAAAGGACACCTAAAGGACAAGTAAAGGAAACTAAAGGACAACTAAAGGACATCTTAACAAAAGGACAACTAAAGGACAATTAAAAACCTTAAACCTTTAGTTGTCCTTTTGTTGACAACTAAAGGGTAACTAAAGGACAACTAAAGGACAAGTAAAGGAAAACTTAAGAATTAAATTATAAATTAATTGTGCAGCTACTGCAGTATGGCGTGAACGAACTCGCGTGGCGCGTGTTCCCGCGAAAAGTTCCCGCTAAATTGACGAGGGCGCCAAAGCCAAAACAAAACTACAAAGTGGCCTGATTCGATGACATACAGTAGAATGCTAAAAGAAGGTTTGTAGAATTGAAAAGTTGCGTATTTTAATAAAATTTATTAGTGATAATTTATTTTGAAAGCATTTAATTTAGACTTCAGGAGAAATATCGTAGTTCTGTTCAAAATGGAATACCCAATATCTTTCTTTCAATGCAGATTTCAGTTTCTAGACAGCCACATCTACCACATATTTATTTGAGTATTTGTCGACCTATCACTTCACTACAATGTCCGAGATATTGTTAGCTTACTAAAATTGCAATATTATTGTAAATTATTTACTGGCCAGACTGATTATGTAATGCAGTATTATTGACTTTTGAAAGTCAAATTTTGGTCTGTATATGCTCTATAACTTTTCCCTCACACAAAGATCATTGTTTGCCAGTTTTAACTGTTCCCCATTTGCGCACATAGCCTTTCACTACATATAAAAAAAAATTAACTTTTCCCATGAAATAGTAACAGTAACACCCTTTTCTGCCTTTCCACATATTGCAGCCTTTCTTAGGAGTGCGGAAGGAAAGGTACTAAAAAAAGAAAGCATTTGGGTAATGCTGCATCCAACACTGCTTGTCTGTTGCATTTTTATAGCTTAAGGTTTTTGATAGAAAAAGATGATGGATACAACTGATGATACAGCTGAGGTTTGAATTTGGGATAGATGTATTTTATGAAAACTTGTAATCAAATTCATTAATATAGTACATTGTATATTTTGCATATCTATGGTTTTTGTCATCTCTGTTTCAGGAATTACAAAGTCCACTCCGTAAAAGTTCAAGAAAGAAGACTCAAACCTCGCATTATGGGCATGAAAGTCCAAACTTTACCAGTCCTTCAAGTAGCAATCCTGACAAGTCACAGGAATCAGATATAACAGAGTAAGTTCTTGTTGACAATATGTTATTCAGAGTGTTACCATATGTGATGTAACTATTATACTGTATTATAGGTTCAAACCAACAGAAAATAGCGATAATGCTAATGTTGAAAGCAGTGATGATGATCTGCCATTGAGTCAATATACCCCTGAGAAAGGAAAAAAGAGAAGTGCAAAGACTTCAAAAAAGTTACCTGTAAGTTATTTTGATAGGTTCTCACAACATGATCTTGTGGATAAAAATACTTAATAATAATGGTAAACGACATTTTAATTAATGGATCAAGTATATTTAAGAGATTATGATTTGGTTTGATTGTCATAATGATTTTTAAATAGTCTGCAAAGAAATTGAAAACAAAGAGAAAAAGTGGAGCTTTACCTGAAACCTTTCCTGAAAAAGGCTCAATGTTTGATATCATAAAAGGTGGAAGGGATGCTTTGCAGGTATCATAATGATGATAGAAATTATTTGTAGCCTTGAACAATTTATTTTAATTAAATATTCATTCATATAACCCAATGTTTTCATTTTTACTATTTAGACTGTGGTTGATGACTGGATTGAAAGCTACAGTAACGATCGGGAATCAGCAATGGTAGATCTGATTCAGGTTGTCATACAATGTTGTGGATGTAAAGGTATAGTATATATACATATTTATACTATATTTGAATTCAGTTTTAGAGCTAGGTGATCGACCAATGCCTGAATAAAGTGTGTTTACACTATCAGAAATTTAGTTCAAATCTGAGCATAAGCCATTCCCCAATCGAGCAGGGTACTGGGTCTAGTTGCCAACTGTGAAGCATCTATGGAGTGTTTGGAAGGACAGAAAAAAAAATTTGTAATAATTTGTCCCTACAAACAGTCCATAGATGCTCGCTGGTTTGCAACTAGACCCAGTACCCTGCTCGATTGGGAAATGGCTAGTTGGCAGGCAATGTATAGCATAAAGACAGAGTTTTCCTAATGTTAAGTACTTTCACCATTTATAGCCTATTAGACTTAAAAAATTTGTAGCCAATTTCTGCAGTTAAATTTTCATAATTCATCTAAGTGATGTGTGTAATTTATGTCAGGTAATTATGGAAACAGTTACAGTGTTATTATAACAGGGTAATTTCAGTATTTTGAAGAGTTCTATATTGTTATTTGTCAGGAACTGTCAGTGAAGACATGCTGGAGGAGGAGGAAAATGTGAATGCCATAAGAAAACTGACTGAAGAATTTGATGAGGTAAAGTAGGTTCATGTAAGGTTAAGTCAATCAAGTGGCAATGGAACAAAAAAATATTGAAAATCAATTAGGATACTGTAGTTGTATACTAGTATTTGCAAGCTCAGAATTGATATCTTATGTAGTTTACATGTGGTGATTCAAATGATAATCAAAAGCGTGTTTCCTTTTTCATAGGATACCCATGAATATCCTCTCACCATGTCTAGGCCAGAGTATAAGAAATTCAAGGTACAGATGAGGGCAAAATAGACCTCATTCATGTTATGACTCAAATGTCCTTCATGATTCTTCATTTTCTGGCAACTATTTTCTTTAAAAAAGCGACGTTTTCTCTTCCAGCACAATTTCTGCGAGTTTATCGGCGTTTTGATAGAACAATGTCAGCACAGCATTGTCTATGATGATTACATGATGGAGAAATTAATCTCCTGGCTTATCAGTTTATCAGATTCTCAAGTGCGGGCGTTTCGACACACGAGCACTTTAGCAGGTAAAGAGCGTGAAGAGTTCGGTCCAAGAAGCACGCATTACTGTAGCTGCTATAGCTACGTGATTTTACATAACACAATGCAAGTTCAGACTGTTCAGAGTTGTAAAATGAGCAATTTAAATATAACAATTTAATTATAACAAAATATGTTATTAAAACTAGGAACTAAGCGGAGACAAATTAACAGGGTAGGATCTAGCACTACCCATGTTTCCTGGGTAGTGCTAGATCCTACCCTGAAATAACGTGACAGTGGTGTTATATATTATAGAAATTTTAAAAACACTTTTATTGGCGGCCAGAATAGCCAAATTCCACCTTTTGTTCTGTGAACTTGTTTCAAATGTGAATTACTGTGTTGTTATTGTTTTTGTTTATTTCAAAAGGAATGAGATTAGTGGCAGCGCTGATACAGATTGCTTTAAAAGTCAAGGTCGAATATGATAATACCGAGGTATGAAATGATCCTATAGTGACTTCCTCTAGCATCACGTTTCATTACTGAACCAAATACAATTGAAAACACACATCAGGCGGACACACTTCTTGTGTCAAAGTATCGCACTCGTGACGGTTATGCAGGAATTTTTTTTCAATAATAACTTGTTCGTCGTATACAAGCAAAGCTTATATTTCGTTATGGTTGATATATGCTATAACAAATTCATTTCAGCGTCAACTGCTTAGCGAGAAGGGAAAGAGTGTGTCAAAACGTGGAGTTCAAAAAATGGAAATGCTTCAAAACAAGAAGGATCAGGTAAAGTTGTCAGTCGATCGCGAATCTATATCGACTCGACTTACTATTTTGCTATTTTAGACTCAGATTTAGTGTCATGATCATGATGGGCTTATACCCGGGGGAAGGGGAGGGGGAGGGCTTGTGCGTGGTGGGGTTATAGGTGGAGGTATTACTCTTTCTTAACAGGGAGTGCACTGTGCGTCACTTGGGCTTCTCCTTCACGTGCCCTTTGTTACAGTTCACTGATCTGTCTTGAGCGCATGTAAACTGATTTGTGCAAAACTAAATTGTACGTGGCGTTTGATATTCTGTTCACGGACGAATTCGCCAAAGTCTACATTTTATTGTTCTGCATATTCTCTCACATGTGTTTTACAATATGAAATGAATGTACTGTGAGATTTTTACATGGAAGGAAAGTCTTCTGTTGTGAAATTGAATTTCTCACTTTACGGTGTTTGATGGTGGCGTTATTTTCTGTAATTTAGCTGCGGGATAATACTCATGCGTTGGAAGAGTACATGAACTTCATTTTCCAAGGCATATTTGTCCATCGCTACAGGTAAATACTTGCGGTGATTGAAGGTGACCTTCTTTGTAGAGTTGTGACTTCATGTCTTTACAACGGTTCGTCTTGGAATGAATAGGCTAAAAACACATCCTTTCCTCTCCCTATAAATGACTTGTACTAGCAAAGTGAACTGTTCACTACTTTCTGTTCTTACATATCTGGCCAAAATACACTACATAGTCGACTGTCCATTAACGTTTGGTTCCGTGTTGTATTTCTAGGGACAGTCGGCCAGAGATACGATCTCTTTGTATTTCCGAGATTGGAACATGGATGAAAGAATACAGGTCGGTAACACTAATGGAGTCTGAATCCAACATAGCGGGAAATGTCTCTCTTGGGAAATGTTTTATGAACCCCCTAAAGAACGCATGCACAGCACCTTTTCATACCAGGCTGGCATTGCCAGCCCAGCTAATACATTGAACCTGCTTCTCAGGCTAGACCAGAAGAGTCTGCATCCAACATGGCGGCAAATACATTGAACTGATCCAGCTAATACATTGAACCTGCTTCTCAGGCTTGACAAGGCGTTAACAATGCATTAATATTTTTCTCGTTACAGCAATTACTTTTTGTCTCACAAATATTTAAAGTACGTAGTGTGGACACTGCATGATAAGGTACTCGTATGATTTTACATTCCTATTTATATGACAAAATTATATTATTAGAATTTCCGTGCCTCAGCACTCCTGCTATGAACCTATGCTAGTGCATTAGGCAACGAATTTTTGTCGGTTTATAATTTTGACGAATTGAGTTCGGTGTGGGCAGGCGTCCAGATTTTAGCAAGGGTTAATTTCAATTGTTTTCGGGACGCCTTAGGGCACTCGGGTCTTCAAAGTTAACAAAGTGTTAAAGGTATCAGAAACTTTGATTGGCATGTTCATATTGTATTATGTGATATCTGCTGTGTAGGATGGTGACGTTCGTTTTCATGCCTTGCAAACGCTCCATAAACTTTATGAAATCGAGGAATTCCTTACTCAACTGGAACCTTTAACATCCCGGTTCAAGGTAATAATATATTTAAATACGCACAGTTACGAATGCATGAAATGACGTGCTGTACTGTAGTATGAACATACGCCATAGGTCTTTAGTTCTTGGTGCATGTGCACATTACGTCATCTTAGCCCTGTTGGATTTTGCAAATATGTACCGATATGGAAGTTTGTTATAATGTTCTGATAATTGACATATTGAAGGCCAATACTGTACTAATACTTGAGTACGTTATTTATTTCAAAGAAAATAGTTAATTTTTTTATATGAGAGATACTTGCCCTGACATGGCTTACAATTAGCTAAAATTAAAGTTGTTTTCGCTGCCAGTTAATGTGTGTTTTTAATTTTTCTCTTGTTGATCAACAGGGACGAATTGTTTCAATGACACTTGACGTAGAACACACGGTTACCGTTGTTGCCATTAAGTTGGTCGCATTGTTATATCGGTATGTCGATCCATGCATATGTTATATCTAATATAGATATATTACACGACGTTCAAAGCCAAACGCCGTTCCCTCCTAACTGTTTGATGTGTATAGTACAAGGAATTTTATCAAATAATAATTCATGCTATAGTTATCACGAGCTGGATGAAGAAGATTGCCAACAAGTAGAACAGTTAGTGTTTTGCAGTCATCGACAAGTGGCTCATGAAGCTGGGTCGTTTTTGAATGAAAGACTTCTAGCTGAGGCAGAAAGTAGCAGTCCAAGCAAGAAGAAAGGTTGCTTTCTATACACATCATTCCCGTGCTTTGTTGCTTGTAGAACAAAAGGAGTATTTCTCTGTATACGGAAAAATACATCCAGTATAAGACGATAGCTTGGAAGTAAATGCCTCTGCCGAGCAGATGGGGGGGGGAGGGGGGGCTTAACCCGTGTTCTCGTGATTTTAATATTGATGTAAGGGACAAAATTATTTTTATATTATAAGGGACAAAACAACATTTCTGTTTCGAAACAGTCCTATATGTGATCTAAAACTCACCCACTTTAGTATTTTACAATGGTGCATGAATTAGAATGATATAAACCAGAACACTTTTTTACTTTTGACAATGTTACAGCGTCAAAGAAATCAGAAATTCAACGTAAGGCTGAATATTTTAAGAAACTTATAAGCTTCTTTGTAACAAGTCAGGTGAGTGAAGTACACTAGTAAACCGTACAACACTGATCCTTACTATACATAGCTAATACAGCCTCTTCTTATCATCCAATGCTTTAATGTATTGTCTTCCGAAATACTCGGTCTTACGTGTATGTTGTCTTTGAGGCACATGTACTATACTTGTCCTCTGTTTAGATTCACGATCATGCGGCGTACTTAGTGGACAGTCTTTGGCAACACTGCGATTTGTTAAAGGTGCGCTATTTCGACTGATATGCGTCTCTGAATAACACAAGTTCGAATATAGCCTTTTTTGTAGCTTTATGCAGTTGAAATAAGTTTGTTTTTCCTATATCTCTATACAAATTTCACAAAGTTTTTCCGGTTTATAAATATTAAGGATTGGGACATCATGACAAGCATGTTATTAGATGATAAAACCGGAGAAGGTTTATCAGATGACGAGGAATCTGCTTTGATTGAAATAATGACGTGTTGTTGTCGTCAAGCCGCTACAGGACAGGGCCCACCTGGTCGCTTGGTAAAGCGGGTAAGCACAATACTATTATAGTAAAATACTGTCTGTATGAATGCAACCAAACATGCACGAGTTTGATTATCGAGGGTCCATCTGAACCTTTGCAGCTAGGTAGCTGTTCGATCGGTTTCCTTCCTATCTATCCATAAAAGCATGCATCCATTCTCAGTCCAACCATTTTTTATCCATTCGTTCATTGTTTTCATTTTTTCCAATCCATCAAGAGTTTGAATGTCCTTTTATGATCGTATCAAATGGTTAATTTCAATGTAGTTACTTAGCACGAAGGAAAAGAAGACAATTGTTAATGATAAACAGGAAATGAGTGGTCATTTTATGGTACAACTTCCTCTTCTCTTGGGCAAGGTACGCGCGGTATACCTATATATTGACCTACCAGATCGAAATAATTTATAATTGCTTAAATATGCCTAATTAATTTAGATCTTTCTAGTTTTTAATACTGTAGTAAATGTTCTTCTAATACTGCATCAGTCTGCATGCATATTTAAAGCAAGTAATAATAAATTAACTAAACAAAAATCAACTAAACAATCCCTTGTTTTTGTTTCAGTATGGAACTGATTTGCCTAAAGCTGAAAACCTTATTACCATTCCTCAATATTTTGATCTCGAGGAATTTACGCAAAGTAGACTCAGTCAGGTAAGACTCGTTCATGCAGTAAATGCCAATTATCAATTAAGCTACTTCTTAAAAAACATAAATATGCGTGCATGAAATATTAACTTTAACAAAGTCATAATGAAGATGTTCTGCTTTTCTCCATCTTTGTTATGATAATTTCTATATAAACTGTGTATTTATAATGATGAGTTCATATCAAAATTACTAACTTAAATCAAGGATTTTTTTCCGCCTACAGTATAGGCAAACTAGCTGCTTTTCAAAGAAAATGAATATTAGTTAAGAGTTCTAAGTGAACGAGTTGCCTGCTGTCTCGATTATTACTAATACACATGCACCCGATGATTAGCTTTAATGATTATTGGAACATATGCAATATATTTTAGCACTTTGAAGAACTTCTTGATCAAATTGATGATTTGGTGCAGAAAGGACCCGAAACATCGGTAAGGTCCTTCTAGCAAGTGTTTTAATATTTGTTGGGGACCCCCATCAGCCATTATGAGATAAAATATGTAAGGCTATTAAGAAACATAAAATTGTTGGTGATAAAAATGGTATATTTTTACAGTTACTTGAAGAATGTGCTAAAACATACCGAGTTCTAACAGACAATGAACTTACACTGAAGAGCAAAGCGGTAAAAATTGAACTTTTTATGAAATGTATTGGGCCACTAACTGGCATTTTTTAAAACAGAAAATAGAAGACATAAAATATGTGTATACAGTACGTGCATGGCAAACCTATCACGGCTGCATGGTTGACCATCCGTACTCATCATCGCATTTCTTTACTGCAGGAAGTAGCTAGGAATAAACTCATCGATAGCATTGTGGAGTTACTCAAAGAAGGATTGCAGAACTTCAACCCAGACCGTGTAAGTATACGGTATATACCCAGACCGTATAAGGTTTCTCAAAAGCTCATTTTTCGAGAGCCTCATTTTTTGACCTGGTGATGTACAGTTTTTTCTAGGCAGTTGCGATACATCGATATTTTTCTGTATCGCAACTGCCTAGTTTTTTCATATTTTAACTTATTGCCCCTGGAAATACAGGGAAATGCCGACGACGAGGAAGGAAATGATGATGCATATGCTCTGGAAGTTAATCTGAGAAGAATTGCTGCCTTTTTTAGGTACGTGCTTGCATGTACAAAAAAAAATTAAATCTGTTACAACTTGGTTAGTTTTGTTAATCAGTTTATCCGGCACAAGTGTGCTTCCCTTCCCCCCGTTTTTTTCTGTATATAATACTCTTTCTAAATGCTGCAATGCCAATAAAAATAATTATTCATTGAAACAATCCAAATTTAGATTTCACGATCTTGGGGCATGGGAACTTTACGATACACTTAATGAAATTGCAAGAATGAGCAAAGTGTCAGTTGAGGTAAAAATAAATTTTTGTGAAAAAATGAAGTGCTTTATTTGCATTATATTTCTGATTCCATTTTCATAGATCAAAGTAATTTAGGCACTATAGCATTAAAGCATTATACTTAAATTAAAGCATGCATGCCTGCATGTTTTCTTATAGGTGTGCTCAAATGCGCTCAATTCTTTAGAGATGTGTTTATTATGGGCTTTTAAGGCAATGAAAGAAAAATCTCCAAACAAGGTATGATTAAGTTTTTCTATATGCGCATGTCTTGTAGAAAACCTCACATGCAATATAGCTATAGCACCATGTACATTTGTCTTTTAAACTTTACTTTAACAAATACGAATCAAGGTAATTTAATCTGGTTTACACTAGCTACATGTAAGTGAAATATTGAAGTGATTCATAAATCACTATATAGTTGTATAGATGGGGCTAAATCAACCTGACCCTATGATCCCTTATGAACCCATTCTCTTCTTCCTTATGTATTTGACACGAATTTGGGGAATTAGGAATTGGGAATATGAAAAACTATAATTAGCTATATCCAGTACATTTAGGAATGTCCGTCATTGACTGTTATATTAATTTTACAGGTTATTTGATATAATCTCCTGTAAAAGAAACTTGTACTCTAAGGCATCTTGCAGAAGAAATATATTGGAGTAACATTTCTTTTTCTGTTCCAGCGTCATATGAGAACTTTGAAACATCGTGTGGATGAGTTCATGAATTTATGTAGTAGTCTTTTAGAAAAAGATTTTGACGAGCTTGGAAGGCAGGTAAGCTTTACAGCGATATGATATGCTGAAAATGATGTAAAAGGCAGTGTCAGTACCTTGTATATGCTTCTCTAGAATTTTGTGCATATGAAAAAATTCTACTCCCATTTTGTGCATTGGAGTTTGTGTTATTGTTCTTTGTGTTCTAATCTGGTATACTCACGCATTATTACATAACAACATACATTATAATTTTCTGAGCAGCTCGTGCATGTAACCAAGGACAACGGCCGCCCTGGCCTCCCCCCTCCCCCTCTCCTTGCAAGACCGTATGCCGATTCCAACCCTGTGTTTGATTTATCGTTTTAGGCGTTTTTGTGTGTTTGTGATATTATCGTTATATTCGCTAAACAACTTAATAACAATTGTAAGTGTACCATTGAACTTTATACTGGTGTGTATATGCATGCATGTGGTGGTTTATAAACCTCCTAACTGCATTCTACAGTTGGTAAAACTTTAAATTGTTAGTGCTTGATTGGACAATACTTTCGTTCTGACTATATATGGTTAAATGGTAACTAGCTTTTTTATACAACTGCCCCCACTGAGATGTTTAGTGTAAAATATCAGAGGTTATTCATTTTTTTATTACTTGTTTGTAACAGATCCATCATTGTCTTCACTCGTATACGTACCCAATGACGTATTCCAAGAGAACTGTGTAACATTCGCAACACGTTACGCGTTCTCGGACCTCAACGTCGAGCAAGAAAGAGAGGATGAAGGTACAGTATCTACGTAGATCCATGAACGATGCCATGTAAGACGCCAGTGCTTGATAGACATACCTTTCACTTTTGCATAGTTTTATCTGCATGATTTGTTAATCACGTCTATATCAACGCTGAACATCTGGAAAATTTTTGTTTTTATGCATGAACGTTTTCATGCAAACATATGTACATGTACAGTATGTACCATTAGGTGTAGTCATTGACAGACAAGTTTATTTCATCCATTCTGAATTCTATATTCTGTTTCAGATGAGAACACGGAAAGTGAAGTGCAAGAATTAAACAATAAGAGAGTTGTGTTGTCTGGATTATGTAAACTTTTCGCATACAATATATTCGACATGCATCGAGCTTCAGAGGTGTTCTCAAAATTTATATCGGTATGTTCAGCAACTCAGTCTTTCTGGTTCTTAAGAGATGGTAATATTTCGCCCCCAAATCAACGATAAAACATGGCGAATTTGCACGTTTGAAGACGTAAAGCATTTCTGGCCATTTTGTACAGCCGATAACCATTCTTATTGTATAACCTATAAGTATACTTATCTCTTGCATTTTATTATTGTAGGCATTTGGGAATTTTGGTGATATCATTAAACATACCATGTCAAAATGCAGAGAAATAAATATAGAATATTATACCAAAACCATAGTGTTTACACTATTTGAGGTGAAGTATACAGCAATAGCCTATTATTGTATCTAAAATGTATATACTAGTTCAATCAGAGTATGTAGCGCAGTCTCTAAATCACACGCGTAATCTCGATCTTTATAGGAATACAAAGAGCTTTGTAACAATGAAGACCGTTCACCGGACAAAACCTCAGAGGAATACATTGCCCTAAAAGTATGCAATAGTTGTGGCCCTTATCGATATACGTATAGTTTGGTAAAAAAGGAAATAATGAAACATGGATAGAAATATTCACTTTTCTTTTCTAGGAACTTGCAAGAAGACTCGCGTTAACTTATGGCATTGAACTAACTAAAGAACCAATTCGCAAAGCGATGATCAATTTACACAGGTTTCGATATAAACACAGTACAGTACAAGACCATGCCAACTGGGTGGCAACGCGGAAAACGTGATGTTTCACAGAAAATGGTTACTTTGCAATTAACATAAATCTTCTTATTTTTAGAGCGGGTATTTTACTTAGCTTAGAACGAGATGTCGCAAGTAACAAAAATAACGAGCATGATGAGAATACAGACATCCTTTTACCATATATCGGGTTTTTTGATATAATAAATGAATGTTCTTCAAGATTGATATCTCAAGATAAGAAAGCTGTGTAAGTACTACTGAAATTTGTGAAATGCATAAGATACCAAAAGCACGGGACATTTCAGAGCCGGGGTTGCATAAAAACACTTAAATATTTCAAATAATTTGTATATTTGTAACATGCAATTCATTTCATGTGTCGTATATAACCAACGAATACAGTTTGTAATGATTTTTCAACTGCAACCACGTATAAACGTTGTTCTTTTTTACTTTCAGCTTAAAGATTCTTAAGAAGCAATTAGATGATTCAAAATTAGACATAAAGGATGCAAGGGGTGATCCAGAACTGCAGTCGTTGGTGTCATACTATAAGACCATACTGGAAGGAAGTCAAGGTGAGCATGCAGTACTCATGTCTATGGCAGGAGCTGAGCCTGGCTGAGCAACTCCAATGTTCAGTAACTAAAACATAGACCTATTTAGGGAAACACTTCTCTTTTCAGGCACTGTTGCGAAAGCCACAAAAATGCGTCCAGTGCCTCAAAAGGCGAAGAGGAAGCTATTGGTGGAAGGTAGGTAGTAAAAGTACTTGTATCCTGTAGTTCTGTATGAATGTATGCACGAGATATGATCGACGAATGATCGGGTTGTTTTTTCCTTGAATCGTATAACAGAGGTGTCATCGACAAGAAAAACCCCAGCAAAACGAAAATCAGGCGCGAAAGATCAAACCAGTCCTCGAGAAATCGATGAAGAACAGCCACCTTCGGGTGAAACATCACCTGTACCAAGGGAACAGCCACCTTCGGGTGGAACATCACCTGTACCAAGGGAACTACAAGACGATGACACTCGACAACAGACTAAGAGAAAACGAAGCGTTAGGTCAGATGAAACCCACGAAGAAGAAAACAGTGAAGATGAATTTCAAGAGTAAGTTTATCAAAAATAAATTGAATTAAATTGACCCTCATATATCTGAATTTACCTCTACAACCAGGTAAATAGTAAGTTTCCTTTATGTTAAGTAATTTTATTTATTTTTGTCGAGAATTAAATTTCCTGATCATCACAGTAAAACATGACGAACATTCATTCTCCAAATTAATTTCCGTACAAATTAATCATTGTATCTATATCATATGTACATCTCATCCATCGCTGGTGAATATTTCTTAGACCCAACAGCGTTAAAGCTTCCTCTCAAGCCTCGTGGGTTGCAAGTCAACCAAAGAATAAACGTTCAGCCAACCATTCCAGAGTTAGCTATGGGAACAACACCAAAGATGATAGTCGATTTAGGTAATTTATCCTAAAGTCGCTAAGCAATACGTATAACCATGCACCCGATTTTTTACAGTATCTTAATATAATTATATTTGAATGGATGCGAGAATGTAAAGATTAAGATTGATGAATTATATTTATGGCATCTACACAGACCTCTCTTAGAAGAAGAGGAAGAGGAAGAAGAAGAGGAGTTTATCGATGACGAAAAAAGATCGAGTCCTGTTGAATCACCTAAGGTATTACAAAATTTCGCACGAGATGTTAGATAGTTTAAACTTCACGTCACACTGACTCCGAGCTAGAATAATCAATCATATGGTATGTAGTTACTTGATTTGCATGCTCTTATCATTTAATCGTGCATGGGTCCAAAAGATACGTTCTTTCACAATCATATATGCACCTTCGTCTGTCGTCCTTATTTACTGCAGCTTAGTTGTAGCATGCATGCTGTATTTAAAAATGTTATACTTTACTTTGTTCAATTCAGCCAAAAACGCCACCCCGTAAGCGGACGAAGCGAGACCTTCCGGAAGAAATTTTCGAAGAGTCACCAGCACCTCAGTCGCAGTCGGTAAGTAGCTACTGACCTTATATCGTCCTGACAAAAGTACCGGCTTTAGTATGACTAATTTATTTTTCACTTTCATCACGCGTGTTTCATATAACCGTAGGCAGTTCGGATTATATGTTGTTTGTTGTGCTAAAAATGTGCGGTATATTCAATTTATGAATCATATATATAACCTTTTAATTACTTTTATTCAAGGACGAAGAGATGCCATCTGGTTTAAATGTATGAAAGATACTTTATATATTTAATTCGGTTATGATATACAGTTCTGTTTTTATTGTACAGTTATCACACTTTGAGTAAATAACGTTATCTTTACTATAGTTTAGTATATGTTGTGGAAAAGGCCTTCCACCAAGGTTTTAAGAATTTTAAATAAAAGATGAGTTCGTTGGGAAAATTTGTTGGAGTACTTTGATGGAAAACATATATACAAAACGTGCCTTCATTTATAGGGTACATCACTGTACATGGCGCATGACAAGGCGTATTGGCGTATGACCTGTGCGATTTGCGAAAAGTGGTATTCTTGTTTCTTGTAATTGTTTTTATGCTCGCATGCACCAACCTTCCCCACCTTCCAGATACCTAGTTTTTTAGAGTTTTTCTATGTGCATGTCCTGTCACCGCCGTCGAACATGAATGACTTGATCACGACAATCCATTTTTGTATCTGCGAACGCAGATATAATGCTATCGTGCGCGTACCGTACCGTACCGTGTGTTAGCACATAGCCATTCAGCGATGCGCTTATATAATTAGCCAATCAGCGATTAGCTCATTACGGCTCACACCATGAGTCCATAACCTAAAGCATGCAGAAAATATAAACATATACTCGTGACTCGCTATTGCAATTTTGGCTTCAAGAAATCTTTTTCTGTGTTTTTTATTTTATCCAAGTTTTTCTGAACATGGAAACTTATCCGCTTGATGTAAATAGTCAATCTTTTCGGAGATCGAAACAATTTCTTCTGAGACGATTAACGAGACCTAAAGAAATTCACCAGCGAACCATTATACAATATACATTTGTATTGTATAGATAATAAAGGTGTATAAATTCAGATCACTATACGCGTAGCTGCTGTTGTCGCCACCGACCGACTGTACGGAAATTGACAAAGCAGACAAATACCAAGCGATCTAGAGACCTTGCACCTTTCAGGTTGCCTTTAAAGAGAATCATCCATTTTAAATAAGATAGCTAGTAATTTCAAGCAATGTTGTTTTCAATTTGTGCCAATGCGACATATTTTTATCAATTCATTTGGATATTTAAAGTCTTTTGTCAACTTAGTAGAAAAAAACATTTATATAGTAAAAAAATCATTTTGTAATGTTTTATACAGTCACAAGATAGCAGGCAATATTGCTAGTAAACAATATCACATATCTCAAAGGAAACTAATGTTTTCAGATATTGAAAGAAATCCTGGTCCTGTTCAAAATAACAGTCCCACTAGACTGTCATCAAATGTAGTGTTAGAGCAAAGGCTGCAACGCTTTCATTATATTTAAGGCCATTTGAATTTGATGTTGGTGGTGATGGCGACTGCCTTTTTCGAGCTGGGTCTCATCGGTTGTATGGTGACCCTGATCACCATCTACAAGTTCGAGCATTTGGCATTGCTTATATGAGGGCTAATCCTGAGAGATTCATTGAAAGTAACACTGAAAACTCATGGTTAGAATACCTCAATATTATGTCCATGCAAGGGTCATGGGGTGATGCTATGATTATACAAGCTGTGGCTGATCAGCTGAAGTTAAAGCTAAAGTCATTAGTGAGACACATGAACAATTTTCTGAATCCATTATAGTACTGGGATATTCACCAACAGATCAACTTAGAGATATTTATTTAGGTCATATAGATGAGTATCATTATGTATCAACTTTGCCATCAGGTACTTCTTAAACCTGAAGACCTGAACAGTCAAATAGGAGCTCTCAGCCTAAGCAAAGAAAAACAGAATATATGAAAAAATACATGAAGGAAAAACGAGCTAATGAAATGCAGAGCCCTGATGCTAAGCAAAAGCGAAGAGCATATGCAAGGGAATATAGGAAACGCAAACAAGCCAGTGAGACCTCCCAAAACAGAGCACGTCTATATTACTGTCATGACTGACATTACTACATATTACTAAGCATATTTCCTATTGCTTGAACAGCGGTAAAAATAGTGTAGGTAATCATCAAGCCCCATGCACCAGAAGACGGGAAATTAAAAAACATGGTCAAATCCATATGGTCCATTTGCTGTCCAAACTAGATTGTTGTGAGCAGATACACGTACGCTTAGCGTACCTATTTTTTGTAAATGTCTTGACAAGTCATTTTTACACGTTTATTTCCGTATTCAAATCGCGGTCATTGTTAACTGCACACGCATAAAAAAAAATGCCATGTTGGCACTTTATGAGTACTTTATTCTCTAATCAATTTTGCAGGCCCAGAAGCCTCGTATAGCTCAGTTTTTTCGTCCATGTCCATGCTCGGAGTGATGCTCCCGCTATTTTCCTTTTCCACCGAGTGGTCAGGTGTGACTGAGTGACTCGTTCAGTAACATAAATATGCGTGCATGACCGAAATATTTAACATTGACGATGTTCTTCTTATCCAATGATGCATATCAAAATTATTTACTTAAATTAGCAGACTCATCAAGGAATTTTTCCCGCCTATGGCAATCTAGTTGCTTTTCAAAGAAAATGATTATCATATACAAGAGTTCTGAGCGAGATGCCTGCTGTCTCAATTATCAATTACATACGTTTTGATGATCAGTTTTTATTATTCATGGCATATGCAATTATATTCTAACAGTGGTGTAGCCAGCCCGACGATTTCAGTGTCCCGCTTCGAGTTATTATAATTATTTATGTCTTTAGAAGTCTATTGTTTACACAGTAAGTGAACACGAAAATATTAGCATAGCGGGACAATCCACAGACTGGCTACGCTACTGTATTTTAACATTTTGCCTTTAAAGAACTTCTTGATCAAGTGGATGATTTGGTGCAGAAAGTACCTGAAATATCGGTAAGGTCCTTCTGGCAAGTGTCTTAATATTTGCTTGGCCCGTCAGCCATTATGAGATAAAAGTAAGGTAACTAAGAAACATAAATTGTTGGTGATAAATATTTGACGTATTTAATGTTTTTACAGCTACGCATACTTGAAGAATGTGCTAAAACGTATTTAAACGTGGTTCCTTATAATGCTTGATGTCGTCTTCCAATAGGATGCAAATATACTTTAGGCAAATAGCTTCCTTCGTTCCTATTTAGGGCAAATGAACTCACAATGATATATCTGGGATACATATTCATATATTCATGCTGTACGTGATCGATCAATTTCCTTTCAAATCGATTGTCTTTACAGATTGTTGCGTAAATATATCAATATTTGCCCGCAGTTATCGTGCTTCCAACACCACTGTCAGCAGATTGATCATTGATCAACTCACAGTCAACTGTGCCAAATTAATTTAAAATTAATAATTTTTGAATGACAGATTGTGTCATTATGGCAAGTATATTTAAAATGTTATCTGATTACCAAAATATTAACTTTTACAATAAATTACCAAAAATTACCTCTCAATCTCATGAAAATATTACCAAAAATCTCATGAAATATTACCAAAAGGCAAGAAATAATTAAAACTACTGATAACACAACATGCGCTCCCGCAGTTTTGCATTTACCTCACCAGCTGACCAGCGGGGCGAGATTTGTTGTTTTTTTTAGGTCATTTGATATGTATTATCGTTGTTTTCAGTCGTAACACATGCCATTATGGTAACTGTATACTTTATTGTACAGACACAGTCAACGCACAACTGGTACCATTGTGAAACGCTAAAGTATCATAGAAGAATATTGAGTACTGATCATATTGATGCATTTCATGAGATTGTTCATTTGAGTTTACTAGAAAAAGGTAATTATTATGAGAAATTCTTTTGTGTGTTGAAGGCAACGAAAAAAGTTGAAGCAATGGCGTGTCTAGTGTATGTTTAGCGTAGCTATATAGATTTATTAGTATACACCCGACTATTGTCTATTACAAATCCTACATTCTGATTGGCTACTCAACCATCGTCTATTCGTGATAGTGCACGTTTGGGAAAAATTCGCTCGCGCGACCGTATAAAATTGCATTAATTAAATTATTTTTCGGTGTAATTTTGCGGTGTATCGATTATTTTCTCGAAATTAATATATCTAGGTACAGGGTGTATACTAAAACAATTAGACAACTCGCCTTCGTTGCCTATGAGCGGATAGTCAACTCAGGCTTCGCCTTCGTTGACTATTCGCTCATAGACAACTCGGACTCGTTGTCTAATTGTTAAATATAAACGTAGCTTAAATATATACAATTACATACTTTGTCCTCCATATCCCTAATTCCTTTTCATTTATGACTGTTCGGTAGTGTGACGCCCTCAATAAGGTTAACTTTACCGTTCTTCCCCACTTTTTTTGTTTATTGACCATAAACCACTCATAACCAGTATGTCGAAGGTCGAAAGAATGTCCGTTATGAATTTGAAGAAGGGAAGAGGTTCCAAATGGTGTTGACTACACGTCGCCATGATCAGTTTTCCGCGAAGTTTAATACGGCATATAATGCCACAAGACGATTAAAGTAGAAAGATCGAATTATTGTCTTCTTTGTTATTTGTTTCGATGGTTTTTCAATCAAATCAATGTAAACAATTTCGCCGTTCTCGGCATCTCGTCAAATGTACTAATCAAGAAATTTTGATGGTTTTAGTAACTACATTACATTTCAAAATTACCCACTTTTATTTAGCCTTGCAAGTCACGGTTCATACTTGTCTGTGGTCAGGGGTGCTAACCATTTACCTTGGCCTTGGGAAATCGGAAATTCCTGTCGGAAAAGCAAATGGTGTACAAGGAATTTCTAAATTTCTGATGGAAATTCCGAAATGCACCATCTTTTTTTTAAACTTTTTTAAGAACGTGAATCGGGTTGTATAAAATGGATGTGATAAAATGAATGCCTACTGGACAAATTAGCCTTTCTCACGATGACGTTTTGGGGTACTTTTAATTTTCTGAAATGGGTTTAAAATTTAAAAATTATGCTTAAACATCAAAAGCATTTTTTTTAGAATAAA